>NC_044051.1:30782944-31090444 GCF_902167405.1 Gadus morhua | reverse complement strand
CAGAGTGTGTGTATGTGAGTGTGAGTGTGAGTGTGAGTGTGTGTGTGTGTGTGTGTGTGTGTGTGTGTGTGTGTGTGTGTGTGTGTGTGTGTATGTGTGTCTCACCTCTGGCCTGCGCAGCTGCAGAGTGTGTGTAGCCAAGTGCCAGCACGGCCGTCTCCACCAGTCGGCTGAAGAGAACGTCCCGACCGACCAATACGAAGTCAGCGTGCCGTTCGCCACGCCCCTCTTGGTTGCAGGCCACGCCCCCTGCGCCGGCACGCTCCACCGCGCAGAACAGCGGAATCATGAGACCTGCAGAGGGGGAGGGGATGGGTGTTAATGCTAAGGCTATGGGCTGGTCTGTATAGTACTGGGATGAACTGGGATGTACTGGGTGTTAATGCTACTGCTCTGGGCTGGTTTGTACTGTACTGGGATGTACTGGGTGTTACCTCTTCACTGTGTTAGCAGTGCTGGATAACTTTTGGGAGCTGTTCTTCCTGTGTGGGCGCCTACCTACCAGCTGTCAATCACCTTAGCGTAGAGTCATGTGTGTGTGTGTGTGTGTGTGTGTGTGTGTGTGTGTGTGTGTGTGTGTGTGTGTGTGTGTGTGTGTGTGTGTGTGTGTGTGTGTGTGCATTTGTGTTTGTTTGTGTGTTGCTGTGGTTTGAGTCACACAGAGTGACCTCCACATTAACAGTAGAAACTCTCTCTCTCTCTCTCTCTCTCTCACTCTCTCTCTCTCTCTCTCTCTCTCTCTCTCTCTCTCTCTCTCTCTCTCTCTCTCTCTCTCTCTCTCTCTCTCTCTCTCTCTCTCTCTCTCTCTCTCTATCTTTCTCTCTCTATCTTTCTCTCTCTCCCTTCCCCCTCTATGTCCCAGTGTGTGTTGCGTCGTTGTGTGCGTACCACCCTAAGAGCAGTGCGTGTTTCCCTACGTGGTACGCTGGCGTCTGTCGTCCAGCCCCTGAGCGGTCTCAGCGTGGTGCCGTTGTGCCCTTGGGCCCGGGACTCTGCCGGAGGGGTGGTGACCCCAGGGCGGCCGGGGCAGTCGGGGCTGTCCCCCGCCCCCTCCCCTCGGCCCTCGGGGCTGACGCTGTCTCCTCTCGCCTGCTGCTCCATCAGCCCTCAGCCTCCAGGGGGCGCTGCCACTGCACTGGGAGGAACTGGGAGGAGGAACAGGAGATCATCAGGGCACTGACTATCTCTTTTGTATCTCAATCCCATCAGGGCATTCAAGTGTCAAAATCCCCCCAAACACGCTTTGAATGGATGAAGGTTCATTTTTGCGATTGCCTTTGCCTGCTAGCCCCTGGTCTGTGGCTCTCCTACTGAGGGAGAGAGCGCTGGTGTTATAAACACAAGACACACATCTAAATTTACCAAATACCTCAACTCAACCACCCGACATACCCTTAATAAATACTTAAAGTTAGAGGATTGAGATTGAGCCCCTATAAGAGGCTTGAGTCAGTAGACATTACAGAATAAAAACTCAATAAAAGTGTTGTGCCCACTCAAACTGACTGTCTGAGACGTGAGCTAGCGTAGCTCGGCTAGCTTGGTGGAGTGAGTGGGAGGGGTTTAGGGAGTGTAGATAGATTTGTTAACAAAAAGTCTTGTAAACAAATAAGAGAGGTATGGACCAGCAGTTTTTATCTGTAGAATATATCAGTTGTAGGGTGTTATGTTATTGATAATATTATTAAAATCACTATCAAGCATTGACTATATATATGTCCTGGTTATTTTAAACTACGCGTTACACATTGCAACTTTAAATTTGGGGCTGAAGGATCGATCAATCATTATCGTTTATCATGTTTTATTGGTATTTTATCACCTTCATTGATTGCGATGAGAAAATATACCCTTAACCTTTATCCTAATATGAAATTTGAAGAGTAAAGTAAAGCAGTTTATGTTTGATTCCATTCTTTAAATTCCCTTATACTTCATTGTAATGGCCCTCAGTTAGACTGTTAACGCATATGCTTATCGTGATATTTATCTAGATTGTTTTTCTTTTCCCCATGCTTATAGTGATAAAAATGTTTTCAGTATTACCTAGTTCTACTTAATTCCACACTTTACAACTGTATCGAAATCCTTAAACTCATATTTTATGTGTTTGAACATGGCATGATGTGGCTTTAGGACCACGTTTTATAAAAACAGTTGATGTACACACATTTATAGTGTCTCATCAGCTGAGATCAGGAAATGTACGTGTGCATTACTGCCAGGCGGCTCCCTCTTGTTTCTACCTAAACTGAGAGCATGTTTATCTGACTGTGTGTGTGCGTTTGTGTGTGTGCGTGCATGTGTTTTATTTCACACTAAATTGCTCCTTCCCTCCCTCTCCCCCTCCCTCCCTCTCTCCCTCCCTCCCCCCCTCTCTCCCGCCCTCTATGTCTCCCTCTCGCTATCCAATGATACGCCCTCCCCTTCCCATCTTGTCTCCCCTCTTTCTAAACACACGCACGGTCTGGTTTTAATAAACACATATCAGAATACTTAGGTGAAAAGCAAGCCATGGATTATGTAGACTGCAACCTCTCCCCAGCACACACACACACACACCCCTACCGTCTCTCTCTCTCTCTCGCTCTTTCTCTCACACACCATGCCCTCTCCCCCTCTCACCATGCTCTCTCTCTCTCTCTCTCTCTCTCTCTCTCTCTCTCTCTCTCTCTCTCTCTCTCTCTCTCTCTCTCTCTCTCACACACACCATGCTCTCTCCCCCTCTCACCATGCTCTCTCTCTCTTTCTCTCACACACACACACCATGCTCTCTCTCCCTCTCTCACCATGCTCTCTCTCTCTTTCTCTCACACACACACCATGCTCTCTCTCCCTCTCTCACCATGCTCTCTCTCTCTGCCCCTCCCAAACTCGCTCTGTCGCTATGCTCCCTCGCCCTCCTAACCAGAACAATATTGAAGACACAAATGAGGGCAGTATTGCCAGACTGAGATACTGAAGCCTTTGGAGACAGACACGGCGACTGGTTGATATCAGCCAGCCGCGCTGGAACACACACATCGCCACTCTTTGGCTTTGTATCTGGCATTGACGACGTTACAAGAATGTCAAGATTCACAGTTGAAACTAAATTATGGCTTTTTTTACGTCCTCACTTGAGTTCGTCAACACTGTTGCATGGTGTCTTGCATATTGTCATAGGGGTATTCACATGGTCAACATGGTCGGTTGGCACTATCCCCATGGCAACAATGCTATACTGCAGGGGTACTCAAGTAGAAATGATGAGGGGCCACAAAAAAAATTTTCAGTGACTCAAGGGGCCGGTCGGTATACGTGTGACTGAGGCCGATATATGCTCTGTTTTAGACGTAACGCGTAAGCACGTAAGATACATAACCCCCCCTTGCGCGGTAAAATATCCCCCCTTAGTGCTTAAGTGCGTCGGCCAAAATTCCTGACTATGCGACTAAAACACTACGGCCCTACGCAGCTCGCAAAGACTGTGATTGGCCAGCTAACCACATCCTTTCAGGAGTCTCACATTTCCGGTTTTACAGCATAATAGCGCCATTTTTAAAAGGCCGTGACAGAAGCGAATGAAGAATTTTGAAGAAGGAGAAGAAGAAAACACAAGAACGAATTATGATAATTATAAATATAAACAAGCCAGCGATTTCCACTTCCACGCCCACAGAATCGTTCGTTGCTCCCCCTACTGCTCTGGCGGAGAATCCCCTTGCAACACGCGCAATCCTTAAGGAACCTTAAAGGAACCGTAAATCAAAACTTGTCTAAAACAAGTCCCTTGTGTAAATTACGTGCTTACGTCTCTGCGTCTAAAACGACCCTAAATCGGCCTTGACTGCTGCTGAGATGGACTGTCTGCCTCGAGTTTGGGAGGGCTGGAGCGGTCTGTGGGCTGGAGTGCTATCTGTTTATCGTTGCAACCCCCAGCCTCGTATTGAGATCGCGGCGCGCGGTTTCAAAATAAGAGCGCCCAGCACGATTATTATTATTATTTTTTTTTATAATTAAAAAAACTTTTCAAAACAGCTCGAGGGCCATTAATATGCCACTTTTCCACTGCATGGTACCAGCTCGACACGACTCGACTCGACTCGACTCAGCTCGCATTTTTTGCGTTTCCACCGCAAAAACATGGTATCTGGTACCTGAAGTGGCTGCTTTTTCTAGTACCGCCTCGCTCTTGGTTCCAAGCGGCTGAGCCGATGCTAAAAGGTGACGTCGGCAGACGGCCGGCCACTGATTGGCCAGAGAGTGTGACGAAGTCACGAGAGCGACATGGCAACCATGCTGGTAACAGCCATAGCAGCGCCGCAGCCAACATATTCCACTTCTTCAACTTCTTCAACATGCCAGCTAATAATACGAACACGAATACCATCGCATCGATGTCCTCATTTGTTGTTATGTGGGTTCTGTCCATGTGTGGGTTACGTAGGTGTTGTTTGCGTCGTGTACAAAAATACGTCACGGCCCTTTCGCGCAGCCGACTCCGCCCACGTCCAGGAGGTAGGCTACTATTTGCGGTGGAAAAGGACCCGTGCTGCTACCGTGTCGAGTCGTGTCGAGTCGTGTCGTGTCGAGTCGAGCTACATGTGCGGTGGAAAAGCGGCAATAGAATGTAGGCCTACACATCCATGTTTAACATCTATCACAAAGGATTAAGAATCAGCCTTTATACCAAAATACTCTACAATAACTATTGACAAAACCACATCCTTAGGATGGACAGAAATACAGACAGTCATGCAGATGGACAGACAGACGAGTGGTGCGGCTAGCCTTTTGTTGACAGACATGTTTGTTAGCTGCAGAAATGTAAATGGAGATAAATGAACTTAACTAGCTACAATGCACTGGAAGACGTTTCAATACATTAATGTCTGCTTTTGTTGTAAATGTGGTTTCCACTAATGTTTGCATTTCTTTTTTTGTTTTCGACTTCCAGTTGCGGAAGGTTGGGCTTGTGATTCTACTGTAAATTAGGTAGCTCCATCAAAGGCATAGCCTTGAATCCGAAAAGCATATTATTCACTTTTATTGTTTGGCAGCATTTAGTTTTTACACACACACACACACACACACACATACACACACACACACACACACACACACACACACACACACACACACACACACACACACACACACACACACACACACACACACAAACCAAAGACCATGTATGCCTACACAAACCCATAGTCCATACAAAAACCCATATCCACAGACCACTTCAAGCGCAACTGACTTAAGTGACTGAGACGCAATCAGGCAGACCACACACTGACTAAAACACATGCGTACCAAATGCCATTCTCCATAGGATAACTAGTTATCTCACTCACGTTGAAACAGCCAATAGGTGAAGTGTCTCTCTCAACACATGTTCCAACAACAATTCCACCCAACTGATGATATCATTACAACTAAAAGCAAACTTTGAAGAAGTTGCATCAGGAAGATGTGATTGTACAATTCAAATTCCCTAAAGATCAATAAATAAATAAAGGCCCAGGCAGGGCCTTTATTTATCTATTTCTGGGTTTAAACTCTACAATTGTTTGCATTACATCAATATATTATTATCAATATACTATTAAATAAGATCAATACATTATTCAATTAGAAAAAATAGCCTATTATTACATTAGATCAATACATGTATAGGCTCAAGCATAGATCAATATATTAAATTGTGGCAACACGCTTGGAAATAAACTAGTCTAATAAGGTTTCAGCAATTAACATTTAATTTACAGATATCAATATCGATGTTCAGGTCAACTATTCAACTATAACGAGGACCGAATATAGTATACACCAAAAATGGTTAATAAATTCATTTTTGAAATCATTTCAATCGGTTTCAAATGTTGTATATAATATAGTGATGTTTGGTGTCATGTGTTTATTAACTCTAATGGCACAACACAATCAAATTTGTTGGCCTATAGGAAGTAAGGATCATTAAAATCATAATTTACAATCGAACTACATGAGAATTAGAACAGCCTGAACAGACTATTGGCCTGAAGGACAAGAAAGCAGCAGCCTGCTATCAGCCTAATAGGACTAGCTGAATAATAATAGCCTCATAATGAACATAATATTAATCTTAATAATCAAAAGCGAAATAGGCTGCCTAATAATGATAATAATTCCGCTAATGTTTACAAGCAGAATGACAAGCTGAATATTAATACTAGGCCTATATTAACTGTGTATACTTCAGGTTTACTTTGTTAAGTAACCAGTGACAATCCACTTCCCAAAGGATAATCAAACGATATAGGCTACTTATTTTTTTTAGGTCGAGGAGCGACAGAGATCAACATTCCTTGCCTATTGACTAAACCTGTAGTTTCATGGTTCATGGGTCGTATATATAGCCTTACTGACACAACATGTATCCATGCTTCAGGTTAGGTTTACCAACTGATCATAATTTGTTTCTATCGCCTCGTCGCTGGACTTACTTTGTTAATGAGTCCCGGTACTCGGCGTCTCTACCGAGCAGCCACCGTCCATGTGTCAGGAGTCGTATGTCCTGTCCCGGGGCTCTGAACACCGGAGCCTCGTTGACCCGGTGCTCCCGCGAGAGAGAGAATAGATCCCAGGCGGGATTAAACGAGAAAGACAAGAGAGACAGAGCCGCGCGCGTGGTGACCCCGCTGCTGCGACGACGAGTGCTTGAAGTGAGGGCATGGCGGGAAAGGGAGCAACAGTCGCAGAAGGAGAGGGAGAGGGGGAGGGGGGAGGGGGAGTGGGGGGTAGTTACAAGCAAGGTAGACTGTGGGAAGGGACGGATTGGCCGTCAGGTTTTGGGGCAACGCCAGAAGGGCCGGTTTGTGGCACGCACATTAAACTTGATATTTATACTGCTTATTGATGCGGTGCCTTCTTTACTCGGGTTTTGAGTTTTGTTTTATGTTCAACCCGCTCTACCCCGTGGGCTTAGTTGGTTAGATGTTTTTATAAAAAATATTTATTTTGCATCTTATCTTCCCTTTCGATTCTTGACAGACAGACAGACAGACAGACAGACAGACAGACAGACAGACAGACAGACAGACAGACAGACAGACAGACAGAGAGAGAGACACACACACACACACACACACACACACACACACACACACACACACACACACACACACACACACACACACACACACACACACACACACACACACACACACTTCGTCTCCTTTATTTCAGGTGACAGACCCGGTATTAGGAGTTAAGGATGGAGGAGGCCCAGACCAGGCCTTTATTATATAACACGAGTTGGCTATAAGATTAACTAATGTGATGTTGGTTGATTATTAGTTAAAAATAAGAACAAACAATGCACATTGCATTGTTTTACAACTTTTATTCCTCACACAAATAACATCCTATACAGCCCAATATGATGTTGATATCTGAAATAGAACCGAATAATACGTTTAGACAATAAAAATGTATGGTTATTTAGCGAGGTTATGTTAAGGTATAGTGGCGTACAGACAAAGGAATAAATGTTGCTATTATGATCTTGTGGTTTGAAATGTTGAATAGCATGCCTTTACAGAAGGTTATGTATGATTCATTAGGACAGGAATCACCAAACATGTGGGAGCACAACGCGAACGGAAAAATACTATTTAGCTTGACTTGGTATTTCATTATTTGCGGAACAGAATGTTTATCTCCCTTAAGTCTTAAATCAGTTTGTGTGATGTTTGATGCTTTCTTGCTTCACTAGTGTGTAACCTAACCCTAATCCAATTGCAGAACTGCATTTTGATCATACTTAACATGTAGCCTACCAAGCCTACAGGTAGAATACAGGTGGCCTATGTGTTAGGCATACATTGTATAAAACACATAAAACATATAAAACAATGGTGTGAAGGGTTACGGCTGGGTGTCGTTGCCTTATCTATTTTACGAGGATATTATGTGAACTTTGACCCATTCTGTTTCTGCCATTTCCATTTCCTGTCCTTAGATTTTGGGCCACATTTATTCTTTCACTAATATTGTCTCGTTTCCATTTCTGAGCTTATCAGCCTTTATATACTCTAATTCAGTAAAATATTTACAAATAATGAAATATTTGAACTGCATGAGTAAATTTCACATAAACATTCCAGTTAGGTCTTTAGTCTGGTCCCATTTGGTTAAACAAACAAAATGCTAACAATCTGCTCATGTTTCTTCGCTCCACAAGAATCACAGGGTCCTTGTGTGTTCGTGTGCGTGTGCGTGTGTGACCTCGGCCTCAACTTCTCCATCATGCCTTTAAGATAGGCCTAACTGACTGAAAAAGACTCCAAAGTCAGTTTGGGCAAGCCATTTTTTCTATTAAATGTGTACTTATGATAATATAGCGAATAATTTCCTTGATATTGTTTTTCCTCCTAGGAGCATTTAGACACGTAACCGATGACTGCGTCTCACAACGTCCGCCTCAATGTGTCAGCTATCTTCACTGGGCCGATGCTCCCACCTGCTGGCTAGTATTAGGATTACCCGCAATTGCTCTTAAAGGTCCCACGGCATGAAAATCTCACTTTATGAGGTTTTCTAACGTAAATATGACTTCCCCTAGCCTGCCTATGGTCCGCTATTGGCTAAAACTTGCGTTCGGTGTAAAATGAGCACTAGGTGTTCTGCTCGATTTGAAAAAACGGGGGCTCAAGCGCGCTGATTTGGAATGTGGTCCCATATGTCGTCATAAAGGATCTAAGCTCCTCCCCTTTCTCTGCCTTGCCCGCCCAGAGAATTTGGCCCGCCAATGAGACACAACCGTGCGAGCGCCGTGCGTGTGTGTGTGATTACACAAACTGTAAAGCAAGTGTTGGCTTTACAGTTTGAACGTAAGTTGACATTTGTTTCAAACGCCCTGCCTAGTCGGGACGTTTGAAACACACATGCGGGACGAATGAAACAGCCTATTTTAAGAATAAACTATTGACCTTACTCTTGTTTTTATGCAACATACCGGAAAACATACTACTGTACTCGTCATTGCTAAATTTCAAGATGCACATTTAGATGAAAACTCACCTTTCTTCTTTTGGAGGACCAAATTTGCATTAAATGTACTTATTTCCCTGTCCTATGTCATGTTTAGGGATACACAGTTGAACATCCTTTTATTTATTTAAACTACCAGGTCAACCGGATAACATGACACCTGTTAAGTTTGAAACAAGCGTTTCAATCGTCCCGACAGTGATTACTGACACTTAATCCTTTTTTACCTCTAAACTTCAAAACTCTGAAGGTGCGGCCACACCAGACGCGTATCTCGCGTACTTCGCGTATAAAATCGGCATTTTTTCCATAGGGAACCATTGGTTTACGCGCGTATTACGCGTTTCACGCGTATAAGCAACATTTTACGCGCGTATAGCGCGTATGTGGCGCGTATATTTACGCGAAATACGCGCTATACACGCGTATATCGCGTACATTTCAAGAATTCAAAAAATTGAACTTTTTACGCTCATACGCATGACGATTAGCCGCGTTGCCCAATCAGCGTTGAGCTTGACCCGACGTCACTGGCAGAGAGTAGTGAGCTTGGACAGAAGCATACGGCCGACATCTTTCTTTATTCTGTGTGGAAATAGTAACATAGTTATGCCATTAAATGCTTTTATGGAAACATTTCTAGCGAGAAATGTGCATTTTACTTTCATAATGTTCGCTTGGTGAATGTGAAGGATGTTTGGTTTGATAGTTATGACGAAGAGGGAACGCTCCGTTCACTTGCATGGACAGAGTCTCTGGTTACTAAGCAACCTCAACGTCTTGGTGGACTATATATCTGCTGATCAACACTACGAATGCTGGAAACACACCAGACACACCATGTGAAGTTATTTAACCCGATTATTGTTATTTATATCCGAGATTATTTAATCTACCCCGATCTAAACTCTATCACCCAAACACGGCGGCGTTTGGGTTTCCTACCTCGGACTCCAGCGCAGCTTATCCTGGGGCAACACACACACACACACCCAAGTGTTGGAGCCTTAACCGTGGGGAGCCTCATCCTGGGGCAAGACACACACACAGACACACACAGCGACGGCCGACAACTTTCTTTATTCTGGGTGGAAATAGTAACATAGTTACGCCATTAAATGCGTTTATGGAAACATTTTTAGCGAGAAATGTGCATTTTACTTTCGTAATGTTCACTCGGTGAATGTGAAGGATGTTTGGTTTGATAGTTATGACGAAGAGGGAACACTCCGTTCACTTGCATGGACATGGACTCATCTAGGCGAGTGAAGTAGGCGCGTATGGCGCGTATGCGACCATTTTTGACACAAAATGGTCAAGCAACATTTTACGCACGTATCTCGCGTAAAAATTACGCGAGATACGCGTCTGGTGTGGCCGCACCTTGACATTGCACACTTTAGCACAGGTTTAAGTACTAATTCATCTGTTGTATAGTCATACTATTATGGCATGAAACAAAAAACACAACTATTTATTACAAAAAAACTACCGCAGGTAGGATTTTACTTAGCGCTCTCGCAGGCAGCACGCGGTTTAGTCTACTTTAGATTGATGTGGAAGTGGAAGTTGAAGAGACGTCGGAGAACCCGACGAAGTGATTCTTAATATTGTCTGGAGGCGCACACAGCTTTTGGCCGTGATAATATGCATTATTACCTCTCTTGGAACCGTCACCTTATCGTGGGGGAGAGGTTTGCGTGTCCCTGTGAACCTGAGGGCTGTGATGTCTGGAGCCTTGAGCTCCTGGTAGGGTCTCTGGTGAGGGTCCAGACTAAGAATGTCAAAAACTCCAATGAACAACGAAAGAAGAGGAGATGTGACCCGTCCCGGAGGAAGCTCCGTCTGGAGCCGGGCCCAGACGGAGGGCTCGATGGCGAGCGCCTGGTGGCCGGGTTTGCCACGGAGCCCGGTCGGGCACAGCCCGAACAAACTACGTGGCACCCCCCCTCTCTTCATCCCATGGGCCCACCACCTGTGGGAAGACCCGTTGGGGTCGGGTGCGCAGCCACATGGGTGGCAGCGAAGGTCAGGGGTCTCGACGGACCAGACCCGGACGGCAGAAGCTGGCTCTGGGGACGTGGAACGTCACCTCGCTGTGGGGAAAGGAACCGGAGCTTGTGAGGGAGGTGAAGCGCTATCAGCTAGAACTGGTGGGGCTTACCTCCACGCACAGTCTCAGCTCTGGTACCGTACTCCTGGATAGGGGTTGGACTCTATTCTTCTCCGGAGTTGCCGAGGGCGTGAGGCGCCGGGCGGGTGTGGGGATACTCATAAATCCCCGGCTGAGCGCCGCGGTGTTGGAGTTTACCCCGGTAGACGAGAGGGTCGCCTCCCTGCGCCTAAGGGTGGAAGGGGGGAAAACTCTGACTGTTGTTTGTGCGTATGCACCAAACAGCAGTTCAGAGTACTCTGCCTTCTTGGAGACCCTGAATGGAGTCCTGTATGGGGCTCCAGTAGGGGACTCCGTAGTTCTGCTGGGAGACTTCAACGCCCACGTGGGCAACGATGGAGACACCTGGAGAGGCGTGGTGGGGAGGAACGGCCTCCCTGATCTAAACCCGAGCGGTCGTTTGTTATTGGACTTCTGTGCTAGTCATGGATTATCCATAACGAACACCATGTTCGAACATAAGGGTGCTCATAAGTGTACCTGGTACCAGAGTACCCTAGGCCGAAGGCCGATGATCGATTTCGTGATTGTGTCATCTGATCTGAGGCCGCATGTTTTGGACACTCGGGTTAAGAGAGGGGCGGAACTGTCAACCGACCACCATCTGGTGGTGAGTTGGATCAGGAAAGGGGGAAATTTCCGGATGGACCTGGTAAGCCCAAACGAGTAGTGCGGGTGAATTGGGAACGTCTGGAGGAGGCCCCCGTCCTCGGTAACCCTCGGACACCGTGGTTGGCACCGGTGGTCAGGGAAGCCGTCCGATTGAAGAAGGAGGCCTTCCGGGATATGATATCCCGGGAGGACTCCTGACTCGGTTGCAGGGTACCGACAGGCTCGAAGGGCTGCAGCTGCTGCCGTGTCGGAGGCTAAGCAGTGGTTGTTGGAGAAGTTCGGAGAGGCCATGGAGAAGGACTTTCGGTCGGCACCAAAGTGTTTCTGGAAGACTATCCGGCACCTCAGGAGGGGGAAACAGGGAACCATCCAAGCTGTGTACAGTAAGGATGGGACTCTGTTGACCTCAACTGAGGAGGTCATCGGACGTTGGAAGGAACACTTTGAGGAACTCCTGAATCCGAATAACACGCCCTCTATGTTGGAGGCAGAGCTCGAGGTTGATGATGTTTCGTCGTCAATTTCCCTGGTGGAGGTCACTGAGGTAGTCAAACATATCCGCAGTGGCAAAGCCCCAGGGATTGATGAGATCCAGCCAGAAATGCTAAAGGCTCTGGGTGTTGAGGGGCTGTCATGGTTGACACGCCTATTCAACATTGCGTGGGAGTCGGGTACAGTGCCAAAGGAGTGGCAAATCGGGGTTGTGGTTCCCCTGTTCAAAAAGGGGGACCAGAGAGTGTGTGCCAATTATCGGGGTATCACACTTCTCAGCCTCCCTGGTAAAGTCTACTCCAAGGTGCTGGAAAGGAGGGTTCGGCCGATCGTCAAACCTCAGATTGAAGAGGAACAATGCGGTTTTCGCCCCAGACGTGGAACTACGGACCAGCTCTTCACTCTCGCAAGGATCCTGGAGGGGACCTGGGAGTATGCCCATCCGGTCTACATGTGTTTTGTGGATCTGGAGAAGGTGTATGACCGGGTCCCCCGGGAGAAACTGGGGAGGTGCTGCGGGAGTATGGGGTAAGGGGGTCTCTCCTCAGGGCCATCCAATCTCTGTACTCCCAAAGCGAGAGCTGTGTTTGCGTCCTCGGCAGCCAGTCAGTTTCGTTCTCAGTGGGTGTTGGTCTCCGCCAGGGATGCACCTTGTCACCAATCTTGTTTGTGATATACATGGACAGGATATCGAGGCGTAGTCGTGGTGGGGAGGGGTTGCAGTTTGGTGGTCTGAGGATCTCGTCACTGCTTTTTGCAGATGATGTGGTCCTCATTGAATCATCGGCCTGTGACCTTCAGCACTCACGGGATCGGCTGGCGGCCGAGTGTGAAGCGGCTGGGATGAGGATCAGCACCGCTAAATCTGAGGCCATGACTCTTAGCAGGAAACCGGTGGATTGCTTACTCCGGGTAGGAAATGAGTCCATAGCCCAAGTGAAGGAGTTCAAGTACCTCGGGGTCTTGTTCGCGAGTGAGGGTACGATGGAGCGTGAGATTGGCCAGAGAATCGGAGCAGCGGGGGCGGTATTGCGTTCGCTTAACCACACCGTTGTTACGAAAAGAGAGCTGAGCCGCAAGGCAAAGCTCTCGATCCACCGGTCGATCTTCATTCCTATCCTCACCTATGGTCATGAGGGTTGGATGATGACCGAAAGGACGAGATCGCGGGTACAAGCTGCCGAGATGAGTTTTCTCAGAAAGGTGGCTGGCGTCTCCCTTAGGGATAGGGTGAGAAGCTCAGCCATCCGTGAGGAACTCGGATTAGAGCCGCTTCTGCTTTACTTAGAAAGGAGTCAGCTGAGGTGGTTCGGGCATCTGGTAAGGATGCCCACTGGGCGCCTCCCTTGGGAGGTGTTTCAGGCACGTCCAGTGGGGAGGAGACCTCGGGGAAGACCCAGGACTAGGTGGAGAGATTATATCTCAACACTGGCCTGGGAACGCCTCGGGATCCCCCCGTCAGAGCTGGTCAAGGATGAGCGAATTTTCTCGTTATTAAATTAAAACAACCTCCCTATCATTCGCTGCTGCTGGAAAAAATAAAATAAAAAAATAAAATAAATTCCCTACCTACCCATGATCTCAACTGACAACCAACAGGAACCAAACTTTAATTTTTTTTGAGGCCTAATTTATTAACTCAAAAGGCAAGGAACACGGGTGATGCGGGGAACACAGTGAACACAGGTAACACACAGGACACAACTCACCACGAACTAAAATGATCCGACAAGGAACAAAGGAAAGACAAGGGCTTGTATACCAAACACACAGGGCACGCAACGAGTAACAGCTGAAACACATTAGGGGAGGCAGCACTAATCACACAGGAGGGAAACCTGACATGGGGAGAAACAAGACTGATACCAAAGTAAAACAGGTAACACACCAAAACAAGACAAGGAAACCGACAGACCATGACCATAGGCGTCGATTACGGGGGGGGCGGGGGGGACATGTCCCCCCCATTATTTGAAATACGAATTTTGTCCCCACCACATTTAAAAATGTGCAAACCAATTGCGACTGAAAAAATCCCCACATACTCAACCGAAATCGTTGAGTCTATAATCATGCGATAGGCGCGCACAAAGACATCATTTATTAGATAGACCTACCTAATAAACCGTTGGAACACACAAGACCGGAACCCATAGCAACGCCGGTAAACAAACCCCTACTCCCGAGAAGCCCAATCCCTATGAGCTCCCCGCGCTACGACCATCCGGAGGCGCACAGAGCTTTTGGCGGTGATATTATATATACAATTATATTATATTATATACTATTATATATAGAGCTCCGAGAGTCGCAAACGGCAACAATCACTTTCTCCTCCATGCTGCAGCTCATTCCGGACTGCACTGCACTGAGTTTGACGGTTGAACGCTGATTGGCTGTTACATTACACATGTCACTCAGTGGCCACGCTGTTGAACGCTGATTGGCTGTCATCACGCGAAATTCGTGTCAAAGTTGAAATATTTCAACTCGAGCGAATTTGTCGCCCCACAAATCCTCGTGAACGCGCTCGCCTGTGCACGGCGAAAGTGTGGCGTGACAAATCAAAACAAATCAAAAAAATTCGCCCGATACACGTCTATACATTCACTTTGTATGGGATCTTGTTGCCTCGTCGCGTTTGGTGTGAACACACTAGAGAAGTTTCAAGATAGACAGCCAAAATTGACATTTTTATTCAGAAAATAGCCTTTTGCTTCCTGTAAAAGGCATGTTTGTGACACGATATGGATACATCATCTAGCCTGCATGTGGAGGGCCACATAAGGTAAGAAATTGGTTTACGTAAACGTTGCTGCTGGTTCTGTTTGCTCCTGATGACCTGGCCAAAGGTTATCCACGGTCCTAAGCGATTGTGATCTGATTCTGGTTGGTGCTCCAGCTAGTATGCATTGTATAGATTGCAGCTAGTAGCAGCTACAAACGGTGCGATTGCTATGCCAATGTGGTTATAGTTGTTTTGTCTGATTGAGATATGTGACGACTTGGAGCCTGGTAGGCCTATCCGGACATATGTTCTCGCATAACCTGTGTGATTATCCTAAACTGTAGGGGATTTTATTTGCGGGCAATTTGCTTATGTTGTTGCAACGAGTGAAGTCTACATTGTTCCTTCGCAAGTGTTTACTGGTGGTCAGGATTTGGCAGATGCAATTCTCCTCCGGGCGCTTTTTTTTTTTTTTTTTTTTTTTTCCAGCATCACATATGCTACCAGCAGCCCTTGCTCGTCTTCAAAAGGCTGATGCTCAGTACCTTGTTTCATTTCGTACCCCCTTTACAGTCTGGTATTGTTTGTCTGGTAAACTTTTTTGATGTCGAGATAAGTGTTAAATTGCCAACACTGTTCTTTGTCCTGTGTGTATTAGTATTACATATCCCGAGCCAATACCCTGGTGTTTCCAACGCCGTTTTGCAAAACAAGCCAAAACACAAACTGTGTTTTCAACTTATTGTTCGAATAGGATTTTCAACACCTGACTATACACTGAGCATATTGTAATGCAGCGTTGAATGGATGAATAGCTTCCATAAGGGTACCCAGCACTTTTCAAACCACACTCTATTTGTTATCATTCGTAGTGCTGATCAGCAGAGCACGTGAGCACTCCACTGCATTGAGAAGAGCCGTGTAATAAACAAAAATAATTGACAGCTGAACGTTAGGCAGGCCCATGGAAGTGAATTGAGCAGTCTACAGCATTAAGAAGAGCCGTGTGATAAGTAAGGGATAATGTATAGAATGCCGGTCATTATCGGGAAAATAAGCCCTGACAGGGCGAACAGGACACCGACGCGCAGCGAAGGTGTCTTGCTTCCCACTGAAGGGGCTTAATTTCAATAATGACCGGCGACGTTCTATACATTATCCCGCTTATTACACGGCTACGTGCCAAAACGAAAAAAATACTTCACATGGTGTGTCTTTTTACAATTTCTTTTTTACCAGCATTCGTAGTGTTGATCAGCAGAGAAAATAGTCTGCCAAAGACGTTGACGTTTCTTAATAGCAAGCAAAGACGCTGGGGTTGAAAAGTTACTGGACTACTTGAGGAGTGATACCAAAGACATCCTAAGCAAAAAGTCCTTTGTTTTCCATTTCATCGGCCATTTATACTTAGCAACGGTGCCGGAAGTTGTGAAGAGCCCATTCAAGTGAACAGAGCGTTCCACGGCATTGAGGAAGCCCGTGTAATAATCCGTGGTGGTGGGTACAAAATGAATCATGACAAAATCTGGTGGGGACGCGTCCCCGGCGTAATCGACGCCTATGCGGTGAGCCCCGTGCGTAATGCTGCACCATGGCACTGCTGGAACTGCTGGAGGACCATGCAGTTTGATCATTGACTAACTACATGAATAGTTGCACAGAGGAGATTCTTATAGAAGTTTTATAGTCAAACAGTATAGGGTATATACAAATTTGATGTGTTTAGGCCATTTATAAGATCTAGTTAATATCATTAAAAGTAATTTCCAAACACATTAAAGAAAAGAAAAAAACAAAAGCAAAGAGAGATTTTGCAGCAGTAGCAAACTTTTACTTAAACAGAGTGGGAGAGGAATCAGGTTAACAAAACATCTAAGAACATCTAAGTAACCAGAGAATGTGATTCTAAAAGGGGTGAGTGTGTTACGGACAATCTATTGTGTTGGTAACTTCACTCATAAATCTATCTACAGTTAAGTATGCATTTAGACAAATACGATAAAATATCAATATAATATGTGCAACCTTTTATGTGTGGTTGTTCAAGACACACTGAAGGCATGATGCCACCATAGGTTTGCAGAGGACTATATACAATATACACACTGAAGGCATGATGCCACCATAGGTTCGCAGAGAACTATATACAATATGCACACTGAAGGCATGATGCCGCCATAGGTTTGCAGAGAACTACATACAATATACACACTGAAGGCATGATGCCACCATTGGTTTGCAGAGAACTATATACAATATATTTCATTGCCAATTTTTCTGAATTGGATCGTCGACTAAAAGGAACTTCTTTGAGAGACGAAACGGAATTGTGCACGTTTGCAGCCATGATGAAATCAGCAAGTGACTTGATCGAAGATATCCCTTCGCGCTCTTTGCTCAGTTACATATGACGCAAGCACGTTAGGGCGAGTCCCAAATCCCCATTGAAAATGCATTGAAGGCTCAATTTCCGAAAAAAAAAGTTTTAACATTAGAGTCAACGGAGAAGGCTTGGGCGATTTTCCACGTCGATGAATTCGCCCATTGAGGCGGGACCATTTGAAACGCGACTTGAATCTGACGATTCTGATTGGACAATGACAGATATTAGGTCTAGAACACTGAAAACTACTTTTGCCGTGATAGAATAAAAAAATAAAAAATAATCCTCTTTCTCCCAGTTGGTAGTGCGTCACCCAAATCGCCCCTATACACCATCCGCCCCTGCTCTAAGCAATCTTTGCTTTATAAATCACAGTGCCTACAAGTGTGCGCAGCTGAATCAGTTTCACGTTCCACCCTGTACACGCCCTTTTTTAACCATAAATGGTCAATGCAAACGACCTCATGATTGCGATCTGCATATAAAACAGACTCAGATGGAAGTATTATGTTGTGTCGGAAAGAATGGCAGAAGGACTGAGAAAAGCAAAATAGCAAAAATTCACGAAGGTTGAAGTGGAGACACTTGTGGGTGTGGTGGAGGTGTCACGTTAAAATTGTACCGGGGGCGAAAATTGTACCGGCCTACGTCATTGTTTGTTTACATCCTGACAACCTGACAACCTGCCCGGCAACAGACGACGCGATGCAGAAAACATGTTTCCAAACGACGAAATAACATAATACAGATAGCGGATCGCTATCTGCATTATGATAGATAGCGATAACACTTGTTTTTACTTTATATTTGTATTGTATTTAATTGTTTAATCGAAACAATAAAAAAAATTGCCCGCGAAACCGGCGATCGCGTCAAATGACGCGTCAAATCACGTAGGAAGGTTCTTGAACATTCTAGACTATGAAACCTGCTTAAAACACTCAGTTTACTAGCTAAATTCGATCAAACAATTCAATACAATACAAATATAAAGTAAAAACAAGTGTTATCGCTATCTATCATAATACAGATAGCGATCCGCTATCTGTATTATGTTATTTCGTCATTTGGAAACATGTTTTCTGCATCGCGTCGTCTGTTGCCGGGCAGGTTGTCAGGATGTAAACAAACGATGACGTAGGCCGGTACAATTTTCGCCCCCGGTACAATTTTAACGTGACAGAGGCCCGAAAATTAGTTTTGTTCGGCCGTAACGGGATTGGGATCACCAACAACAAAAAGCAGAGTGAGTAGCAACATGTCGCAGGGGGCTCACCGCTGTATTTAAAGGGTTACGGTAATAAGACCAACCGAGAACACCTTGGATAGACAGTTTGTAATCACCCACGTAAAAAGTTCTTGAACATAAACCCTTTTTAATGCCTGATTTGTCATGAAAAGCATCAAGAGGAAAGGACAATAATATAACGATTGTGATGAGGAGTAGCCTATGTGGCTTGGTTTTCCACACTTGGGATTTAATTGACATTTGATCATGTGTTTACAGTGTCACATAAAAATATTATGTTATTGACACATGTTGGACAGATGCTTTATTCCATGCAGTCGCGCCGTCAGTGGACAGTATGGAGTGACGGGATTAAATATAGAGATTCTAAGGAGATGTTTCTTATAACTGAGAAATAACGCAGTTGACTTAAATTATTCTGATTAGGCTACATAGATTTAACGCATGATAAGGGTTGAAATTCAATTTATGAAGGGCGATGATAAAACTTTGTTCTTCTCACTCTACATTTCTTCAGTCTGACTTCAGTTCACCAGCACACCCCTGTGTCGCCAATTCTCCTTTTCCGACAAACCATGCGTACGCATGGGTCCGAGTTTGCTAGGCTCCGCACAGATCACAACCTTGGCGTGGAAAGTTACGTACGCCACTTTCAGCCCCATTTTGTGCATACGCAACGGTTATAAATGAGACCCCAGGGGCCTCATGTACTAAGGTTGCGTACGCACAAAAACGTGGCGTACGTCCTTTTCCACGCTCACGTTCAGATGTACAAAACGTGAAATGACCGTAAAAATGTGCGGTCCCCACGCCAGCTCCAGAGCTGTCGTACGCACGTTTCTACAGCTATTGTTCCTTTGGCGACACTTAGAGGTGACGCTGGGAAACTGGGAAAAAAGGTGAAAACAATGACTCATCAGAGTGATTTGCACATCAGAGACACACTAATGAACAATTAACACACCTTGCAATTATATGGGTGGCTATAAAAGCATGCGCAATGGATGAAGAAAATTGTTTTAAAAATGGCTGCGTTAGCGTTGTTAGAGGACATCGCAAATGGTCAAATCCGAAGGGCGCTGGAGACGCCGGGGCCAACGGAGGAGACGCCGGGGCCGACGGAGCAATCCGTGCCCTCTCCTTGCTTGTCTATTCAAAAATAAAAAAATTAAGTTAATAAACACGAGTCAAAGTCTTTAATATCCTGGCATCTTTACGCACGACTTATGTGTATTGCAAGCAGCCAATTGTATGACCAGTATAATTACAGCATTTATGACTTCAGCATATTTACCTTGGGGATGATCGGTGTCCCCTTCATGGGTTCCCACCACTCCGGTGAGAGCTGTGTCACCGATCAAAGCGGCCACTCTCAAATCGAAGGGGGAGAGTTCCCCCACTCCCTTCCCCCCACCTGTTGCGGTCACGCTTCGGCGGTGGGCAGAAACCCTCCGCTTCACCTCCACCTTGAGGTCTGACCACTTTTTTTAATTTCAGAGTGTGTGCGCTGCTGAGACCCCACTGCATTGACGGCCTCGCAAACACACTCCCACTCACTTCTCTTTTGTTTTGCATTTATCCCTGTTGACAGGGTTCCAATAGCCAACCCAGTCGCCAAGAAAAAACGTTGACGGTGTACGTTTCCCTGAACACTGGATACGTAGCATTTCAACGTAAAAAGTAGCGTGTTATACCTACAGTATCCACGCGTGCCGCTGTGGAGGCGGGTTTCGGGGTTTGGGTTTCACGGCTTTCGCGGCAAATTGTGGACACGTTTGTTGAGGGGGGGGGAGACACGTTTGTAGGGGGGGGGGCACGCTCGACAACGAGAGTTGGTTTTTATTGAACGCTCGACAACGAGAGTTGGTTTTTATTGAACGAGACTTCAACACGGAACAGCTGCACGAAACGATGGTCACGTCATTCTCGGTGACGGTGTCGACAACAATGAACACACGAACAATGTTAATAGAACAACACACAACCACATAACATCCCGAACCCATTAACCCCACTTAATCCTAACAACAAAACAAGTTAACAAAAGCCCCTTTTGTCAACTGACAACCCCAATTCCCAGAATCCCCCGCGGCTCCGGAACACGGCGTAGCCTATATTAATCTTTATTATCTGAATGGGAAATGCAATATTTTAGGAGAGATACACCATTAAACGCGTTTCTAATGACATTTCTAGCGAGAAATGTACATTTTCCTTACATAATCTTCAGTCAGTGAATGTGTATGATCTTTGTTAATCTTTATTATCTGAATGGGAAATGCAATGTTTTAGGACCGATTCACCGTTAAACGTGTTTCTAATAACATTTCTAGCGAGAAATATACTTTTTACTTGCATAATCTTCAGTCAGTGATTGTGTCTGATCTTTAGTTTTATAGTTATTAGGATTTGATCGGCTCGCTCGCATGTTTCAACGACGTCAGGTTGTTAGGAATAGGGACGCTGCTTTCTCTAAACTAGCAGCTCACGTGCTTCCTGCGTTTGTGTTATTAAACTGTTACTTTATGTAACTTTTAATGATATCATCTTGATAGAAACACGTATATCTGAGAGCCAACCCAGTCGCCAAAAGCATACGTTGACAGTGTACGTTTCGTGAACACTGGATTACGTCGCATTTCAACATAAAATAGCGTGTTATACACAAACACGCACGCACACACACACACAAGCACACACACGCACACGCACGCACAGACACACACAGACAAAGACACACACACACACACGCACAAGGTGCATTTCGCTGCTAAAACAACAACAGAATTCCCTCAAATATTATTACTAAAGAACCGTTTTCCAAAGAACGAAATGTAAACCAATGCATTCTGAATGGGAGTGTTTCTCTGATTTTTCCATGCTACACAGAACGAAATGTAAACCGTCTCCTTTTGACCTTTTGACCCCAGACTTCTGGGGGAATAGCTGAATCAATTCATTAGTCAATCAGAAGCATGTAAATATCTTCCCGGTGGCGTAGGAGGACAAACAAGGTGTCCTTCAACATCTACGCTTCCAGGCGATTGCAACGGTGCCACACATGAGCATATTCGAACATGTTTAATGGTAGTAATTAGCTGTCGAAATTGGAGGCCTTAATCAATAATGAGCAGCTATTGATTTGCTTCCCGATAAAAAATTGTGACAAATGACATGTTATTTAGCATCTACACGTTGAGCTGAGTCCAATGAAACCAAGCATGACACTCTAGCTAATGGTAACATATATTTTACATGGTACAACTAGGTCTAGGACATGATCTCGGTGTAGCAAGAGGGCGAGCTTGATCTCATTGGACTCAACGTGTTAACGCTTAACGTGTAGATGCTAATTAACATGTAATTTGTCAAAAATCTCCATCGGGAAGCAAATCTATAGCTGGTCATTATTGCTAAAGGCCTCCAAAATCGACAGCTAATTACTACCCCGAAACATATTCAAATCATGCATGTGTGGCACTGTTGCAATCGTCTCGAAACGTAGATGTCAAAGGACACCTTGTTTGCCCTGTTGCACGACCGGGAAGATATTTTCATACTTCTAATGGATTGATTCATATTTTAAGGTTCTCGGAGTGAGACTTTAAGCGGCTGCAGCAGAAGTGTTGAGACGAAAGATGATATCAAGACATTAATAGAATATTCCCATTCACATTATGATTCTTCGTCATAACATCCGACCAAACATCCTTTACATTCACCGAGCGAAGATTATGAAAGTCCAGGCCCCCCCTTCCTGCACTCGGGGTCCGACCGGGCCAAGTTTCGGTGCGGGGGTCCCAGTTAGGCCCTAGAATATGGTATTCAAATTTCAGGGCGGTAGGACCTTCCTATCTCAAAAACTGTTTTTCCACCACATTCTGAACCATTAGGTCTCGTAGGCAACACTTCTGAAGGGGCTTTGTCCAAATGACAGTCCATTTGGGCAAACTTTTTTTCTCTATGGGCTAGAACTACAAATCTTGGATATGTCGTTCTCGGGGCCCCGGGAAATGTGTGTAAACATTTTAGCATCCCTAGCTATCTCGAAAAGGCCGGAAAAGGGGCGTGACCTCCAACAGTACAGTCACTGTACATAAGACAGAGGTTAGTTTCTAGGCCCCATTCTTTGCGGGATGGAGGTGTACATTTGTGGCTTAATGTGTGTAGACACAGCTGGCCTGTGGCCACGTCTTTGCAGTCTGGGGTCAAAAGGTCAAAAGGAGCCGGCACCACGCCGCTTATGAGATAACAAAAAGTGAATCTGTATTTCTCTCATAACATTTTGTCATTATTGAAGAGAGGCCTGATTCTCAGATATGCATGTTGGACTGTTAGGGTAAAGGTCTGGGAAGCACTTTAGGCCAAAATCTTGCAAGCGAGCCGCTGGGTGCAGGTGCAACGAGATGGAGCACTTGCTGAGTCATTTCCTGTAGGGCTGGAGCCACAGGTTGAAGCGTATATGCGTCCTTTGAAACCCCCTTTGATATATAAGAGACCCCAAGGTACAGTTTACTTAAATGTTCTCGCCTCAGTCACCTATTGCATCACTTCCTTTAGGGCTTCGGCCTCCTAATTGATCATTGTAGTATAATTGAATGCCCTCTTTCATATTATATGATACTTCCACCACTGGGACGTGGCAACAACTCTCCAAATCCATATGGGGAGGGGGGGGGGGATGCTTTTGGACAGTAGGGGTGTACACTAGACATAAATAGGAAGCAAACTCAGGAGAAGGAATGACCTCTCACAAATATTTATTGAATAAATTGTTTCAAATAACCCTGCCTCGTTAAATCAATGAACTTGGTGTTTTGCTTTCAAAAATAGGTTATAGAAGAAGTCTAAACTGCAGAAAATAAAAACATCCAAGCTGCCTTTTAAGGATACCTCGGAATATCTGTCTATTTTTTAACCGTCGGACCCCAGTTTACGACAAAAACAACACAATTTACGGCAGCTCCTTTGCCGCGTGGTTTTTAGAGCCATGTAAGGATTAGAGGGGGCGGTCGATAGCAACCACCATAGCAACCATGACGGTCAAGTGACTGGATGCAGCCCCGTTGAAAAAAATAGAATACCACCCAACACACTCAGGAGATTAATGATATTTAAATTATTATGACCATGAAGTCTTTATTTGCATGGGTTTACATTTCGTTCTGTGTAGCATGGAAAAATCTGAGAAACACTCCCATTCAGAATGCCTTGGTTTACATTTCGTTCTTTGGAAAACGGTTCTTTAGTAATAATATTTGAGGGAATTCTGTTGTTGTTTTAGCAGCGAAATGCACCGTGTGCGTGTGTGTGTCTGTGTCTGTGTGTGTCTGTGCGTGCGTGTGCGTGTGTGTGCTTGTGTGTGTGTGCATGCGTGTGTGTATAACACGCTATTTTATGTTGAAATGCGACGTAATCCAGTGTTCACGAAACGTACACTGTCAACGTATGCTTTTGGCGACTGGGTTGGCTCTCAGATATACGTGTTTCTAACAAGATGATATCATTAAAAGTTACATAAAGTAACAGTTTAATAACAAAAACGCAGGAAGCACGTGAGCTGCTAGTTTAGCGAAAGCAGTGTCCCTATTCCTAACAACCTGACGTCGTTGAAACATGCGAGTGAGCCGGTCAAATCCTAATAACTATAAAACTAAAGATCAGACACAATCACTGACTGAAGATTATGCAAGTAAAAAGTATGTTTCTCGCTAGAAATGTTATTAGAAACACGTTTAACGGTGAATCGGTCCTAAAATATTGCATTTCCCATTCAGATAATAAAGATTAATAAAGATCATACACATTCACTGACTGAAGATTATGTAAGGAAAATGTACATTTCTCGCTAGAAATGTCATTAGAAACGCGTTTAATGGTGTATCTCTCCTAAAATATTGCATTTCCCATTCAGATAATAAAGATTAATATAGGCTACGCCGTGTTCCGGAGCCGCGGGGGATTCTGGGAATTGGGGTTGTCAGTTGACAAATGGGGCTTTTGTTAACTTGTTTTGTTGTTAGGATTAAGTGGGGTTAATGGGTTCGGGATGTTATGTGGTTGTGTGTTGTTCTATTAACATTGTTCGTGTGTTCATTGTTGTCGACACCGTCACCGAGAGTGACTTGACCATCGTTTCGTGCAGCTGTTCCGTGTTGAAGTCTCGTTCAATAAAAACCAACTCTCGTTGTTGAGCGTTCAATAAAATCCAACTCTCGTTGTCGAGCAAGCCCCCCCCTACAAACGTGTCTCCCCCCCCCCCCCCCCCATCAACAAACGTGTCGTCATCCCCCCCCTCAAAAAACGTGTCTCCCCCCCCCCCCCTCCCCGGTCAACAACAGTCTACCTCCCCCCCCCCCCTAAACAATCGTGTCCACAATTTGCCGCGAAAGCCGTAAAACCCAAACCCCGAAACCCGCCTCCACAGCGGCACGCGTGGATACTGTAGGTATAACACGCTATTTTTTACGTTGAAATGCTACGTATCCAGTGTTCATGGAAACGTACACCGTCAACGTTTTTTCTTGGCGACTGGGTTGCAACCGCATATGCTTGCGCATTTCTACCTCGTGGAGCAAAATCTCGAGCTCAGACTCCGTGAAGTTTCGTTTTTTGCCTCTGTTCATGGTGACAGGTGATCGGATTAAGAGGTGAATCTCAGGTCCAGAGGCCTATTTAAATGAAATTGCATATTTAAATGAGGGCGTGGACAGGGAGGAGTTTGGCACCTCGGCATGTGCGCTCAATTCCACGTTGATCGAGATGTACAAAAGAAACGTGCTTGGATCCATGCGTTCGCACACTTTGATACATCTCAATTTATTTGTGCGTAAGACAGTTTCTGGGTTTTGGCGTACGCCAAGTTTCAGTATGAAATCCACGCAAGTCTTAATACATGAGGCCCCAGAGCCGGACAATGATGTCGTAGTAAAGCCCTCAGGTCCACTCTGCATGTAGGCTATTAACTGTGGCTAAACATCAACTGCACTGAAGTCATCATCACTTCATACGTTCTCATTTTCAAATGATTATGAATGCTATTATTGTTATTTGAAGCCGTGTCATTCTTGACTGTGGGTGGTGTGGTCCTCTGTGTCTGCTAGTGTCTATAATACAGTAATATTTTTGTCGACATTATCAAACGGAAGAACTTTTGAAGAGCACAGGGCTACGAAGCACACTAGCCAATAAGAGGATCGCCCACCGACGGAAACCATTGCCGTGTTCCAATACCCGTACTTCCATGAGTATACTTAAAGGAAGTATACTATCCGAACTATCTACTACGTTAATTTTTCAGATGTGAGTGCTGTTCCAAATCGAGTACTACTCCGTGGTGCACTAACCGGAAATTACGATCACGACTGCCGCCGTGGCTCCTCCCCCGCAATAAACATCCAGCTTTGAACAGCTTTGAACTCTTTACGCCTATAAAAAGCTATGAAAACTATAAAAACTACAAAATGACTCTATTAATGCACGCTATGTCCAACAGTTCTAACAGCTCAGCCTGGCTCCGCCTCTTCCGCTACGTAGCTAAGATGGCTGCCGTTGAGTACGAGGGCCGTGTTCCAATACCCGTACTGTCCGTACTACGTTCCAATTCAGATCCGGCGAAAAGAAGTATACTTCAAGGACCCGGATGCCGTACTCAAAATGGGCTTATCGTGAAGTGTGGATCGAAGGACACTTTCCGTACTCAACGGCAGCCATCTTAGCTACGTAGCGGAAGAGGCGGAGCCAGGCTGAGCCAAAGTCGGCGCGTTTTCCACATAGCCTGCATTAATAGAGTCATTTTGTAGTTTCTATAGCTTTTTATAGCTGCTAGGCGTAAAGAGTTCACCGTTCAAAGCGGGATGTTTATTGCGGGGGAGGAGCCGCGGCGGCAGTCGTGATCGTCATTTCCGGTAAGTGCACCACAGAGTACTCGATTTGGAACAGCACTCACATCTGAAAAATTAGCGTACTCAAGTGAGTACGGATAGTGCAGATAGTGTACTTCCTTTAAGTGTACTCAAGGAAGTACGGGTATTGGAACACAGCCGGGGAGTGTCCTTCGATCCTTCACGATTAGCCCGTACTACGTACTCAAATTTTGGCTGGTAAGTACGGACAGTACGGGTATTGGAACGCGACCCAGGTTACTGTTGTCTTGCAACTGATCAGAATGGAGCCTACAATATAACGGATCATAACAAGTAAAATAAAGGAACTTGTTTGTGGTGATTTTGTTTTACCTCAATCTCTATGCAAGTCTTTGTTTTTATGTTAATAGAACCAGTAAAAACAGAGTTTTAAAGTTGATACTTTATAACTCCGTTAATAATCCAAAAGTTAATAAATTAAAAATCCAAAAAAATAAATAAAGATTATTATCGTAGCTGAATTGAGACTGAATCGTTCTACACAGAATTGCGATGCATCAAAGAATCGATTATTTTTCCCACCCCTATTGGTTACTGTACTCCAACAGTTCTAACAGAGTCCATTGTTTTGCTTGTAAGCTTTTTGGTGAAGCTAGAGTTGCTGACACGCGCCTTGTGGGGGGGGTATAATAACTTGCAGTGTCTTTCAAAGATACTGAAGCACCATGAAACAAGTGGTTATCACATAAATGCTTATCTGATGTGGAAAGAATTGGCATCCCGCTTATGCCTAGGTAAAACTATTGATAGCGAATTGCAGAGAGCCTGTTGACTAGAGTGATCGACTGCATACTCTTCCTTGCAGAAAGAAACCTGCCACTGAGGGGGACAAAATGCACAATTAGGAAATCCTAGAAATGGAAATTTTCTGGGCATCCTTGATCTCTTATAGCACGGTATGATGTTACACTGGCAGAGCGTCTTAGAAAGGCTGCCTCTAAAAAAACACCGGATATCTGTCCTGGTGCACTCAAAATGAATTTTTTTGATTCGATATCAGAGTGTGTTTTAGGCCTGCTATGTGTCTGCATACCCCCCAGAAAGTAGGCAGTTGCGCCCCTGCCCTGACGTCTCAGCTTTCACGCTCTGACTTTGGACACATCCATGCACTGTGTAGGCTACCTCAAATGCCTTCATGTGTGTTCTCCTCTTCTTTATGGAGAGCAAACCGAGAGACATTGTGGTGATTTAGTGTTGGTTTGCGACTGTCCCTGGGATTAACCTAGCCTGGCTCCGCCCGCCTAAGTACTTCCGCTGAATTTGAATTTCCCTTCAGTACTAGGTCTGGACCTGCTGTATTTAATTTGGTTTTCTGGCGCCGCCACAGCGGCCACCAATCAGCGAACAGAGGGCGTGTCTGAGAACAATGACGATAAAGTCGTACGCCAGTTTGAGTTGTTGTTGTAGGTCGGTAGTTGATTTACAATGTGCAATTTTTCCCTGATAAATTAAATTCGACGAACAAAACCTGCAGCTGTCGTTGACGTACATTTTCGTGCAGACGCGCAAGGTGTTTGGTTTGTGTACAACCTGCGCGTGATTGCCGGCGCATGACATACGTCACAACCAAACGTTAGCGATTGGTTATGGCAGATCCAGAGTGGCACTGGGCAGATCCAATCATTTTAAACTTCAACAGACACCCGCCTTCAAGTGAGTTAACGTTTGTCAATTGATTAGGTCCAGACTCTCTGTACAAATGAAATGAAATGAAGTGAAGTACGAGAGTCTGGTAGAACCAGGCTAGGATTAACCTGCTGTGGGGGACCGTTATGCGTTTGTGTGTGTGTTTGTGTGTGTGTGTGTGTGTGTGTGTGTGTGTGTGTGTGTGTGTGTGTGTGTGTGTGTGTGTGTGTGTGTGTGTGTGTGTGTGTGTGTGTGTGTGTGTGAAAATGAGAGCTGGTTGCTCCGCATAAACAATGATTGTGGTGATTTGGTGTTGGTTTGCGACTGTAACTGGGATTCATCAGGAGAGGTGGATACGACGCATATAAACAACCAACTATGAGAAACATCTTACCTACAGTATGGGCCCTATCTTGCATCCGGCGCAAGTGACTTAGTCACTGGCGCATGTGTCGTTGCTAGTTTACAACTGGCGCAGAGCGCTCTTTTGCCACCTGCGCCACTCGCCGGTAAATTAGGGAATGATCTTGCGCCCCAAGGGGCGGTTCGGCGGAAGGAGGAGGCGTGTTCTGGCGCAAACGGTATTTTGACGTTTCTGAAAACCATTGCGCTACTGACCAGGAAATACCTGGTTTAAAGTCAGTGGCGCGTTGTTCAGACGCTATTTTAAGGGCGCATGCATACATGCGCATGCGATGCATACGGATTGCTTGTGCACCTCGCGCATACACTTTGCTTCTCTCATCTACCTAGCCGCACATTCTTGGTAAATTATTTGGGAAAGAACAGCTGATGCAGCGGTAATAAGTTGTAGGCTACTTTTAAATCAATGCATCTGCAAACACCGTACAGCAAACACATATTTTCTTGACACAGACATCGTGTAGGCCTACATGCCCATAACTTTTAGGATTGATGAGTAGGCCTATTTGATCGTGAAAAGCATTGTTTTACCGCGAGTGAGTGTTAAAAAGAATGAATGAATGCGGGCGCGCGTGTGTGCTCTGTAAGGCGCCCAGTTTCCAACCTCGAAATTTCACTTAATTTAAATTTAATTTGCATCGTATTTGTTATCCTTACCAGATGCCCGAACCACCTCAGCTGACTCCTTTCTAAGTAAAGGCGCAGCGGCTCTAATCCGAGTTCCTCACGGATGGCTGAGCTTCTCACCCTATCCCTAAGGGAGACGCCAGCCACCCTTCTGAGAAAACTCATCTCGGCCGCTTGTACCCGCGATCTCGTCCTATCGGTCATCACCCAACCCTCATGACCATAGGTGAGGATAGGAACGAAGATCGACCGGTAGATCGAGAGCTTTGCCTTGCGGCTCAGCTCTCTTTTCGTAACAACGGTGCGGTAAAGCGAACGCAATACCGCCCCCGCTGCTCCGATTCTCCGGCCAATCTCACGCTCCATAGTTCCCTCACTCGCGAACAAGACCCCGAGGTACTTGAACTCCTTCACTTGGGCAAACTAAACACGTAACGCATAATACAATCAATGGCAATGTCTATTACCGCGGGGACACATGCATAGGATAGCATACAATACTGATAAGAAACAATGTTTATAATGTATTGCGTAGGCCTATATCATTAAATAGAACCACAGTTACCGCATATCATATGTTATAGCCTATCATACGTTTTCTTTGCCGAAATTTATTTGAGGACTCAGTATATTCCATGTGTGAATTAGGCCATATTATTTGGCAATAAACTAAGCCATTTGCAGTTTGAAATTCTCGGAGACTGCAGACGCGCTGTCAAAATATCAACTCGTCCGATTCAAATGCGCTCATGGCTCTTAAAGGGGATGGGAGCTGGCACTCTCATTGGTTTGTTGCACGTTACGCCCAAACCACACCTACGGGTAATTAGGCTGCTTCAGACCAACCCTTTTGACACTTGCGCCGCGGCGCAAGCGTCATTTATCCGCCTGTAAAATAGCGATAGCGCCGTAGAACCGCCCACAAAGCTACTTGCGCTTTGCGCTTTCCCACTTGCGTTTCAGACCGTTAAAATAGGGCCCTATATGTTTGATACCAGTGTGGAGAGAAGCTGATGTCGCACTCACACTAGGCCATCTGTACCGTGCCCAAGTCCATTCCACACCTGTACCGTGTTCAAGTCTACTTCGTTTAGCTAGTGTGAGCACGCCAACCATACCTCAAGTACAGTTCAATTCAGTGGCCTGAGCACACTTGGGAGAGCTGTGCCCAGGCCACGGGACAGATGCTTATGAGCCGACACGCGCACAAGCACGGCTACACAACCTGAGCTGGATGACGCATACTCCATGAGACCCTTCTTTCCCTTCAAACAAAAAACATGGTGGCAAGCGGTTCACGAGTGAGTTCACGTTGGTGCGTTCACAGTCTAGACCTCTTTAGAATAATTTGCATACTCCCAAATGTTTTTATTTGGGAGTTGGCAAAAACGCCAACATATTCTTTATTTTGCTGACCACTTTAAGATCAGGTTAATGAACAAGGTGACAAGTGGATTTTCCTCATCATCCTCATCATGAAATAACTCTAATGTTTAATATGCAACTTCTTCACAATGTAATGATTGCGATGCTTAAGATGTGACTTCTTTATACTGTAATGATAAGATGTCTAAGCTGTAACTTCTTCACAATGTAATGTTGATATGTCTTATATTGTGATGTTCTTGGAATACAGGGCTGAAAGTGTATGTTTAGTAAATGGGCAACAGGAGTGGGAGACATGAGAGGTGTCCAGTTTAAAGGCCCGTAGCATAGAGCGGTAGGATTGGGTAAGTGCAGGTTGGGGGAAGCCACACAATTAGGGGATATAACTCAAGGCCTGACGAATGTTCAGGAATTCTTTGCAAACCATCTCAGGTTTTGTTGTTATCTTATGCAAATGTATTATGAAAATATATGATGCAAATGTATTGACCAAATATGAGTAATAAAGCCTTCAACTTTTAAACCTAGTCGTTCTCGACCGCTCGTATTTTGCAGAGTATTCGACAGGACCTGTGCAGCTACTGGCCAGGCCTTATTGTTTATCAGACAAACAAGTCCGTCATTCTGATATCTGTCTGACCGTCGTCTGTTCCACCCTGGTAAACCTATCAATGTTGGTAGTTCCACTTTAGAAAGATCCTGGTTTTGGATGTCCGGTGACCTTAAGGAAATCACCCAATGGTAAGAAACCTAACATCAGGCCAGGTCTTGTGGGAGCGTTTCCACTGTGGACCCTTCCACATGGTGCTCACACTCTTGTGGAGAACATCAGAACTTCCTCTGCTTTATATATGTTCTGCTCCTCAAGAAGAGAAGCAGGGGCCTCCACAGCACAGCTGATGACCGATGGTTTTTAATCAACTCCACATGAGTCTGAACTATGATAAAGGGACTCTGATGTTACTCCACAGTCACCCATGGCAGTTTGAAACGCCTTTCTGAGCACGTACCAACAAGACTTGTCGTCATCCGTGTAGCCTGAGTTTTGGGCAGTAGTTTGTGCTTCTCAGTATAGTGTGAACCTTGCTGTGAACCCATTTTTTCTGCTATAGAAATGTTTCAAAGCAGTGACATAATTCACTGTCAGCCTCGCATCTCTAGCCATGGATCGTCCTGGCCACCAGCCACTCCTTTTTTATTTGTGAAAGGCAAATCAGGCACGCCTTGATTTGCAGTAATAGGGTGAATAGTTAAATAACGATAGATGACAATCTGCTGAATGGCAAATCATTGAAGACAGCTAGCTCTGCCAGCTTTAGAATCCATATCAGCTGAGAAATTATGTCATATTCAAATGGTATCTCTCACCTTTCCTGTCTTGCCGTGATAATATACCATAGAGGTTGGGCCTTCCCCTGCCCCCTCACAGTGCCATAGCATCGGTTTGAGCATAGCTCATTTATTAATGCAAATCAGGTTCATAAAGCTCTGCTCTTGGATGCAGATGCTTCATTCATCACAGAAGGACCTCCTGACTCTGCAGGTGAGTACCATCTTCAAGTCAGAGACAAAACTATGTTGGGATGTTAGATTGCTCTGTAATGGTAGCTAACTTATTACTTATTATTGACTCGACAAATGAATGTAATATGATAATTATTTCTCTTTCTTAAATGTTCTTTTAATTTTTTATTTTATTGGATTTGTTTCTGGCAGATCGTTGTGCAGGGTTGTGGGAAGAGAGATTAGAGCAGTTAAACACATAACAAATCCTTGTCATCTTCACAATTGTCTATCTGTTTTCTATGCCTTTTGCTCCCTGGTTGTGCGTGCATATCTGCTGTGAAACTTGTCTATTAAGGACTTCAGTTTCAAAGAAAATAATCAAAGAAACTATATGATAACTTCAGAATACACAAGTACACGTTTTGACTTTAAACAATTCAATCATGAGATGATTATTGATTAGTGCAGATGCACACATCTGCCCAAAGCAACTATCATAGAGGAAAAATGACAGGGGTTGAAAAGAGTATTAAAAGCATGATGAACAGAAAAGGGTCAATGGGACATTTTTAGACAATACATGGATTGAAACCTGCGTTACAAGGGCAGGTTATCTGTGATATCATGTCATTTGAAATAAATCACATTGAATTACTATTATCTCTGTGAAATTATTGCGGCCCCACAGAGCTGTATAGCATTTCTCTTCCCGATAACCGCAGAGTCAGCAGCATTCTGAGTCTGAAGCTGACAAAGGGGCTTTTTATATTTAACGCTAAGCGTATATTTCCACAGAAACATTTTTTTTTAGGTGTTGATTGTCAGATTATGAAATTGGAAAGGGTCACTGCTCAGAAATCAAGTGTTCTTTTCGGAACGTCAAAGTGCCTTTTCGGAAGGGCTTCGATGCGGTTGATGATGGCCCCTTCCAAGAGGGTAACGCTCCTCGGAAACCTATTCTTTATACTATAAAAAATACGATAAAAAACTATAAAAAACGCTGTGTCGTTTTCCAAACGACACAGCGTTTAGATCGCAGACCATTTGCAAGAGCGACACCGGAAGTAGTTGCCTATAAATCTTTCATACCCTCTGTCTTTATGCTTAATAAACACTATCCTCATTTATTTACTCTGTCTGTCTGTCTGTCTGTCTGTCTGTCTGTCTGTCTGTCTGTCTGTCTGTCTGTCTGTCTGTCTGTCTGTCTGTCTGTCTGTCTGCCTTCAACCTCTAGCAGAGTCCTTTGTATTTGTATATGGAAAGACATTGCCGATTGGGATATAAATAACATGTTTTTTGTTGTTTCAAATAATGACAATGATTTTAACAATTATCAGAATTGTAACAAAATAACAAATCATGTATCTATCATTTGTATGCATGAAGATATACATAATGTACAAAAGATGCAATCAGTGCTTCGGAGCCGAGTGTGGCTTGTTCGCACTGACAAAGTATGACAGCCACGCTCTCTTGCTGGCTTTTAAAGCTCTGTCAGCGTAATGCTAGCTCTTGCTACCGATTGTTGCTGGAATTTCAGAGCACGTCTGGGCTTGGTCTCAGCGACGCCTTTGTAACAACATTGTTAAAATGGAGGACCGTATACGAGGAGCAAGTGTATTAGTTATTGTCAGTAATGGAATTTGTTGTTTCTACAGAACGATGGGGTACAGTAGGCTCTTTTATAGTATCATTGGTAGGTACTCCACACAGCACCACTATTATATGTATCTGAGTTCATTATAAGGAATTAACCCTCCATAACGACCATATAGGCTACAATCATTTTGATCGTTGCCGTTTGTAATATTTCTACCCCACACATCAGAATTTGAATAAATATTTAAATATAATTTAGAATGTGTTACGTAAAATAGTTTCAGTTGTTGCTAATGATTTTTACTACTTTATTTGATTTTGCATTTGCATTCACCAGGTACGGTCGTCCACCTGTGGGACTTTTCAGGTATGCCTATGCGCTCTTTTAAGAGGCTGACGATAAACATGCAAATATTTCAATGTGTTTTCATCACATTGAAATAACTAAAAAAAATAAATAATTGTTAGAAAATATTATTTAATTAAACCTGACAAACTTTTCTGTGATGTCCTTCTTAATTAAGCTGAATCCCGCATTAACGTGGCGTTGAGCGGCACGGCCTTTCAGTCTTCAACCAGCAATGGCGGGGAGGCTGAACGCGCCATTGATGGGAACAGCGACCCCGAGTGGACTCACCAGAGCTGCACCCATACCGCCGAGGAAAAACCGTGGTGGCGGCTCCAGCTGACCGGTGTGTTCAGGGTGTCGGAGATCGAGGTCACTAATAGGAACGTCCTTAGAGAGCGGCTCAACGGCGTGGAAATACTCATCGGGAATTCACCGGTGAACAACGGCAACGACAACCCAAGGTGAATCACTGCTACCGCCTGCCCAACTTCCCCCCTTAAAAACTGGAGCAGGATAGTGTAAGGGCTAGGGATTTTCACTCCGAGCCAAAACATGCTGGGTTTGATCCCTATAACACTCCTCCAAATTATAAAGGACTAAATAGAATACAATATTATTCTGTGAGAAAAGAGAACACATTTTTGCATCCCCTGCTCTACTAAACTACAAGGCCACACACCAGCTACTGGCATCTAGTGTCTGATTCCTACCTTTACCAGACTGCTGTCTCCTCTCTATCTGTACTTTTTGTCAGGTGTTCCATCATATATGATGTCCCGGGCAGCCTGACTCAGACTGTCCAGTGCAGGGGAATGGAAGGAAGGTTTATCAACTTCTACCTGTCCTGTGCAACTGCAACTATCCTGACTTTGTGTGAGGTCAAAGTGTATGGAGGTTGGAACATAGTATATCATTACATGTCATCAGTGGAGGAAAGTAACAGTTATTTGTTACTTTAGTAACTACATCTTTCATATATTTGTTATTTAATTGCTCGCATAGCTGTAATAGACATTACATGGATTGAAAGCCGGTTACCAGGGCAGGTTATCTGTGATATCATGTCATTTGAAATAAATCTCATTGAATTACTTTTACTTCTGTGAAATTATAGCGGCCCCACCAATCACAGAGCTGCATAGCATTTCTCTTCCAGATAACTGCAGTCAGCAGCATTCTGAGTCTGAAGCTGACAAAGGGGCTTTTTATATTCAACCCATCATGTTCAACGATAAATTTAATAGGCCATTTTGAGGGGTATATTTCCTCAGAAACATTTTTGTTTAGATGTTGATTGTGAAATTATGAAATAATACAATAAAATTAGAATATCTTGGGTCCTTGGGACTAGAGTGCCTAGAGGGCCCTGACGGTTGGTATGGTGAGGTAGACAACTATGTCAAAGGATGCACTGTGGAGTGGTCACCTACATCCACATGCATCTGAATGTCATTAGTTACTCTAAGGAGAGATGTTGCGGTGCTATGCAGTGTAAATGGAGAGCAGAACTCCCTCACCACCAGGCTGTGTTTTGTTTCCCCAGAATTGGTGCCTCCCCCACCGTCCATCACCATCCAGGCGATGGAGAGGAACGTCACACTGGTGGGGAAGCGGCTGTGCTGGTCCGACGCCCTGTTCTACTGCAGAGACTATCACTGGGACCTGCTGAGCATCAGGGGCCCCGAGGACCAGGAGATGGTTGATGAGCTGGTGGCTAGCGCCCCCTTCCCACTAACAAGACAACTCTGGGTGGGCCTGCGCAGGTACTGGCAAGGTCTTGGTGTCTATCAGACAAACAAGACGGTCCTTATGATCATCTGTCCATCCATTCAATCACTTTTATCTTGTCAAAAAAACTTAAAATATTCTTTGGCCACAATATACTCCTTCCATCCAGCTATCTCTTTCAACTCTTTCAATGTTGGTAGGTCAATTACAGGAAGCTCCTGGTTCTGGATGTCCCGTGACCCAATGGACTTCACCCAATGGGATGCAGCCTCACATCATTCCAGCCCCTGTGGGGGCGTGTCTAGTGTGGAACGTTCCACATGGAGGCAAAGCTCTTGTGAAGAACATCTTGATTTCATCTGCGTAACAGGTTGGTGTCCAGCCTGTAGAACTAGTACCAGGTCCTTATCAAGTGAAACATCCTTAAAGGGATCTAATGATGTTATTTTTACGGTTTGTCATTTCATTAGAGCTAGTTTACATAGTTTAAGCTCCTGTCTCTTAAGTCTCCCCCTCCCTGAAAGCCCAGCCCAGTAGCTATGCATGTAAACAAATGCACACACACCAACACAATATCCTTGTTTTATGTACTGTTTTATGTATGGCTGTGGAACTCTGGAACTACACTGTCGGGTTAAAAAAGAATGTCATCCATGTAATGGCTAAGTTAAAGGCCCGAAATAGTGGTTTCAGTGCATGGCAAATATTGGTAAATAACTGTATTGCGGTAATAATATTACAGTTTGTATAATCATAAATCAAACTCTACACTTGAACAATGTTTAACATTTTGTGAACAGAAAGACTTTTGGCATATTGGTACACATTTGTATGGTAAGGTAGGCCTTAAACTGACCAATTTAAACACTAAAACACAGGTAGCAGAAATGTTTTAAAGAACAACTGACTTACCATTGCGTCCTCATATCATAAACCTAACCAATGAAATACTTATATGCTGTTTCATAGTGCTATTGCGTTTACGCAAAAACAAATAATTTGAGGCGATGAAATACTTTAACTGTCTTGAGTCTCAAGCATTTTAAATCCAGTTTCCAAACCCTCTGGCTTCCCTCACTTTTCTTCCTATAAAAAAACTATAACTGGCCCTGTTTATTCCTGTGGATTCAGACACAAGGTTGAACCACTGGACTTCAGTCGCACTGTGTAACATTTCAAGTAGCTTGTAGCTTAAAATCACCTAAACATTTCTACTAGTTTCACCCAAGGAATGTGAATAGTGAGTGAAATTATATATTTTTTCATTAACCTTGTTGTATCTCTTTGCGCAGGTCCGACAGAGGGAGACAACAAGGTGCACTTCTACAGTTCAACCAGAGAGAAACAAACTCAATGTGTATAGTTTGGCCTCCCTGGGGAATACTGCTCCTGATTCCCAAGTAGTCCTAAGTAGCAACATTTCTGAATGCTAAAGCTCAGAGCTTGGTCTGTGGTAGCTAGCTATTTCTGCATTTTGTCATAATGAGCATTGTTAACAATTCTTACGATGCCTATCCTTTAGGGGTGTGAATCTTTGGCTTCAGACGATTCGATTCGATTAACGATTCAGTAGTTGGCGATTCGATTCAAGGACAATTTCTTTTTTTTGGAACGATTCGATTCGATTCTGTAAACCACGATTCGATTCAGTAACTTCAGTAACTTTGAACCAAAGTTCTATATCCGTGAAATAAACATGCAATAATGTGACACCCTGTCATGGGTAGATGTGTTGGAGCGTCTTGAACTAGGTGGAAAATCACTCAGGAGCCGACGAGAAGTTTGGAAAAAGATGGGATCTTTTATTTTCCCAATTTAAGGCCCATAGGGCAATAAAAATAAAACGAAAATCAACATAAAGAAAAATACTTTTCACTAAACAAACCGAATGGGCTTGAGAGTCACAAAAACATCAATTCGAACTTAAGCATACTGGACCTTTATATTATATTTATTACCTATTGCTAGATTTTGGCGTAGCCAAAATATACAAAAACTGCAATAAACATAATTACAAAAACTCGGGGTCACTTCCGGTTTACCCGGAAGTTATGACGTTAATTTAAACCCCGTTGACGCGGCACACATTCCCAAATACAAAGTCTAGACGAGACGCTGATAAGACGAACAATTACGCTGTTATCATGTAACTTTTAAACTAAATAAACGAACCTGGAATTTGACAACGACATACTTGTTTGAATGGTTATTGCAACAGAACAGGTGACGTTTATGGTAAATGGTAGTGGTGCCGAGATGATGCCTCATGAAACGTCAAAGCCTCTCAGCCAGATGAACCACCAAAGTGGTTCGTGCTCGAAGCTTCAAATGAGTACCCTATCTAGTGGTGAATGAAATTATGACAACCCAACCCAAAATGTGATTTTTGCTTCGTGTGCCGATACAACATTAAATCATTTGAGAATTGAAGTCATTTCAGTGATACATGTGTGTGAGTGTGCCATTCATAAAATGGCACAGAGCTCATGCTAGAAAATAAATCATTTGGCAAAAGTGTGTCTTAGCAGACGCTTTTATCCAAAGCGACTTACATCGGTAAATACACACATTGACACACCGACGGCAGAGTCAACCATGCAAGGCGACAGTCAGCTGTCAGGAGCAAAGTGACAGGGACACAACAACACTGAACTTGGAGGACCTGGGGATTGAACTAGCCACCGGTTACAAGTCAACTGCTCTACCTCCTGAGCTAAGCCGAGCCACCCTGCATGACAACTGAGAAGGAGTTATTGATGTAATAACGACGCGGCGCGGCGCGAGACACGGCGCGACACGGCGGCGTCAGCGCACTGAACTTGTGATTCTGTGACATTCAAGGAATGAATTGGAACAGACAACTAAAGCTGGAGGTTCTTATTTGAAGTACAAATAAACTCAAGACCTACCTGCACCAATATTTTAGGAAAAATAAAATAAATAGTAACAATATAGGTACAACAAGGCAACTAACTAAAATAATGAATGCAATGCACATATTGTCAGGGAGGGCAGCCGACTGAGGTCTAAGGACATGGAAGGCTCCTAGGATGTCCAGCTCCTGGAACCTCCTTTTCAGTTCTATCTCCAGGCCAGTAATGTAGGGTTGGATGACCTACAATGAACAGATCAGCACATTTTCTCTACCAGGAACAGAAGGATCGAAATTACTTTCCCTACTCTTATTTTTTTAAAGTTAAAATCTACACTAATCTGTTTCCACCTCACCTGTTGTTTCAGCAACATTTTGTCTGCTGTCCTGGCCTATATTAATCACTATCTCTCCTAAACAGCCCAGCCCCTGAGAAGCACTGGGTTGTTCAGCACTGTTTGATGCCTAGGAACATTCGAAATAAGTTTATTATATATTTAATAAAAATGTACTAGCCACAGCCATTTGACTGTTCAACTTAATTTCAGACTAAGCTAACTACCTCCTCAAGCTGCTCCGTCTCGTCTGGACGAGGCCTTTTTTGGTGCAGAAAGAACTTTTCAATACTCATCTGGATTAAAGCAACAAACATTCAGAGTCAGAATAAAATAATATTAAGAACAGAATGTAATAAATGTTTTCTATTCTAATTGATATGGGCACCGTATAGGCCTATCTAAACTATAACCGCATTTCATCTTAATCGCAGTGTTCGCTGCGTTACCAACGACGTCTATGATGACGGGTGCGGGATGTTCAATATCAATAACGTTGAGTTCATAAAGCTAATATTACCTTTTCTGAGTTAAAAAAAAAAAATTGGGAAGGTGTGTTAGACCACAGTATATCATACTAACCTTTGGTAAACTGCAAATGTCGCAGACCGTCTTCTCTGTGCCAAATATATTTTTCTCAAATAGCCTACCTCAAGCATTGCGCGTGGACAGGAGGAGCGGGCGAATCAGCCATCAGTGAGTGTGCATCTAACTCCGCGTTTACACATCTGATCCGCATAGATGTGGAAGAACAGCTCAATCGGAATAGAAAAGTATCATATATATACTCAATCGGTTCGGAATAGAATGCTATGCGGAATAGAAGAGGTGGTGTAGTCCGCTATAAACACTTATTCCGATTAGTTTGGGGTTAAACTTAGAGCAGCTGCAGATGTTCGCAATTGGTCCACTCCGTCTGTACTTTAATGCACACCGAACTTTACCGCTGTCAAGGAAAGTGGATTTATTGCCTGATTCACGTCTTTGTTATTATCACTCCGTAGTAGTTACAGTAGTCCGGTAACTTATCAACCCCAGCGTGTCCGGTTGCTAAGCGACAGGTGACATCGGTGGGTTCATGTGTCAGCGTATCGTCGCTCTCGCTCCGTGTGTGTGTGTGTGTGTGTGTGTGTGTGTGTGTGTGTGTGTGTGTGTGTGTGTGTGTGTGTGTGTGTGTGTGTGTGTGTGTGTGTGTGTGTGTGTGTGTGTGTGTGTGTGTGTGTACGAGAATGACAGGGAGAACGAGTGCTATGCGGAGATGAATGGACGGAACGATTTTTAGATTTCCAAATCGCGTTATTAAAAAAAAAAAAAAAAAGACCAAATCAATTCGTGGCGCTCGATGTTGATTCTGTGGCGCCGCGCCACACAATGGTCTATGTATGGGAAACACTGCCATATTTCGAAGCAGTAGCCAGGGCCGGATTAACAATTTTCTGTGCCCTGGGCAACAAGGCTCAAGGGCCCCCCCCCCCCCCCCCCTCGCCGCCGCCAAACAATCGTAAAGTCGCTATCATCAGAACTTGGTGGCTTGATGAGTACTTATTGAATGTTTCAATTGTCTTGACAGCAAACAATTAGGTAGGCCTTAACTTAACTTAATAGACCTCACCTCCATTACCACTGTTAATGGCTGTTAGGACCGGCTGCCCTGGGGAGGGGGGGGTTCATCAGGGGGGATAAGGTGCTTCGGGTGTGACCTCTATCGCGTTGGGGGTCGGAGATGCCGGAGGAAAGCATCTGGCCACACACACACACACACACACACACACACACACACACACACACACACACACACACACACACACACACACACACACACACACACACACACACACACACACACACACACACACACTCTTTCCCTCTCACAAACACCTCCCCAAACCCTCTCGTAATCTGTCCTTGTCCCCGTATAATTCTTTATGTTTTGGTATATGTTACATGTCTGTCACACGTATCTGGGTTTTGTCGTGTTATGTGGTGTCTGAAGATGTATGTTTGCACTTTGAAAAAAAAAAAAAAAAAAACGTTGTCAAGGGCCCCTTTGATGTCACGGGCCCTGGGCAAGTGCCCAGTTGCCCTAATGGTTAATCCGGCCTTGGCAGTAGCCCGAGGCGAAGCCTCGAACGTCACACCCTACGTCATTTCGCCAATGTGAATCCTACTCGAAGCGGAGCTTCGCTGGGGGAGGAGCCGAGGTACTCGACACACGCCCCGATGCCTCGACGCAAAACGTAACATCACTAGTAAATGGTATTAAACAGAACGTTGTAATGATGGTACTTGCAAGATTGTATTAAACTGTCGTAGTGCGCATGATAAATGACATGGTTGATAAATGATTTTAAAACAGTAGGAGGGTAACGGAATACATTGTCAAACAAGACAAACACACAGGCAACATTGACGGAAGCTATGCGCCCCGTCACACACCCCTTGGCAATTTTACCATTATTCTTTGCGAAGCCAAAATGCTTCCACACTTTGGATTTCAAGTTTGCTGGTGCATTAACAATCTCGCTGCCGCTCTCTGCCATGTTTGAAATGCACCAGTAGAGGGTGAGGGAGAAAAAAAACTCGTGGGACGAGAGCTGACTAGCTGATGACAGAGTTACGGATTACCGAGCTGCACTTCACAAAATAAACGTGTAAACTAAGTCTTAAAACATTAATCATAATCGATTCATACGATTTAAAGCATTTACATCGATTATTGGTGAAGCCAAAACGATTCATTCTATTTATTTATTTTAGCAGATCGATTTAGTTGAATCGGTAGGACTGACAATCGATTCATCGATGCATCGCATGAATCGTTACACCCCATAAAGAGAACAGACTTTGGTTGTCTTTGCTAAGTTTGTATTGAAACAGGAGAGACACCTTCTCAAGCAGGTACGCTGTAGTTACACTGAGTAGTTACACTGTTTGGTAAACATTTTTGACACAGGTGACGGGTGGTAGTCATGCACTATTTGTCCATCATCTATTTTTTGTCACCAGTCAATTTTCAACAGGGTGAAAGCATATCTCTGGTAATAAACAGCTCAAACATATTCAAACAATTCAAGTCAATTATGACATTGGGCCTCCATAACTTGCAGTGACCTATAATAGTCTACACTAGAATACACAATTTCAAAATCGTTGATATAGCGTAAATTGAGAACCAGTACAGATTTTAACTGATAGCATTAGTAATCTACCATGGTAACACTGCAGACACCGCTAGTGATGTAGGCTGCTATTCACACATGCAGCCACGTTCAGGAAGAATTCCGTGCTAGTTCACACATGGGCCAAGGGCCAGTCCAGCAGATGGCGGTAATGCAGCACCTCTGGATACGAGCTGCCATAAAAAAGCAGATTAGGAGGGTTGTCTCAATTCAGGGGATGCATCCTTCGAAGGATGTGGTCTATGAAGGTGTGGCCTCGTAGACCGTGAAGGCCGGACCGAGGCTGTTTCCCAATGTCAAGGAAGAATGCTCAACGGCCGCCCTTTTAAGGACGCCACGTCATCTACGCCGACAAGCACTGTTCCAATGTTGAGGACACTCGAAAGCCGCGCCATTTTTGCGTCCTTTGTTTTTGAGAATTCCGAGATTTTTCAAGGATGCATCGTTCGCTGCATCCTAGACGAGCCAAAACTACCCACAATCCTCTGCGTTCACTGGGCGGGTTCTTGAAAATGGCAGCGCAGTAGGCTACACGTTCAAATGAAGTAAAGTTATATTAGTTTTCAGAAATATTTTGTGCCGTATTGCTTTTTATAGATTCACCATGTTAATGCAAATAATCAAGCCTAAAGACCTGTGCCACTTTTCAAACGTTTTTGCAACTTAATGATACGTTGCTATATTTTGCATGGACGTAGCTGGTGTTAAACACCACTGTCACCAATGTCAATTTACTCGCTCACAAGATTACATTATTTATGTATACCTATCTATGTTTGTGTTGAATCGTTTTTTTTAGGGTCAGCCCAGCAAACGGAGGCTTTTGTGCGCCGGGTGGCGCGCAAACATTTGTTTACCGGTGGAAGGGATATGGTGCGTTCGAGTATTCTCTGCGAGCCGTCTCGGATCGGACGCCACGCCCACACTAAAATCGTTTTATTATAGTGCCACTATCCAATGTTGTAAAATTAATGCACAACCGATCATTTGCAATGTTTGTAATTTTTAATGAACGTATATAATTGTATTTTATATGATATACTTATGTGTTCAAACCACTGGTAGATTGTAGGCATATATGAATGAATGAATCAGATCAGTTAAATAATGTATCCAAATAAATACATGTTTATCATCTCTTTCTTTGTCTTTTCCCCCCTGCATAATAGTAATCAAACGTACTGTAAATGTGATGCATGAATTAAGTTCTCAGACAATTTCACTTAGTTTTATAAAAATTGGTTATTCCTTTTAATAAAGACGATTCTATCAACCGCAACAAAGCTTTTGTGACTTCCCCAAAGATGCGAAGGAGACATGACCGCATTCATAACAGACAAAAGTCAAATAAATATCGATCAGCTTGATTGCTGCCATGTTTTATTCATAAGCGCACATGTGTTTACAAGCAGACACGCAGTATTACAAAGCGGAAGCGCTTCCACACTACCAAGTCGTTCCAAAGTCTGAACGTTACAAACGCTAGGAAGTACTCGAGCTAGCACTCTAGTCTCATCTCCATAGGACGCGACTAGCAAGGACGCATCCTAGCAAGGCTGCAGCCTTCACTTTGGGAAACAGCCCGAAGGCCGAACAAACGTTTTTAAATGAGACGGTCTGCCCTACGGAGCATTTCAAGTTTGCGTAAAAAGCCGTTAAAACCCTTTACCTTGCGTGATGACGCGCCGCTACTGTCACCTAGCTAGCAACCCTGACAGCTACGGTTCAAACCGGACGGCGGAGGAGAAATATGGATTCTGATTCGGTTACATAATAATTATATAAAATATAACGTTAATTAGTTTAACGTTATATGGCTCGTGTTAATGAAATTGAACTTTGACAATAAAGTTACAAATTTAAAAAAGTCCCAACTTTATTTTAATAAAAAAAAAATGTTTTTACACAGTTTTTTTGTCATTGAATATGTAATTGGCTGCAACTGCCGCTTCTGCTCTCTCTGACGCCATTTCTGAAAAAATACAACACGCAATGATTCTTGGGATACGTTGGGTCGTGAAGGATACATCTTGTGTATCCTTCAAATCCGGGAAAAGAAGGCTGCATTTGTCGGCCGCATTTGAAGGGAGCCTTTCGAAATGGGACAGCCTTGACGCGTCGCAGTGACGCAATCGCCCTTCGAATGCACCCTTCAAAGGATGCGTCCCCTGAATTGAGACACAGCCATTGAGAGAGAAGAGTTAATAATAATAATAATAATAATAATAATAATAATAATACATTTTATTTGAGGGCGCCTTTCATAGCACTCAAGGTCACCTTACAGGGCAGTGTCTAAAAAAATTAAATAAAATCAACAATCATAAAAAACACAAGAACAAGATACATTGAAACAATTTACCCAAGTTGGGTGAAATGGGTGGGACACAATGAATTAGATTGAAAATGTCAGTTTAAAAAGATGTGTTTTTAGACGGGACTTAAAAGTGGAGAGAGTGTCAGAGTTACGGATGTCAGGTGGGAGGGTGTTCCAGAGGTGTGGGGCAGATCGGCTGAATGCCCTGGACCCCATGGTGACCAGGCGGGCGGGTGGTAGAGTGAGTTGAATTGAAGAGGAGGACCGGAGAGTGCGGGTGGGTGTGTTGGTGTGCAGGAGTTCACAAATGTATGGAGGGGCGAGGTTGTGGAGGGCCTTGAAGGTGAGGAGCAGAATCTTGAAATGGATGCAGGTTTTGACCGGGAGCCAGTGAAGCTGCTGAAGGACAGGAGTGATGTGATTAATGGAGGGGGTTCTGGTGATGATGTGAGCGGCAGAGTTCTGGACCAGTTGAAGCTTACGGATGGACTTGAGAGGGATACCAAAGAGGAGGGAGTTACAGTAATCGATGCGGGAAGTGACCAGGGTGTGAACAAGGATGGCTGTGCTATGGGGTGTGAGGGATGGGCGGAGGCGGTGTTGATGTTGCGTAGATGGTAATAGGCAGATCTGGTGATGTTATTGATGTGTGCTTGGAATGATAATGTGCCGTCGAGGATGACACCCAGACACTTAAAGGAGCATTTCACCGGTGGAGGCATGAATATGTATTGAAATTGGGTCCTTTATGGAGTCGAATAATAAAATAAAATCCTAATTTGGTGCCGTCTTGACCGAGAAAAGCATAAAGTGACTTTTTGGCGCTTGTAGATTGAAGACAACAACTCCCACCATGCAACACGATGCACAGCTTCACTGGCCACTCCCGCTGATCTAGATCTCTGCCTATCGGACACCTCACTGTTCCATCTACCAAGCTGATACCGCAAGACTGCTTGAAAATCATTTCACACAATAATTCTACTGAAGATCCAGTACCTTCTGCCATTGTACTTCAGTTTTATCAACAGCCTCTGTTAGCTTAGCTTCAGATGCTGTGGATGTTAGTTTCTGCTGGTCCCACCCAGTGGCACTGCTCTAATAGGTCTGCAGCGTCAGTGGGTCCCACCCCCTATAGGGGGGTTGGACTAGTGCTTGTAGTCTTACGATAATCCTCCCCTCTTACACTTCCTATTTACTTCTACGCAAAAATCGTCATGTTGCGTCATCTTAAACAGGAAGTTTTGGAGATCGATACGGATCTCTCCAGTCTCTCCAGAAAATAAGGGAATGATACACGACCATTCAAAAATATGAGTGGGTTTCTAACGATACAAAGCTTAATGGAAATGGGTGAAGTTTCCCTTTAACCTGAGGGGAGGGGGAAACTGAGGTGTTATCGATAGTGATGGAAAAGCTTTCAGGTTTTGTCTTGGTTGATTTGGTGCCGATGAGGAGAACTTCTGTTTAATTGCTGTTGAGTTTGAGAAAGTTGCAGGTGAACCAGGTTTTTATTTCAGAGATGCTATCAGTAAGGGAAGTGGGCGGGAGAGTGGACGAGGGCTTGGTAGAGAGGTAGAGCTGGGTGTCATCAGCATAACAGTGGAAATGAATGTCAAATTTGCGGAAGATATTGCAGATGGGAAGGAGGTAAATGATAAAGAGTAGGGGCCCCAGGACAGAACCCTGGGGAACACCTGAGGTGACGGGGGCGGGGATGGATTTAAAAGACTTTAGTTGTACAAATTGAGTACGGCCAGAAAGATAAGATGTGAACCAGTCAAACGGAGTGTCGGTGATGCCAATGGAGGATAGTCTGTTGAGGAGCGTGGTGTGACAGATGGTATCAAAGGCTGCACTCAGGTCCAGGAGGATGAGGATGGTGAGTAGTCCAGCTGCCATAAGGAGGTCATTGGTGATTTTGATGAGTGCTGTTTCAGTGCTATGGAGTGGGCGGAATCCGGCTGGAACTCTTCATAAAGATAATTGTCAGATAGGTGAAAATGGAGTTGGGAGGCAACTGTCTTTTCCTAAAGCTACTTGATCTCGATTATGCAGAATACAGATGCGGAGAAAGCAAAGACGACAAAGATGCAGCCAGAGCTAAACTTCACAAAGCTTTGCTAGCAAAAAACCCACAGATCTCGAATACGGTTCGTAACGAAAATATGACACTGGAAGTTATTTTCATCCAAGAAGAGCTTGCTGGGTTAGGCTCTGCGGTCATCAAGGTGGACCCGAGAATCAGGAACCACATCATCAAAAACAAGCGAAAAGACTTCCTTGACATGAGTGCAGTACATGCCATAGACCAGATCCACCTAACCCAATGTTTTGCATGCCAGAAGTTCGGCCACAAGAGGGGTTCCCAATTCTGCCAGTTTCACGGCCAATAAAAGACTGTTTGCCTCTACTCTGCCAAAGAACATGAATCAAAGAACTGTTCTGTCAAGCGCGACCCACAGAAGCACAACTGCTCCAACTGTCTCAACAGCACAAACAACAGGTTAAAGAAAACTGCAGCAGGTCACACCTCTACAAGTCCTGACTGTCCCATCCATCAACGAGAAACCCAGTCAGTGGTAGCACGAACAGCTGGACTAGACCCAAAAAACGTCATCTATCAAAGGACCATGTCGACAAGAAGGCAGTGATAAACCATCTGAATATCATGTCATTCAACTGTCGTTCTATGCGGAACAAGATTCAAGATATAACATCTCTTCTCCTTGACTCTCATATTGACATTGTTTTGTTGCAAGAGACATGGCTGAACAAGGGTGACAGCGCGATCAAGTGTGAAATTGAAGACCATGATCTGGAAATGATAAATGTCAATCGTGTACTGAGGGACAATGGTGGAGGCGTTGCGGCAATATTCAAACCTGGATTGAATATAAGACAATCACAGAACAAGAAAATGTACAAGACATTTGAATACATCTGTATTGATCTTAAGAGAAGCAGAGCAACAACTCAGTTCATTAACATCTATCGACCACCGTACTCCCAAAAACATAAATTCACCATCAACCACTTCCTTGATGAATTTGGGTGTTTCTTGGAACAACGTGTTGCGTTGCACCGAGGAGAAACTGTCCTAACTGGTGATTTTAGTATCCACATGGAACTAGCTGATGATAGATATGCCAAGAAATTCACAGAACTTCTTCTACAGTTCGATCTAACACAGCATGTCACTGAAGCCACCCATCAAGAAGGAGGACTCATCGATCTACTCATCACTACCGACAAAGATCTACCTCGCAACGTGGGAGTGTATCATGATCAACTTGGTTCTGATCACAAACCAGTCTTCTTCCAGATTGCAACAAGTGCAGCGTCCAAAGTGTCAAAGATGGAAATTTCTGCTCGAAACTATAAGGAATAAGATCTTGATGCCTTCAAGAATGATGTTACTGACTCCTGTCTCTGTAATGAAGATTTGCTGTCAAGAATGGATCTTAAGGATCTTGTTGAGTGTTACAATGATAATCTTAAGCTGTTCATTGACAAGCACTGCCCTCCTGCCACCAAATCCTTTCATCAACGCCCTTATTCAAGATGGTACAACGAGAAGCTTCAGAATAAGAAGAGGAAGACAAGTGCAGCAGAAAGAAAGAAAAACAAGAGTGGGTCTCTAGAAGATTTAGCCAACTACAAGAGGGAGAAAAATGTCTACAACTGATTGCAGAAAATAACAAGGAGCGACTACTATAAAGGAGAAATAGAAAACTGTGGCAATGACTACAAGGCTATCTATAAAGTAGTTAACAGATTGTCTGGCAGGAAAGAAGATATGATACTCCCAAACATCGAAGACGACCTTGAAGCGGCAAACGGTTTCGGTGATTTCTTCTACAACAAAACACGTAGCATCAGAGATATCATTGAACTAGAGCGCCTTTATGTTGTACAGGACAACATTATACTTCCACCAGCACCTGTTGCTAACCCTCTTCACTCCTTTGACAGTCTCAGTTCTGACCAAGTTTGTCAACTCATCAAAGATATGAACGATAAATGCTGTGACTTGGATCCCATACCTACATGGCCTGTCAAGAAATACAACAAAGAACTATGTCCCATTTTACGAGTGATGATCAACAAATCTCTCGGTAGCAGCCTGTTTCCAGAAAATCTAAAAGAAGCTTCTGTCAAGCCAGTCATCAAGGACAAAGCCGGCGACCATGATGCCTTCAAGAACTACAGGCCTATGAGTAACACATCTTTCCTGTCAAAGTTACTGGAAAAGGCAGCCCTGAGCCAAATTAACATCCACATTGAAGACAACAGCCTCCATGGATATTATTAATCTGGATATCGGAAGAACCACTCATGCAAAACTGCAGTCCTTAAAGTAGTAAATGACCTGATGGGAATGGTTCAGGCGAAGGGTGCAGCGGTCCTCATACTCCTCGACCTGTCAGCTGCATTCGACACCATTGATCACAACATCCTGATTGACAAGCTAAAGTCTGAGTTCGGCATCAAAGGTGATGTTATCAAGTGGATTGTATCCTACCTGACGAAGAGAACCTATAGAGTCAAGATAAAGAATGCATCAAGTATTATCTTTAACCTGATCTTTGGAGTCCCCCAAGGGTCACTGCTAGGTCCCCTACTATTCATACTCTATGTCAAGGAACTTGAAAGGTTTGCAAAAAAGCATGGCATCTCCATACAAATCTACGCAGACGATACCCAACTGTATGTCAGTGTTGATATGCAGAGAAGCCAGCAAACAAAAGAAAATATTGAAGCATGCCTCCTTGAGATACGACATTGGATGGTACATGTACTGTCCTCGGTGGGGTGTGCTAACTCCAACTAGACAGTGAGCTAAACTCTCTTCTCTTCATGAACATGAAGAATGCCTTGAATTCTTGTTTGTAGATTTATTTTCATTCTTCACATTGTATTGAATCCATGTAGATAAGATCAAGAGATCAAAAGATGAAAGAGAGTGAAACTAGAAAACAAACAACAAAGTATTGCAATTAGTTAAGTCACCTAGTTTCCTTTAACAATACCTTAAGTATAGAAATCACAATAAAGCTAAATGTTAACATTTCTTAGAACTAGGGGCCACGTGTTGAAACTAACATGCATAGTTAACATTCCCGATTAGTTAGCCTTATAACTCCGTTTTTACATCATGTAATTAACATACAAATGAGTCAACACAGCCACAACAAAGATACGATACGTACAAGCGATGCCTCTGCTGGGGAACCAACATGCAAGAAGCCTTTCTCTGGGGTAGTGACCGTCTGCAATCCCAATCAACCTGCCGTTTCTAACGTTTTCTACGCGCGCATTCTAACGCGCATTCTAACGTGAGAAAATAAGTACAAATGTGTTTGTTTGTATTAAATCTCTTTAAAGGCTCACTATGCAACTTTTTTAGCCCAAATTACTTTATTACTATTATTAAGTATGCAGGTTGAGAGTTACGCTGATGGTTCTGCATCCATTTCTGGGTCGATTGGTGGGTGTGTCATTTACCCATGTCGCCTCTCCAGTGAAAAAGCGCATATGCAACTTGATCTGTTCGGACCGAGCCAATCCGGATGTGACGCAGCGCAAGTATCCTCGAAAATGTAGTCAGATTGTAGTCTCGAAAATGCTTTACGGCACAGACACACACCCAAACATGGCACCGGCTAGATATAAACAGCCAGCTGCGAGGCAATTGTTGCATTCATCATGGATCAATCGACTGATAAGGGACCCAAGAGGCGAATGTCTGTGGAACAAAAGAAGAATGGACCAGAAAAGAGATCCGACACGAGTGAAAGGGGAACTATGCAACTTTTTTGGCTTGATTTACCTTAATATAACAGGCTAGGAGTCATTGCGATGGTTCCATTATACATTTTTGTTCGATTGTTCGTTGTTTCAACTCCCCCTTGCGCATCTTGGCGGAGAAAATGAATATGTTTCTGCCGGCGACCCGCCGCCCACTCTCGCGGGAGTCTCGGGTCTCGCGAAGTAACAAATTGCTTTGCGGCACAGACCCCCAAACACGGAACCGGCTCGATATAAACACAAGTAACTAAGGGATTGTTACATTCATCATAGATCAGCCGACTAAAAAGAGACAGAGAAACCCAATGTCGGAGGAACAGAAGAAGAGAAAAGGGAGACTGACCGACAGAGAGGCCAGACACGAGTAAACGTTGGGCAAGCTTTTTAGGAATAGCGTGAACTGAAAGAAAAAGAAGACTTCAAATCAGACTCCGACTTGGCCGTGTTGCTTTTGAAATTGAAAGTACCCTGGGGTGAACTTTGTCCTCGTGGTATTCTTGATGTTGATAGTCTCTGTACAAATGTGTTTGCTCAACCATTTTGTTGTGAGCCCTGTATGTTTCTAGCTTGCTTGGTTGCAACCATATAAACACCTTTGTTTCCATTGGTGTTTTGCTGTTCGTCCGTCTCGTCCCCCAGATACAGACTGAATCCCCGAATCCAGGTTCTTGTTTATTTAGATTATTATGTTGGCCAACACTCTCACACTGATTGTTCTGTTCAACCTAAGATAAAACAATTATAATCTAGGATATAAATTCTCCCCGTCAACTATAAAAAGGATGGCTTTATGTTTATTGCAATACAAATACACCATTTTAAAAATGTATAACCTTGCCTACACTTTATGAATATTTACTTCGGACATGGCTCCACGCATTCGCTGGCTTCTTTGAAAACAAATGCACATGGCTCGCGTAGAAGTGCATGGGGAAGGGTCCGGTAATTCAGACGGCCGGCGGAAGCGTGGCCGCCGCGCTCCTGTGCTCTCAGGCAAAAAATTGGATTCATTAATAAAGATGGAGGACGCCGTCGGGGTTCTGTTACTTCGTTTTTTTTCCTCCCGGGTCCTCTCGGGTTCCAGGTCAGCGGGTGTTGTGAACGGCTGGCGAAAAGGTCGAGAAAGGGGGTGGAGGGAAGGGTGAGGGGGGGGGGGATGTTGGGGGGGGGGGGGGGGGAGCCTGAGGGGAGAGAGGATGACCCCCACCCCGGCGACAGCGCATCACTCAGTCAAACTCGTCTATTCGGACATTGGCCGCCCGTTGATCTCTGGCCCCGCCCCTTCCCAACAGCTTGCGCTAGCCGCCGGGGGGAGAGGGAGAGGGGGGAGGGGCGGAGGGGGAGGGACAGCTCTATGGCCGACGGAGAGGTCAACGAGTTGTTACGACAGTGTTGTAGAATATCTACTACGAAGCTGTAGGGGGCGCTGTGTAGAGAAATGTGCGTGCCAAAACCAAGAAAACAGCGAAGAAATTCCCGAAGTTGCATAGTGGGCCTTTAATATCTGATCAGAAGTGTGTCTAGTATTAGGAAATTGTACATTATCAAATCAATTGGTCTAGACAAAAAAATATATGTTTGGCTTTTTAAGCCCAAATGCCATCATTATGTGCCATAAAACTAAAAACACAGACTAAAAACAGTCAAGTAAGAGCTTGTGCCTTTTGGAATGCGAACAGTGCTCATTTGCATTCAACTTGTAACAAAATTCAACTGACGTAAACAAAATTAAGCATTGATTAGACAGAGATTTATTAGATGGGCCTACCTAATAAACCGTTGGAACACACAAGACCGGAAACCATAGCAACGCCGGTAAACAAACCCCGAGAAGCCCAATCCCTATGAGAGCTCCCCGCGCTACGGCCATCCGGAGGCGCCAGATATTGTATATATATATTGTATACAGTGGCGCAAAAAGTGGGTATGCACTATATGCGGCGCATTGGGGCGCCGCACCAGAGGGGGCGCCAAAGCGATGGAATATCGCGATGATCAATAACAGAGGGACGTTACTGATACGGCGCCCCCCGCTCCTTCGCCTCCCTCCCCCCCTCCTCCCCACACGGCGCTCCAGTGGGCGCCGTGTGGGGAAGGAAAAGATAGGAACTTGTTTGTGGTTACTTTGTTTTACTTCAATCTCTATGCAAGTCTTTGTTTTATGTCAATATAACCAGTAAAAACGGAGTTATAAAGTTGATACTTTATAACTCCGTTAATAATCCAAAAGTTAATAAATCAATAATGCAAAAAAATAAATAAAGATTATTATCGTATCTGAATCGAGACTGAATCGTTCTACACAGTATTGCGATGCATCAAAGAATCGATTATTTTTCCCACCCCTATTGGTTACTGTACTCCAACAGTTCTAACAGAGTCTATTGTTTTGCTTGTAAGCTTTTTGGTGAAGCTAGAGTTGCTGACACGCGCCTTGTGGTGGGGTATAATAACTGGCAGTGTCTTTCAAAGATACTGAAGCACCATGAAACAAGTGGTTACCACATAAATGCTTATCTGATGTGGAAAGAATTGGCATCCCGCTTATGCCTAGGTAAAATAGTGAATTGCAGAGAGCCTGTTGACTAGAGTGATCGACTGCATACTCTTCCTTGCAGAAAGAAACCTGCCACCGAGGGGGACAAAATGCACAGTTAGGACATCCTAGAAATGGAAATTTTCTGGGTATCCTTGATCTCTTCTAGCACGGTATGATGTTACACTGGCAGAGCATCTTCGAAAAGCTGCCTCTAAAAAAACACCGGATATCTGTCCTGGTGCACTCAAAATGAATTTTTTGATTCGATATCAGAGGGTGTTTTAGGTCAAATTTGTGCCCAGATCAAAGGGGGGGGGGGGGCGCCTGCTATGTGTCTGCATACCCCCCAGAAAGTAGGCAGTTGCGCCTCTGATTGTATATGTATAAATTGTATCTGATATTATATATACAATTATATTATATTATATACTATTATATATAGAGCTCCGTGAGTCGCAAACTGCAACAATCACTTTCTCCTCCATGCCGCAGTTCACCCCGGACAGCGCTGCACTGAGTTTGACGGTTGAACGCTGATTGGCTGTTACGTTACACATGTCACTCAGTTGTCACACTGTTGAACGCTGATTGGCTGTCATTACGACAAAAACTTGTCGCCGGTTTTCTCTCGCGAAAAATTTGCACGATACACGTCTCTACGTTCACTTTGCATGGGATCTTGTCGCCCCGTCGCGTTTGGTGTGAACGCACAATGCGATTCTTCCTCGGCGGCGCCGTGTTTGCTGCGTTCTGATTCAGAACTTCTGAACCAAAACAAAGCAGCGTGTGTGTGACGTCACGACGCATTTGCCGCGACCGGAACCGATAAGCGGAATCGTTAAGCAGGCTTGCTAATGATTCCAAGGAATCGGTTGACTTGGCACCAGTTCTGAACAAGAACCGGCTCTCGATTCCCATCCCTAAACGTTCATCATGCAGTAATACAGTACGTTCAGTTCACGTTCGCCGAAAATATGAACGAGTTCATGAACTATCGTTCAATGAACGCGTTCAGGCACAACACTGGCTAGGGGAAGCGGTTCTTCAATGGTGGATTACATCATCGAATTTGAACATCGCTACAACAAGCTCTGTAAGTTTAAAATGGAACTTACGGATGCAGTGTTAGCCTTCAAGCTACTACATACGGCGGGACTTAATGTGAAAGATAAGCAGTTGGCGCTTACAGCTTGCCCGAGCGTCAATTTTGTTGACATGAAATCAGCCTTAAACATTTTTTGGGGCAATAACGTTACACCACCACAAGATGGCAGCAGTGCGTTGTGAATGAGTGAAGATGCTGCCTACTACACGAGATACACAGGCAGACGGGAGAATAGGTCAAACTTGCAACCGTTACAAACGGTGTTTCAGGGCACAAACCCACTCGACAAACATGGGAGGAGAACAAGATGTGCAGTATGACAGAGCACTTATCACTGGGCAAAGGATTGTCCAAACAGAAAGGAATATGTCAAACTTACAAAAAAATGATGTTGATGAATACAACATTACTTTGTTTTCAAACGTTTTATCTGACGCAGAAATCTTCATGGTGGAGGCTTTGGGATCAGCTGTGATTAACACAGCCTGTACAAGAACTGTGTTTTGAGAAAAATGGCTTGATGATTACATCAGTGAACTGCCACAGAGTGAGTTACAAAAATTTAGTGACAAAACAGAGTGCAAGACCTTTTAGATTTGGTGATGGGAAAGTGGTCCACTCCACGAGGAAAGTGATTATTCCAGCCAAGATAGGACAGACTAAATGCAAAATCGAAACAGAAGTTGTCCCTGCAGATATACCCATACTTTTAAGCAAGACTTTGTTGAAAAGAGCAAGTGCAGTTTTGGACATTGCGCATGAAAAAGCAACAATGTTTGAACAACCTGTTCAAACAAACAACCTGGAAAAAAAGACAGTCCTGGTGAAACTGCATAGACAATTTGGACATGCTTCAGTTTAAAGACTACAAGAACTACTGGCCTGTGCAGGTAATAATGATGAGGAAAGCAACACCATACTCAAAGACATTGTAAAGAACTGTGAAACATGCATCAGGAACAGCAAACCAAAACGCAAGCCAGTGGTGGGTTTGCCCATGGCATCAACTTACAATGAAACTATTGCTCTGGACTTGCACGAGTGTCATGGCCTAGGGTAACCAGACAATGATGGAGGACAGAGGCGTGGTTCTAGTTTCACAATGATCACGGTTTATTTAACAACATAACAAAAATGAGATCAAAACGTCGCAGCGTGGCAAGCAGGTAGAGATGCCTAAAAGGAAGGGGCTGGACTGCTGGAACAGGGCGCAACATATAGGCCACCATCAAGGCGACTCCGCCCCTCTTCATCAGTCCTAATTGGGAGACAGGCATACCAGTCCTAATTGGGAGACAGGACAATCATAGGCAAGGCCTTGCGGCCGTCACATCTCCCCCCATAAAAAAAATCCACCGGATTTCCGATTCGGTCAATACAGCAATTCCACTACCTACTGCTCTTAAATAAAACTCATCAATCTGGTTCATCAATCAACCATTTTTAGCAATACAAATATTCTAGGTCAAACAGTCGTAACCCACACATAAAGTTACTCAACACTACAATATACAACCTGACCAACAGCTCCTGGTCTCGTACTGACCCCCGTATTCCGGCGCCTGGAATAACTAAGGATAAGACAAAACGATAGACTGCATAGAAATTACCACAATTGCATGTTAGACACACTAGATGGCAGGAGCGCGTGACAGCGCGTCCGCGATCACGTTCTCTTTGCCCCTGATATGCCTAATGTGCAGATTGTATGGCTGGAGGAAAATACTCCAGCGCATCAATCTCTGGTTCGGGTTTTGAAGTGAGTGAAGGAAAGTTAACGGGTTGTGATCACTATAGATGACGATGGGTGTTGGGCTACCCCCAATGTAAACCTCAAAATTTTGCAAGGCCCAAATTAACGCCAATGCTTCTTTTTCTATGGTTGAGTAATGCAGCTGATACGAATTTAATTTTCTCGAGAAATAGCATATGGGACGTTCAACGGAGTCCTCATCATCTTGGAGCAAAACGGCTCCAGCTCCCACATTGCTCGCATCTACGTGCAACCTGAATGGCTTATTAATTTTTGGAGCCAACAGAAGGGGCGCAGATGAGAGAAGATCTTTGGCTCGCTCAAACGCCGCTTGACAAGTGGACGTCCAAACAAATGGCTTGTTCTTTTTTAACAAAGTTGTCAAAGGCACGACGACTGAGGAAAAGTTCTCGCAAAAACTTCGATAGTATCCGATCATTCCGAGAAATCTCATTAACTCTCGCTTAGTGGTAGGTGGTGGGTAACCATCTATGGCCAGGACCTTTGCGCGCACTGGGCGCACAAAGTCCTGACCAACCACTTTTCCCAGGTAGGTCACCGTCGCCCTGGCAAACTCACACTTCGCCAGGTTGATGGTGAGGTTGGCGTGTGCAAGTCGAGTAAATAAGTGATGAAGTCGTTCCAAATGTGAGTCCACATAGACTGCACAACCGTCCAGATTTGCCACTACCTGATTCATCAGTCTTTGAAAGGTGGCGGCAGCGTTACGTAGCCCGAACGGCATGACCTTGTACTCATACAACCCACTAGAAGTAACGAAGGCGGATAGCTCCCGTGCTCGCTCGGTCAACGGAACTTGCCAATATCCTTTTAATAAGTCCAATTTGGTAACGAATTTAGCTGACCCCACTTGGTCCACGCAGTCCTCCATTCTAGGGAGGGGAAATGAATCGGGTTTCGTGACATTATTCAATTTCCTATAGTCGGTGCAGAACCGATGTGTTCCATTGGCCTTTTTAACTAGCAAACAAGGACTTGTCCAGCTAGAATAGGACCTTTTTGCCAAATAATTTTTCAATAAATAATTCACTTCACCTTCTAAGATTTGCTGTCTCTCCCCAGAGACTCTATAGAAGCGTTGCCGAATTGGGATGGCCTCCCCAACGTCAATATCGTGACTAATAAGATCAGTCTGAGTGGGTGTGTCGGAAAAAAGACCCGGAAATTCCTTAATCAGCGCACTCAACTCAGATGTTTGATCTGGAGTCAGATGGCCCAATAGCAACGGTAAATTAGCCAAAGATTCAGTATTGTTGAGTTTTCCCAACAAAGCTGCATCGTCAGGCTCACAGGCGTCCACCTCCTCCAGCGTTGCCACCGCTGGCATGGAGGGGATGGAAGTTGCGATACAAGTCTGAATGCAGGTAGCGCCGTCCTCATCCGGTGCTACCACCACCGGACTGGGAACAGTGCTCAAATCAGGCCGCACCGACGGCAACTCCTCTTCCTCCCCGTCTCGGTTAAAGTAGGGCTTAAGCAGATTTGCGTGACACAGCTGTGTACGTCTTTTCTTAACTGGCGTGGCCACTACGTAATTGTCATTTTTCTCTTGGCGAATCACCTTGTATGGCCCTGCAAATTTAGCCTGAAATGGAGAGTGTATGACAGGTAGAATGACCATCACCTGGTCTCCAGGTTTGAAAGAGCGACACCTAGCTTTCCTGTCATACACTTGCTTCATTTTCACTTGCGCTTTTTGCAGTTTCAACATTGCCAATCCCCCAACAGCATATAATCGTCGCCGGAATCCATTAACGTAATCGGTCAAAGTCTGCGGCGGCTCATTGCTTGCACTATCCATCAGTGATGCTACTGGCCCCCGCACTGTGTGGCCAAACACAAGTTTGTTCGGGCTAAACCCGGTACTTGCCTGAGTCACCTCCCTAACCGCCAGCAGCAGCCAGGGAAGAGCATCTTCCCAATCGCTGTCTAATTGTACACAATAGGCTCTCAGCATCGATTTGTAAGTCTGATGGAAACGTTCTAAGACACCTTGACTCTGGGGGATGCCGAGCCGATGACTTATTGTGTCGGATCTTTAACAAGCGCAATATTTGAGAGAACGTTTTGGATGTGAAATTTGTACCACGATCCGACTGTATCACTGTAGGCAATCCGAATATGGAAATGAATTGGGACAGCGCCTTAACGACTGGCTTGACCTTGATTGAACGCAGAGCATATGCTGCGGGGTAACGGGTTGTTTGACACATCATTGTCAGCAGATAAATACAACCCGATTTCGAGCGAGGCAGCGGTCCGACACAGTCAATCACAAGATGATCAAAAGGTTTAGGTGTAGGAGTTATCGGCCTTAGGCTTAATCGCCTGGTTCGGCTTTCCAGTTAATTGACACACATGACAGGTCTTCACGTGTGAAGCGATGTCTCGTTTAACTCGAGGCCACTAACAGTAGCGCAGGATTCGGTCATACGTCTTTTTAACTCCCATATGACCCGCATCATCATGGGCCGTTTCCAACACTATTTTGCGCAGTGAAGATGGCACTACCAACTGCCAGTCATATACTCCTGGCAGTCCGCTGCGTGCTGGACATCTGCGCATTAGGACATCCTCTCTAACCACATAACCATGTACGGTATCGCTGTCCTTCACTCTAGCGTATAGAGACTGTAACGAAGTGTCAGATCGTTGCACATCGATCAGCTGTTCTCTCGGGATCGAATCAGGCAAACCAGGCAACGGTGGCAGCGCAGAACTGTCGCCATCACCTGTTTTGGCAGCAGCCCGCGAGGCAGAGCGTGTCACAGCAGCCACTGGGTGCACACAGGGGGTCTCACACCCCTCAAAGAGAGATCCTAGGTTAGACTTATCAACGCTAGGCGGTACGTTGGCCCATACTCTGGACTTGGCCAGCCCGTTACCAAGAATCATGGCGGTGCCCTGCAACGGGAGCGCCGGACGTACGCCAACAGCCACCTCACCTTGGACCAAGTCGGAGTCTATATACACCCTATGCAGGGGCACAGACAAAACATTTAGGTTAATTCCACGCACTAAAACAGACTGGCCAGTGTCGGAAGCAGGCGAGAACGGCAACACTGATTGCAAGATAAATGATTCGACCGAACCAGTATCTCTGAGTATCTTAATCGGCACTTTCTCTCCATCAGCGCCTAGTGAAACATTCAATTTCCTATAGTCGGTGCAGAACCGATGTGTTCCATTGGCCTTTTTAACTAGCAAACAAGGACTTGTCCAGCTAGAATAGGACCTTTTTGCCAAATAATTTTTCAATAAATAATTCACTTCACCTTCTAAGATTTGCTGTCTCTCCCCAGAGACTCTATAGAAGCGTTGCCGAATTGGGATGGCCTCCCCAACGTCAATATCGTGACTAATAAGATCAGTCTGAGTGGGTGTGTTGGAAAAAAGACCCGGAAATTCCTTAATCAGCGCACTCAACTCAACTCCATCAGCGCCTAGTGAAACAGAGCCATCTGAAATAAAGGGGGAAAAACTCACTTCGAATTCAGGCTCGTTCACGTTAATCGGTTGACTAGGGAGAGATATGGCCAAAGCAGATCCTTGTGCTGCGCCTTTAGTCTGAGTAGCGGTACCAAATTTAGCCTTATATTTTTGTTCATTCTCCTTTTTCTTTTTCAACGCCTCACATTGCCATTTCGTATGCCCTACGCCTAGGCAGAAGTGGCACATTACGTTATGATCTATTTTATTTTGAGTGCGCTCAGCACGAAATCCTGAATCACCAGAAGCAGAGGGCGCATTAGACGTGGTTTTACGGGGAGCTTGGTGGCTCCACTGTGCACGTTCCTTACTGACTGGTTGTCCACCAAAAAACCTTGTTTTGTGGACCAACGCATAGTTATCCGCTAAAACTGCTGCTTCAGAAAGTGTAGTCACCTGGTGTTCTGTTACATACATCGCCATCTCCTCAGGGAGCCAATTCTTGAATTGCTCCACCAAAAAGAGACTGCGTAACCCGTCATACGACTCCACTTCCGATGACGAACACCAGCGATCTAACTGAATAGACACAATGAGCTTGAACCGGGAGTGTGGTATCTCCATGCTATTGATCACTTCACACGCTTCATCGCGGGGAGCAGTGTTCACGTTAGCCGGCTATAGCCGGACATTGGCCGATTGCACGCACGCATGGCCGGTATAATAAAATGTAAACGGCCCACATGTCCAAGAAAAAAAAGAAAGAAGTTCACATTTATGTATGAATTAATCAGTAGAATATGAAAACCAGTAACGGTTCCTGGCCGAGCTCAGCAGGGAGGCAAACACAGACGTGCATTCATGAACGCGCGCAGTGCACCCGCAAATGCATACACATGTCACTCAATGGCCACGCTATTGAACACTGATTGGCTGTCATCATGCGAAATTGAAGTTGAAATATTTCAACTCCAGCGAATTTGTCGCGGCACAAATCCTCGTGAACGCGCTCGCCTGTGCACGGCGAAAGTGTGGCGCGACGAATCAAAACTTGTCACCGGTTTTCTCTCGCGAAAAATTCCCCCGATCCGCGCCTCTACGTTCACTTTGTATGGGATCTTGTTGCCCCGTCGCGCTTGGTGTGAACGCACAAATCTTTCCCGATTGGGCAAAAAGGCTGGCCAAAATCGCCAGTACAATCCCCATGTCCAGTGTTCCTGCGGAACGAGGCTTTTCTCTCCAAAACAGGATTAAAACATCTATCAGAAACCGCCTAACTGAGGAAAAGGTGACGAGGCTGATGCGCATATCGAGCCTTGGGCCGGGGTTGAAAGACTTAAATTTTTCGCGAGCAGCGGAGCAACCATGCCATGAAGTTGCGCCGAAAGTAGCCTGCAAGAATTGCAATTATTGAATTGATTATTTTTTGCCGAGAATGGCTAGGCTAATTTAATAAATGGCATTTTTTGAAGCAACTCAGTTTGTGTCGTTTGCGTTTAAATGTGGACTTCTGGTGATTATTTAATTATTAGTGAATAACGTCCGGAAGATATTCCGAATGTCCGATATTCTGGAATAGTGTCGGACATTTGTCCGCCCAAGAAAAAGTCTAGCGTGAACCCTGGCGGGGAGTATTATCACCACGAAAAAACCCGGGGAGACAGTGAAGCACTTTATTCACTGCTGGATAAGTATCCATGGTCCCCCACGCAGGTTATTCAGTGATAATGGAGGTGAATTCAACAACGAAGAAATGAGGGACATGGCTGAAAAGTTTAACATTGAAGTGAAAACCACTGCAGCATACAGCCCATGGAACAACGGCCTACTAGAAAGGCATAATCAAACCCTGACAGACATTTTGCTGAAAGTGAAGAAAGACAACCAATGTGACTGGAAGATGGACCTGGATTGGGACTTACAGCCCCTACCAGCTAGTGTTTGGGCAGAACCCAAATCTGCCTTCAATCCTTATCGATAAGCCTCCAGCTCTGGAAACAAGTTTGAATACTTGGGTAGCCCAACACATCACAACATTACATGCATCAACGAGAGCGTTTACATGCTCTGAGAGGATCCGAAGAGCCCTTCGCAAACAACTCCGGCCCAATGATGACAGATACGAAACAGGGGACAGAGTATACTATAAGAGAGTAGACTGTAACGAGTTGAAAGGTCCAGGTGTAGTCATCGGCCAAGATGGTGTGGTGATTTTTGTTAGACATGGGGGAACCTACATTCGAGTGCACCAGTCTAGGCTGAGAAAAGTGGATCACCCAGAGGTGTAAGAAAATAAAAGGGGAGATATAATTGAAAATGAAAAACTTACAATGACACCAGCAGTTGTACTCAATTATCATAACTATGACAGTGACAATGAATAACAGGAAGTGTAACCTACAAATGATGAACACCTTGATATTGAGGATAACACTGAACCCCCTCATGCATCAGTACAGCCTGGAGGGAGTGATCTCGATCAACCTGACAGGAAAATCAGGTGCGGTTTCAGGCACCCAGCAAACTTTATGGTCACAGTGGATGGCCATACTGGCACGTTCAACACCCCGGACGAAGCCGAAAAATTCCTGAGTCGGGAGGCACGGGACTGTAACATGGATGTTGGGTCAAGCCGGCAAGTTGACTAATTTATCTGTATTATCAGCAAAATTGAAAGTAAGAAAAAAAAAAAAAAAAAAGACCAAACTCGCACTGAGAATTGAGAGGACAAATGTTTTATTTGCAATTATTATCCACGGTTGAGGTGGAGTCTCTCCCTTGCTTGGAGAGAGGTGAGTAGTTGTTTGCTATCTTGGGCCTTTATTGGCCCCCTGAGTTTAGCTTTAACTTTAAGTCTGGGGCATGGAAGCGTTTTCCATGGGGTTGTCTTTCCCCTTTACTATGTTCATGTGTTCTGTTCGATGTTCTTTTTCTGTCTGCACATCTTCTTTTTTCAGTTTACTGTATATTCCTTTTTGCCATGGTCATGTAACAAATTCCCTTATGTAGCATATTATGTCAGATAGACCTACATCTTGTAAACACAGTGAAGGTGGAATTACATTGTTGGAATGTACGGGGGATCAATAGCCCTCTTAAGAGAAGAAAGGTTTATGCACATCTACGCACACTCAAGGCTGATATTTCCTTCCTTCAAGAAACGCATATAAAAACAACGGCAGCAAAAATATTGCGTCCTTCATGGGCATCTCATGTATTTCAATCTAATTTTTCTACAAAAGCAAGAGGGGTAGCGATCCTTATTAAGAAAACAATAGCTTTTATCCACAAGCAAACTATTTCTGATCACAGGGGCAGATATTTAATAGTTAAAGGGGAACTTAACTCTGTACCATTTACCCTAATTAACGTGTATGGGCCAAATTTCGATGACCCCATTTTCTTTCAGAATCTCTTCAACACTATACCGGATATGTCAAACTCAAATATAATTTTGGGTGGAGTTTTAAATTGTGTTTTGGATCCTGTCTTAGACAGACAACACTCCCAAACCAGTTCATCTAAGAGCAGTGTTACTCTTAATAATTTAATGCAGTCATATAATCTAGTGGATATTTGGAGGCTCCTCAACCCCACAGCAAAATACTTTTCTTTCTTTTCAGCAGTTCACAAGTCTTATTCTAGGATTGATTATTTCATTCTGGATTCTAAACATTTAACACAAATAGTTGACTGCAAGTATCATTATATTCTTATATCGGATCATGCCCCTGTTTCTGTAAAACTTAAATTGAATTACAAGAGGGGAGAATTTAGCTGGCGCCTAAATAATGCAACGCTGAAAGATAAAGAATTTTGCTCTTATCTCTCAAACCAAATAGATCAATATGTACAAATGAATGACACTGGTGAAGTTGATGATTCCACACTTTGGGAGGCCATGAAGGCTGTTATTAGGGGCCACATTATATCCTATGAGGCAGCAGAAAAAAGAAAATCTAAAGAAAGGTTAAATGAAATTGATAATCAACTGGCTGATATGGAAGTGTTATATAGAGAAGGTAACAAACCTGAGTTACTCAAGAAGATCACTGCATTATGATATGAATACAATACTCTACTGTCAAAGAATGTGTCACGTTTACTGGTCCAAATTAGACAAAAATATTTTGAATTTGGCGACAAGCCCCATAGGTTGCTATCCCGTCAATTAAGGCAAACTCAGGCTTCCAGAGCCATACACTCTATTAAGTCAGATGATGGCACTCTCTGGACAGACCCTGAAAAAATTAATAAATATTTGCTGTTTTTTATGAACGTGTCTATCAGTCACAAGGTGAACCTGATCCTGACGAGATGGAAACATTTTTTGAAAATCTGGACCTACCTAAACTATCAGCAGAATCATCTCTTTCAATAGATAATGAAATTAATTCAAAATAAATAATGGAAGTGATCTCCTCCGTTCCCAACAATAAGGCAGCTGGGCCAGATGGCTTCAGTATACAATTTTTCAAAAAATGTAGCTCTAAATTATCGCCACTCTTATTACGTATGCTTAATCACTCAATGTTGAACTCAAGGTTACCTCCCACCTTATATAAAGCCAACATTTCACTTATACCCAAGCCAGGCCGTGACCCTAACTTGGTCTCATCATACCGCCCCATTTCACTGTTGCCTATAGAAACCAAAATCCTGGGTAAAGTCTTAGCTAACAGATTAAAGGAGCACATATGTTCCATTATTCATCCTGACCAATCAGGTTTCATGCCAGGTAGACCTATGTATTTTAACTTGCGTCGTTTATTTCATGTGTTGTACACGGAGCACAGAGAGGAGGCTGTAGTAATCTCTCTGGACGCACAACGTGCGTTTGATCAGGTGGAGTGGCCTTATATGTTGATCACACTTGAAAATTTTGATTTTGGACCCTCCTTTATAAAGTGGATTGAGATCATTTATTCACACCCAACTGCCTCTGTTATCACCAATCAAAACATTTCATGCCCTTTTGCAATCAATCGTGGGACCCGTCAGGGGTGCCCTCTCTCCCCTTGTTTATTTTCAATAATTATTGAGCCGCTTGCTGCCAGTGTCAGACAAAGTCAATTAATATCCCCCGTTGAGATACATGAGCAAGAGCATCATCTCTCGTTGTATGCAGATGACATTCTTTTGTTTATATCTCGTCCTGAAACATCAATACCTGCCCTCTTGACTCTAATTAGCAGTTTCGGCAAACTCTCTGGATTCTCTGTTAACTGGGACAAAAGTGAGTTAATGCCAGTGTCCAAGGAGGTTAATATGACGTATTTATTGTCCACTCCCTTTAAAAAGGCTTATGAGCATTTTTCATATCTTGGTGTTATTGGTACGAAAAAATCGGAGGACCTCTTACGAAAGAACTGGAACAGCAAAATTGAACAGCTTAAGCAGGGAATTAATTTCTGGAAGACTCTTCCTATTTCTCTCGTAGGGAAGATTAATGCTATTAAGTACTGCCTCGTTTCCTCCATCTTTTTCAATCCATTCCTTGCTTTATTGCTCAGTCTTACTTTAAGCAACTAGATTCCATTATTGTATCATTTATCTGGAACTACAAAGCCGTTAGAATTTCTAAAAAACATTTATGTAAAGCAAAGAATGTTGGTGGCTTTGCTTTACCAAATTTTAAAATGTACTATTGGGCTACTCATCTGTCTATGCTTGCTTGGTGGAGAAGGGGCCCCCCCTCTATTTCAGATTCATGCCCAGCGTGGCTACGCATAGAACAGCTGCTTTGCAAAAAGTCTTCCTTGCTGGCACTGCTTAATAGCCCCACCACAGTCAAGAAGTCATGCTATAGTAACAGCCTTGTAATTCATGGCACTATACGCATATGGGAGCAGATAAAATCTTATATTAAGGCTCCAAAAATGTATACTGACACTCCCATTTGTAATAATCACTCTTTTATACCAGGCATTAACGATGCAGCTTTCTTTGACTGGAAACAAAAGGGTATTGTTAACATAAATGATTTGTATATTGAAGGAAGTTTTGCCACATTTAGACAGCTAAAAACTGCTTATAATATTTCTACCTCAAGCTTTTTCAGATATTTACAAATTAGAGACTTTATTCGTAAAAATGTAACAAACTATCAGAGCCTGAATAAGCACGAAACTCTTGAGACAATGAATACATTTGACCCGGCTACTCGAGGGGCGGTTTCCTTCTTTTACAAAACTCTTCATAAGGGAGCTGTGCTGGGTACCGAGGAGCGTAAGCAGGCATGGGCAGATGAGTTAAATTTGGAACTGAGTGATGATATCTGCAATGAATGTTTGCGAAATGTGCACAGATGTTCAGTTAATGTTAGACACAATCTTATACAGTTTAAAACAGTCCACAGACTTTATTATTCCCTGGAGAAGCTAAATGAATTTTACCCTAATGTCTCACCTGTCTGTAATCAATGTAAGTCCATGATAGGTAATTTAGCACACTCATTTTGGTTATGTAGCAAACTCCATTCATATTGGAAAAGTATTTTTCAATGCTTCTCTGAGGCTTTTGGGAAACGTTTGGAACCTGACCCACTTGTGGCAATTCTGGGAGCTACAAGTCCCTTGTCTTTTATTAATAAATACGAGAAGAAGGCTATTGAATTTGGGATGGTGCTTGCCAAGAAATTGATATTACGTGTGTGGAAGTTGGACTCTATGCCTACATACGACCTGTGGTTAGGAGAAATGTCTAACACACTGCATTTGGAGCGACTGAGATACTATAACGATGATAGAGGAGATGTGTTTGATAAGATTTGGGACCCTGTACTAAGATTCTTTAATGGGTAGGCTGCTCTATAGTGCTTTACTATGCATATGTATGGATATGTGTATTTTTCTTTTTTATTGTACTCTGACATTCACTTGACAAAACTTCTGATCCTTTTACTTAATATTTATGTTTTGACCATGGACTGCGGCTGCTAATTTTGATGTGCTTTGTTCTGTATGTTATGTGTTTGTATGCACTGTCTGTTTTAAAAACTGAAAACTTCAATAAACATATTTAAAATAAAATAAATGGCAGCTAAACTCCATGGACATTAAAGCAGCCTTTTTTACATGGTAAAGAGTTGACCCGAAATGTATACATTCGCCCAACCCAAGAAGCACAGAGCAAAGGAACTGTATGGAAGTTGAAAAAGTGTGTTTATGGCCTTACAGATGCTTCTTTGTACTGGTACAATATGGTGAAAGACACTATGCAGCAGTTGGGAGCTACTGTGTCAAAAGTTGATCCAGCAGTATTCTACTGGCTGGATCATTCCTGTAATGTAATGGGGGTCCTTGCAGCTCATCTGGTTGACTTTATCTGGGTTGGTTCACATGCGTTCTCCACAGCTGTCATCCCCCAATTGAAGGATGCTTTTCAAGTTGGACGTGAAGAACACCACAGCTTCAGCTACATTGGAATGCAGGTTAATTCCCTGAAGGATGAGATACAAGTGCAACAAAGTACATGCATAAAAAGTCTTCACCTTATTCCTGTGGATCCCACCAGAGCAATCGAGTTTGACATGTTTAAAGCCACGATTGGCCCGATAGTTTCGGTAGCAAGACAGAGCAGACCCGACATAATGTGTGACATATCCATTTTGGCAACACAAACACAAAGCATGCTACTGTCCAGACCCTGCACTGTGCAAACAAACTCATCAGAAAACTAAAATCAGTAGAGGTGATCTTGAGGTTTCAGTAATTGGGAGAAAACTGTTCCCTCAAACTAGTCGTTTTCAGCGATTCCTCAATGGGGAACCTTGCAGATGGGGGAACACAGGGTGGACATTTTATCATGCTTATGGGAGAAGATGGTAAGTTTTCACCAATATGCTGGCAGTCAAAACGCATCAGGAGAGTTGTACGGAGTACGTTAGCAGGAGAGACATTGGCTACAGCGGCTAAAACGACGACTACACACACTGCCGCTTCCCTGCATCTTCCTCTCTAATGCCAGATCAATCGCAAATAAAATGGATGAACTAAAACTACAGTTTGCAGCAAACAAAAAAATCAAGGACTGTTGCATTCTGCTGATAACGGAGACCTGGCTTCACTCATCCATACCGGACACGGCTACCCTTAATAATAATAAGGTTGTGCAGCCCACCGCTACGACAGAAATAGCGACTCCGGTAAGAACAGAGGAGGGGGTTTATGCATTTATGTGACGATTGGTCCACCAACGATTGGTGCACCAACGTTACTACCATCGATAGCAATTGCTCCCCTGACTTGGAGTATTTGACCATCAAATGCAGGCCCAAGTATCTTCCACGGGAGTTTAATATGTCATGGTTATGGTTGTTTACATAGCACCGAATGCAAATGCTAATTCCGCCCTCAGTCAGCTGTACAACGCCATTAGCCTTCAGCAAAACACTCATCCAGAGGCAGTGCATCTCATAGCAGGCGTCTTTAATCATGCTGATCTGAAAGTAGTGCTTCCCAAATTCCATCAGCACATAAACTGTGCTACCAGGGGAGGAAACACTCTGGACAAAGCCTACTCAAATATCAAGCATGGTTACAAGACTAAACAGCTACCTCACCTGGGAACATCTGATCACATGTCCCTGCTTCTGATACCAGCATACACCACAATTAGGAAAAAAGCCCCCCCAGTAACACGGACTGTTAAAACCTGGCCTGATGATGCCGCACAGCAGCTGCAGGACTGTTTTGGAAATACCAACTGGGACATTTAAAAAAATCAGGACTTGGAAGAGTACACCTTCACCGTACTCTGCTACATCAAGCATTGTGTTGACACGGACAGGCGCATCCGGGTGTATCAAAACCAAAAACCCTGGATGACAAAAGACGTCCAGACCCTGCTGAAGGAGAGAGACACCGCCTTCAGGTCTGGAGATGAGGTACAGTACAGCGCTGTCAGAACCTGCCTGAAGAGAGGCATCAGGGAGGCTAATGCTACGGCCACACTGCACGCGTTATTCGGGTTAAAAAACGCGCATAACGCGCCTAACTTGGTGCTTGATCATTGTGTGTCGCAAAAATGGTTCAACGCGCCTGTGGCTGCGCTGGATTTAGGAGTCTGAGGTAGGAAACCCAAACGCCGCCGTGTTTGGGTGCATGATAGATCTTAGATCGGGTTAGATTAAATAATCTCGGATATAAATAACAGTAATTGGGTTAACTAACTTCCCATGGTGTGTCTGGTGTGTTTCCAGCATTCGTAGTGTTGATCAGCAGAGAAATAGTCCGCCAAAGACGTTGAGGTTGCTTAGCAACCAAAGACGCTGTCCGTGCAAGTGAATGGAGCATTCCCTCGTCGTCATACCTATCAAACCAAACATCCTTCACATTCACCGAGCGAACATTATGAAAGTAAAATGCACATTTCTCGCTAAAAATGTTTACATAAACGCTTTTAATGGCGTAACTATGTTTCTATTTCCACCCAGAATAAAGAAAGATGTCCGCCATATGCTTCTGTGCAAGCGTCACTCGTTACTCTCTGCCAGTGATGTCGGGTCAAGCTCCACGCTGGTTGGCTATCGCGGCTAAGCGTCACGCGTAGGCGCGTCAAAAGTTAATTTTTTTTAACTTTGCGTGTTGGTGCGTTGGGCGCTTTGGTGCGTTTACGCGTCATTACGTGCATATGCCATGTCTAATGCCACTAACGCGCCGCTTTAACGCGTGTGAAGCGTCTACGCGACTACACCAATGGTCCCCTATGCAAAAATGCAGATTTTCAACGCCAACGCCCGTCCAGTGTGGCCTTACCTTAAGACAGCATGTAAGAGGAAGATTGAGGACCACTTCAGCAGCAACAACTCATGGCAGTTGTGGCAGGGGGTCCAACACATCACAAACTACAAGTCCAGCAACCTCACAGTTACCAACGGTGATGCCTCGCTATCTGAGGAACTAAACTGCTTCTTTGCCCGCTTCGAGGCTGAGACACTGGCGGTGGCTCCATCACATCCACCAGCCCCAAGCAACGACGTCTTCACAGTGCAGGCACATGAGGTGAGGCGCACACTACGGGCAGTGAATCCTAGGAAAGCTGCTGGACCGGATGGTGTGACGGGGAGAGTGCTGAGAGACTGCGCTGACCAACTGGCTGATGTCTTCACTGATATGTTCAACCAGTTTCTTTCCCAGTGCAAGATCCCACCCTGCCTGAAGTCCTCCACAATCATTCCTCTACCAAAAAAGACTACTGTCAGCAGCCTCAACGACTACCGGCCGGTGGCCCTTACGCCAGTCATCATGAAGTGTTTCGAGAAACTAGTCCGGAGCCAGATCACAACAAGCCTGCCAACCACTTCTGACCCCCAACAGTTCGCATACAGAGCAAACAGGTCTACAGAGGACGCCATAGCCACCGCGCTCCACACCACGCTGCAACACGTGGAACATGAGGGGAGCTACGCCAGGCTGCTCTTCATAGACTTCAGCTCTGCTTTCAATACCATCATACCAAACAGACTTCTCACCAAACTAATGGACTTGGGTCTTTCACAACCCATCTGTTATTGGATTAAAGACTTTCTGACAGAGCGCTCCCAGAGAGTTAGAGTAGGTGCCCATCTTTTCTCTGCACTTAGCATCAGCACCGGCTCCCCACAGGGCTGCGTGCTGAGCCCCCTACTCTACACTCTCTACACCAGGGCTATTCAACCTCCTTAACAAGTGGGCCGAAAAGGAAAACCACTGGGGGTTCATGGGCCATACGGAGTAAAACTACGTGAATAAATCGCTACAAATAAATCGTACTTAAATTAGTGTTAACTTAATATATACTACTACATGGAATAAACTTGTCAGACGCATTCCTTCCTTCTTGACTTTTAATCGTATCAATATAAAAGATTTTGTTCTCACATATTTTGGACACGTATTTAGAATTCAACAATGTTGTTTGAATCATATGAGACATTTTGAGCCAGTGAGTCAGTGAGAAAGATGCACTGACTTGTTTGCCTAGTTTGGTCCAACGTGCCCTTGTTCTGATGGCATTCATATGAGAAAAGCTAGACTCACACGTATCGGTTGAGCCAAACATTGTCAGAATAAGTGATGCCAGTTCCTGATTGTGGGATACTGATACTGGCTAGTATCACCGGCTACACACAGAAACCTGATTTGCATGCAACTATGTTTCTCCTTTATTTTATTTATTATTTGCATGCAACCTCTTGCGGGCCAGAAAAAATGTAAGAGGGGCCGCATTTGGCCCACGGGCCGCTAGTTGAATAGGCCTGCTCTACACCAATGACTGCATCCCCAGCCACCCCAGCAATACCATCAATAAGTTTGCGGATGATACAACAGTGGTGGGGCTCATCTCAGGTGGGGATGAGACTACATATAGGGAGGAGGTCCAAAGACTGTCTACATGGTGTGCAGAGAACAACCTCATCCTCAACACCTCAAAGACCAAAGAGCTGATCATTGATTATATGAGGAATAAGCCGGACATTCAGCCCATATGTTACGACCCCTACTCGTTCAGGGGGAAAAGGGAAGTAACACACACACAACCCGGTGGATTGGGGTTGTAATTATAGTGTTTATTATAAGGCCTAAAAAATTTTTTTGTTTGGTTCCGGTTTCCGACCGACCCTGTCAATTTATGTGCGACCCAAATTATTTTATGAGTTTTATAAAAAAAAAAATATATATATATTTTTTATGTAATTACGTTTTGGTACAGCACCTCTATAATTACGTTTTGGTACAGCACCTCTTCATTCTGTACAAGGATGAGCGAATTTTCTCGTTTTTAAATGAAAACAACCTACCTATCATTCGCTGCCGCTGGAAAAAATAAAATAAAAAAATAAAATAAATTCCCTACCTACCCATGACCTCAACTGACAACCAACAGGAACCAAACTTTTTTTTTTTTTAGGCCTAACCCAACAAAGGAATAGAATTTAACAATCATCAGAAATGGGCCGCTAGGTGCTGTCAAAGCAAAGAAACAAATATAACCAAAAGAGAACTCCTTAAAATAAAATGGAGCTACCTGTCTAATAACTAAATACGTATGGTCCTAAAACATACCCTAACTGGCTACTCTAGCATAACGAAAACGGAAATACAAATGATCAGCACGCTCAGAGCAAGGTACGTTTTATTACTCTGTTTTCTGGGAATAATTGACACAAGCAGAAACCAAAAACCAGCCGTTTTTTCGTTTTTTCGTTTTGTCCAAAAAAACGAAATTCAAAACTTAAGTTTGTTTATTCGTTTTTTGGTTCTTCTTACCAAAACGAGTTTACCACTCAATATCTGGTTTCCGCCGGTGGGCGGGTCCTCTTGTTGGCTAGCGTGCTTCAGAGCTATAGAGAGAGTTGCGACACGCTATGATCTCGCCGACAGGGTGGTCACGTGGTTCATGTAAGCCTCAATAGTTCCAAACACGCCGCGCTTTCAATGTTATTCTATGGGACGACAGCAGAGATTTCAATATTAAATGGTAAATATGAATGAAAAAATCACATGCAAGTATTTGTCTGACTGTTATTGCATTATTGCATATTTGTAAATGTCAGTTTTACATTTAGAGCGGTAGGGGGGCAACTGAAAGCTATCTACAAGTACTATTACTTAGATACGTTTTTAAGTTTTGGAGGGAAAGCTTCACGTTCGTGTTAGCATACTGGCCTAACCTTAACTTGTACCTTACATCTGTGTTGAAATCAAAGTATTCAAGATGTTCTACCATGATCATTTAAAGATATAAGCCACACAAAGCATCAAATATATTAAACAACTCATTACGCTTGGATGAATGAAATTGTATTTTTTTTTATTAAACAATTAGTGTGACAAGAACAAGTGATTGCGATTGTGTGAACAGATTCAACAATGGACACAGCAGGGAACACTATATACTTAGGGCAAACCATTAACATATAACGTTGCAAATATACTATACTTTATGCCATTACAATACTTAGAATAGCCCTAGGAAATTCAAAATGGGTTTAGGAGGGAGGATCCTCGTTTGGTCATGAACTCTGACCTCTAACCTATTCTCAAAAGTCAGGGCATAAGTGGTTGAGGAACAGTTGTTACCCGCTCTGTGATCTTCAATGGTGTCATGGTTCATTGGTTACAACTAACATTTTATAGATCAATGGTCATACCATGGTTGGCTGTGCAGCATTTGGATGCTCCAATCGGTCCGAGAAGGGTTATCACGGCTTCCCCAAGGACCAAGAGCGCAGGGAGAAATGGATGGCAATGGTCAGCCGTCAAAACGTATTGACAGTCAGCAACCGTCAAAAACGATGTAACGTAATGTTCAGATCACTTGCTAGCATTTCAAAGGGCATAATAATTGTAGTGTAGAGAATTATGACTTTCCAATGATATTTGAAGTGCAACGGAAACTGATATTAAAGCCTACCTACAGGTACACTTTGGAAATGACCAATTCAAAGCCACAAAAGTAGATAGGATGTTGAAGTTGAGGCCCGATGCAGGCCCAACAGTTTTCATCCATCGCCCTAAACCGAAGAGGAGGAAACCCCCTTCTGTGAGGGTGCCTCCGGAACCAAGTGCAACGGACCACCCATATTGCGCCAAATTAAACTTCGGTATGATCCATGCAGCTTACAATATTCCCCATTTCATGTAATTCTAGGATAGACTACACTCCTGATGAGATTACATAATTCATGTTTGCACATTCAGTTTAAAAAACAACCAGAAGGCAGGGATTCTCTGAGGATTTGCACACAATGTAGATAATCGACACATTTCTACCCAATTAACAATTGCCGGTAGATCCATTTATAAATTGTATTGGTTTCTGATTGTGGCAGATGATTTAATTCACATTACAGAAATGTTTTGCTTTAATTCATTTTCTTACATTGGAGATGACAGTAGTTGCAAATGCAAAGGCAAACTACATATAGCATCAACATTACCTTGTAATTGTTACAGAGATTGAGGGAGAAATTTAGGTGGATTTCAAGAGCGTTGAAAAGGACATCACAGGAGACACAGAGAGCAATCAAGACGCCACATTGCCAGGGGAAGGTGATTCAGGGGCAGGTGATCCAGTGGCAGGTGATCCAGTGGCAGGTGATCCAGGGATTTGTGTGCCGAGGGTCAGTCAGGGGTCAACAGTGAAGGAATAACTTTTGCCAGGGCCAGCTGCTCCAGGGACCAGACTGCCAGGGACTGATGGGGCGACTGTGGAGGACCTAATAAGGCAACTAGAAAAGGAAAAATTAATGAGAAGGAGAGCAGAGAGGGCTATTGCAAAACAAAAAAGAATCAATTTGGCACTAAGAAAGAGAATCAATTTGGCACTAAGAAAGAGAAACAATTCAGTCAACAAGAAGTTAAAACGAAAAAGCCATATAGGTTAAATTCACCGCCCATCATAATCAGCATTGTTGAATCGGCGGCATCTGTAGGGCTTCATGTGCTGAACATCACCCTTTCCAGGATATAATTAAACAAACACTGTTATTTCTACTAGCTATCGCATCATAAAACCCGTCCTTAAATCAACCTAAATTATCCTAGTAATCCAACATAAATAACTAAATAAAAGTTAGATTCACTAGTACTGAACTTTGTAATTGTTGGTGTAGATACCATCACATGGTGCAGTCGAGCTAACAAACTAGCAGGCCATCTACCAAGATAAAAATATATATAATTACGCTGTGCATATACAAATAAATATCAATATATGCATCATAAAGGGTCCTGATACAATATAGACAGTTGACAATTCAAAAGAGGTAGCTATTAATCAATTTACCCCTGGAGATACCTTCACAGATGGTGAAGTTGAGCTAACAAACTAGCAAGCAATCGGTCGTCTACCAAGATGAATATATATATAATTACGCTGTGCATTTACAAATAAAGATCAGTATATGCATCATAAAGGGCCTCTGATACAATATAGACAGTTGACAATTCAAAAGAGGTAGCTATTTAATCAATTTACCTCAGAAGTTACTCGGCGGCCAGCAATGGAAATGAACGGTCTCCTACGCCGTAAAATGGTTGTTTGGAACTATTCGAGGCTCCATACCCCGGAAGTAGGCGCTACAACGGAGTCCAATGGAAGTGTCGCAACTCTCTCTCTCTATAGCTCTGGCTGGGAGTGCATGTGTGCGCGTAGCCGTTAGTCTCAGGGATCTGTGCACGAACGGTTGTGTCGAACGCGATGGGGGGTGTGTGACATTCCTACAGTCTGTGATGATAGGCTATATTTCTACAAATGACTTACTATTACTAGCGATTAACATGACGAAACAACACGAACTAAGCTAACATTATATTTCTACAAATGACTTACTATTACTAGCGATTAACATGACGAAACAACACGAACTAAGCTAACATTAGACTATAAAGCAAACACTTTTGGCGGGTAAAGGGGAAACTGAATTCAAAAAGTCAACACTGTCAATGGTGAAATTGTCCAGATCATTAGATTAACATTAATCTTTACTCTTTTTCTCGAACATCTTATAGATCCACCCTGGGTACCGTCGTATTTTAAAATAATAAATACAAGCAATGGATACATTTCTGGATTTGTCCAGACTCAAAAAGAATTGGAGAGTCTGCTGGAGGTCCACTCAAGGGCCACACTGACATCGTTTGTCAAATGGTAGGTGTAAGACCAGAGTGTGATGTATGAAGGAAAAGGCATTTGATGGATGGTTTGTGTTGTGTTTATGTTTTTTTAAATTCCATTAACATTGAGAAGAACAAATAAGCAAATATTCATTCTAATAAATAATAATGTAGCCTAATGAAGTTTGGGTAATTATAAAAGCCCCTTTCATATTATCCTACTGTAGGTCTGAACACATAAAAGATGGCACCAAAGAGAGGCATCTATGGCAGGTGGAGGATTTCAATGAAGACACCCCTCTATGTGTGAAGAAAAGAATGGTCCTTGCTTGTCAGCATGGCAAAGCTCAACAGAAAAAAGAAAAGGTACATTGGTAAACAGTATAGTAAACAAACCCTCCTGTCTGGACCCTCAAATCAGAGAAACTTTGGTCTGTGGGTCCTGTAGACTTATAATTGAACACCCCTGATCTAAAGTAACACACACTCACACACCCCTGTTACTTTAGATCAGCGGTGTTCAATTATAAGTCTACAGGGTCCACCGACCAAAGTTTCTCTGATTCGAGGGTCCAGACAGGCACAGGTCAACTGTTGAAATTACATGAAAAACAGAATTACATAACATTTTGTGGATTTAATAATTTTTTGCTGCAATGTCTTCAGTTTTAATGGATGTCTAATAGGTGCAGGCCTATGCAAAATCTACACCTGACTTGTCTTGCACTTGTACAACTTGAAAACCGACATTGTATTGAAAATCTCATTATTTATCTTGTCTAGGAGAAACGTTCAGCAGAGCATGTATACACAAAAAAACGTTTTCATGTCCAAAATGGGAAGAAGTTGGACTGCCCAGCTAAACTTTTCATTTGGCATGTGCTGAGGTAAGCTTTTTTCAACCGCTCTGTCTCCTTTGCAGGAGAAATCCAGTGTGAATCGATCAATAGTGAAAGTGATCTGATTGATCAATATTGTCAATCAGACCATGGGGTAGATTAATTTTTGCTTGCTTGTTTGTTTTGCTTTTTAGATATGACTCATTCAGTGTGAGAGGGGATGCCACAAAATCCCATAAAGAAGACGCTATGAGAAATCCTAAGATAGCACTTCAAAACTCAGAAAACCCACCAACCTCTACATTCATTCATCTAAAAATTCCTCTATTGGAAGTTCACAATCATACAATTGGAGCAGGATCCTGTTTTTCAAGACCGATCCATCCAAAACTAAAAAATCAAATTCAGGTGATGGTCGGACAAGGGATAACTAATATAGCTTTCGTGAAGAGAGCCTTGAAGCAGTATGTGCTAAATGACTTGTGTGGAGAGGAGATCCTGGATGGAGGAGGGGAGAGGATGCCAGATGGAGGAGGAGGAGAGAGGATGCTAGATGGAGGAGGGGAGAGGATGCTGGATGGAGGAGGAGGAGAGAGGATCCTGGATGGAGGAGGGGAGAGGATGCTGGATGGAGGAGGAGGAGGAGGAGAGAGGATCCTGGATGGAGGAGGGGAGAGGATGCTGGATGGAGGATGCAGAGGAGAAATCATGGTAGACAGATTAAGGATCAAATCGGCACAGGTTGCAATGAGAGAAAAACTGAAGAAGTTAACGGATGACTCGTATTTGTGTGATGATTTGGAGACTTTACAAAAAATGACTGTAGCTCTGGACAATATGACACAAACAATTGAACAACTGTGCAAGAGAGAGAATGGACTGATTCTTAATAAACTGGATGACATTGTTATGTTGAAAAAACATGATCTTAGGGCACTGCCAGTTCGAAAGCACAAATCAAAACTGTCCAGAAAACGAAAATGGACCCAAGGTACAGTATGTTATGTTTTTGCTTGTAATAATTGCTTATAATATTTGTTAAAATGCAAACATGTCAAAACGGCAATGACTCTGTTCTCCACCATACCTGCCCCCTGCATGCTTAATACTTGCCTTCCACTCCAGGGTTCCTTCTGCTCATTATAATTTACTGTCCTCTTTTACATGTTTTATTTGTACAGCTCCCTTGTCGCCCCTTATCGAACATTGCGAGGAGACACTGGGCCACAGCTCTTCTGCTGTCCTGCACCCAAAATCCTGAGGATGCCATGGAGCTCGGCAAAAAAATCCCTAGCTAACCCTAAATATTTATATTAAACCATTTTGCAACAGGCAACTGTGTGTTGGTGTGTCTTATTGCTTCCCACGTCTGCGTCTGCATCTTTCCCACTCCTGGCTAATAGTTTCAGCTTTTGTACTGTATATCAGAAATGATCACCCTGTACCACACTGCTGACTTGTTGATGATTTGTGAGCACTCACGCATTTCTCTAGGTATCTTAAGTTTCCTACTGGAGTCATCAAAACTTTGGACTTTGTGTTATTGTAAGAAATATTGTGTTGCAAAAACTAGAAATTGGAAAGACAGTGATGTGTGTACATTGTGCGATTATCCATCACTCGCGATGTGTGTGCAGTCCAAAATGAAAGAAAAAACCTTGCATCACTTGGGAATCGAACCCCCAATCAGCAGTCTTTAAACGTTGGTCGTTGGTAACTGTAAACAAAGAGATCGCATTTTTTTTAACTGCTAACTAACAAACGGATTTATGCGTTCACTGAACAAAGATTATGGAAATAAAAGACCACTTTTCCATCAGAAAAATCATCAGAACCGTTATTACCAACCCATAGACGCTATCATCAGAACCGTTATTACCTACCCATAGACGCTAAAAGCGAAAACCTTTCTCACATGCACACCCATCGCGAGTGACGGCTATGCGCACACAAAAAGATCGCATTTTTTTTAACTGCTAACTAACAAACGGATTTATGCGTTCACTGAACAAAGATTATGGAAATAAAAGACCACTTTTCCATCAGAAAAATCATCAGAACCGTTATTACCAACCCATAGACGCTATCATCAAGCGAAAACCTTTCTCACATGCACACCCATCGCGAGTGACGGCTATGCGCACACATGCACACCCATAGCGAGTGACGTAGGACGTAAAGTCCCGGTAAGTCCCGCCCAGGTCGAAGTGGCGTCGATTTAGAGAGTCACCGCCCGGAAGGAAACCCCCGGAACCCCCTCTCAGAAGGCCCGCCCCCTCCTCCCGAACCCTGTGATGCTACAATATCATCTTGTTAGAAACACGTTTTTCAGTGAGCCAGCCCAGTCGCCAAAAGCATACGTTGACAGTGTACGTTTTAGTGAACACTGGATTACGTCGCATTTCAACATAAAATAGCGTGTTAAGCACACACACACACACACACACACACACACACACACACACACACACACACACACACACACACACACACACACACACACACACACACACACACACACACACAATGCATTTCGCTGCTAAAACAACAACTTGGGCTGCTTCTGGGTGGATTTTGAACGGGATGTGGGCAGGACGCAGGGTTGCCAGGTCCTGCCTGCAAAAAACGTCCTGCCCACATCCCGTTGAAAATGTTGAACGATGTTGAAGGCCCGGCAGTATTTTGGTTTTTTTCGCCTAAACACATACCCAAATGGAAAAGCTTATAACACAGTAACCCTAAGTCCTAGATGGATGTATGATACTTCATTTGAAAGCTGACAAGCTCTAGTTTCTGTAGATATGTTTATTTGGCATGTGTCATACACACAACCTAAATGACATCAGTTCAGACATGGCTCTAAAGCAATTTTTTTGTCTTCGAAAATAATGGGTCATATTTGAACTACAATAACTAGGATGTGCTTTATGTAAGGCATATGGCAATATGCCAAATACCTTCTACATCATGCCAACTACACCTGGAAAAAAATTTGGAGTTCTAGGCCTAAAGCTTTGGGAGTTAATGGAGTTTTTATGGTGTGTGGTCACTGGCGGCCCAAACCTCTCCAAAATGTCTCCAAAATGGCCAAATTGTGCCAAATGCATTTACTCACTTCTGTGACACTGGAAACATTACTGAAGCATTTTGGTGACTATAAAACCTTTCTCCATGATTCAAAACATAATTTTTTCACACATTCATTTGATATGGCCATATTGAGATATTGTCATGTGATGAGACACTACCGGATCTCTCACGACCACCTTCAGTAGGAGTGGGGGCCGGGGGTCTGCCTGTCTGGCTTTGCGGCTCCCAATCCGCATCACTGTCCTCAGACATTGACCTACAAACACAATGCAATGCACAAATGTCACCAAATATAATGAAGAAATATATAAATGCAATTCAATGGGGTGTTATTTACATAGAAAACAAATAAACATTTCATTTATATCATTTCTGTCATTTTTTCATTTATATATATAATGTATACTATATAACTATACTGCATTGTTCACTGTAAGCATAAAAACCCACACACAAAAATACACATAGATGGCGTCACTCACCGATCTAAGACTTCGTCCAATTGTTGCTTGAACATCTCCTCTATCTCAGAATCATATTGGCTGTCTTCGCTGTCCTCGGATGAAGCCAAAATCAAAGCGAGGGCTTCTTCATGTGTGTAATATTTCGTTTTCTTCGTTGATTTCGCCATTGTAAACGGCGAAATCAATGTGATCAATGTGTGCGGCGTGCGTCCTGGTCCGCTGGAGGCTCTGTCATGCGCAAAGCGAGTTGTCTGCCGTGATGACGCAGCTGTATATCTCGGCTCATACGTATCACACCTGGACACGCCTGGTAGCGTTGGAAAGGTAAACTCATTGGCTAGAAGCCCAAGTGACTGATATATCAATAGCCAATACGCTGTCCCTATACTAAAGCCGCGTAACAAAGTAAACAAAGCCCATTGGCCCTTCGAACTGGGAGCGCTCCATCTACTTCACGGGCTGTACCGGGGTGAAAACTGAACAGAAAAAGACGGGGACACTTTCATTTTGTAGCCAGCAAAGTGATGAAAACAAGCATACCCAACAACTCCATACTGGAGGTAGAGAAAATATCCGTGCGGCTTTGAAAAGCTGGATGTTAGTTGACGAACAAAGTTTGGAGATGGTAAACAAATGGACTTTACACGACAATATTCACAAGCTGGAATAATTTTATGAAAAACCATGTGGATGCTTTTGATCAGTGGATTCTCACGGACATTTGGAATATAAATAATTGAGGAATGGACACATATTACGGTTCTCGGATTGCTTCAAAGGTAGGGAGTCTCTCTGTTTTATTGGCATTTCCGGTTTACCATGCTGGTTAATATCAATATTTATGGTTTTGTGCTCATGATTTATGAAAAAAAAAAACCGGATGAATAAATTGTGGAGATTCTACCCTTTCTAACGATGTATAGAATGTCTGTAATGATGAAAGTTGAAGCGGGTTATGTCGCTGCGTAGTGGGAACATGTGGTCAACAAACACAAATCGCCCACCGGTGGGCGAATGGGTCTTAAGAGGCAGGGTTATTTGAAACAATTTATTAAATAAATATTTGCGAGAGGTCATTCCATCTCCTGAGTTTGCTTCCCAATTATGTCGGGTATTTCTCTCATAACTTTTTGTTATTGTTAAAGAGAGGCCTGATTCTCAGATATGCATGTTGGATGGCTAGGGTGTAGGTCTGGGAAGAACTTCAGCGAGCGAGCGAGCCGCTGGTTGAGGTGCAACGAGATGGAGCACTTGCTGAGTCATTTCCTGTATGGCTGGAGCCACAGGTTAAAGCGTCTATGCGTCCTTTGAGACCCCCTTTGATATGTAAGAGACGCCAAGGTACAGCTTGCTTAAATGTTGTCACCTATTGCATCACTTCCTTTAGGGATTTGGCCTCCTAATTGATCATAATTGAATGCCCTCTTTCATATAAATGATACCACCACCACTGGGACGTGGCAACAATGATCCAAATCCATATGGGGAAGGGGGTTACTTGTGGACAGTAGGGGTGTACACTAGACATAATTAGGAAGCAAACTCAGGAGATGGAATGACCTCTCGCAAATATTTATTTGATAAATTGTTTCAAATAACCCTGCCTCGTTAAATCAACATCGTTCAACATTTTGAACGGGATGTGGGCAGGACGTCCTGCCCACATCCCGTTCAAAATCCACCCATACGGCCCAAGTTGTTGTTTTAGCAGCGAAATGCATTGTGTGTGTGTGTGTGTGTGTGCGTGTGTGCTTAACACGCTATTTTATGTTGAAATGCGACGTAATCCAGTGTTCACTAAAACGTACACTGTCAACGTATGCTTTTGGCGACTGGGCTGGCTCTCAGAAAAACGTGATTCGAACTGATTCTAGGGTTCGGGAGGAAGGGGCGGGCCTTCTGAGAGGGGGTTCCGGGGGTTTCCTTCCGGGCGGGAGTTTTGGTTGTTGTAGTTTTCCGGTGGAGCTGTGCCTGCCTGTCCGATTGTGGAATCCAATAAACCTACTATCAAGCTTACTTCGCTCACTACCTCGCCTGTGGTTATTGTAGTATTAGAGGTAATACGGTAATACGTTGGAACGTTCTGTATACATGTAACCTAGGCAACGAGTGGCGGGAGCCATTAGAAGAACGGAGTTCATACCATGCAGTCACGTCACGAGTCTCCTTGATATCTTAATATGTGTTGCAAGGCCAACTGAACATGGTGTCAGAAGTGAAGACAGTGAGCTGCAAAGTGGTAGTGGTATTCGCTGAGTTCGGTTAGATAAGCCGGTCAGTGAGTTAGCGTTAGCAGCTTGACGGCGGGAGCAACGATGGCTCAGTACCAAGTTAAGCCTCCGGAGCCGTTTTCGTTCAAGGCAGAAGAGTGGACGAAATGGATAAAACGATTCGACGGATTTCGCATCGCGTCTGGAATGGACGCTCAGGACGAGGAAAATCAGGTCAATGCGTTGATTTACACAATGGGAGAACAAGCAGAGGACATTGTAGTTTCTCTACATTTAAACGCAGAAGAGGCGGGAGACTATGGTACCGTGAAAAATAAGCTGGACGCACATTTCGTAACGCGCAGGAACATTATATTCGAACGGGCTAAGTTCAACCAGAGGCAACAAGAGGTCGGCGAGTCAGCAGACAGCTTCCACACCGCGCTTCATTGCCTTGCTGAGTACTGCGGATACGGTGCTCTACACGACGAAATGGTGAGAGATCGTCTAGTCGTGGGCCTGAGGGATAAGCGCCTTTCAGAACAGTTGCAGATGGAACCTGAACTGACGTTGGAGAAGGCAATTAACAAGGCACGACAAAGTGAGCAGGTAAAGAAGCAACTTGAAATGCTAAAAACAAACTTTAAAGCAGAAGCCAGTAGCACTCAGCTAGACAGTATGCAATCGTGGCAGCGCAGCGGCTCAAAGCAAAGCATGCAGCGAGATAGGCAGACATTTCATAAAAAGACACTGGAAAGACAAACACAATGTAACAGATGCGGGGACACACGAGGGCATCATCCGCAGCAGTGTCCAGCTAGAGAGGCTGTGTGTAACCAGTGCCGAAAGAAAGGACATTATGCTAGAGTCTGCCAAGCTAAAAAGAAACCGGGAGTTCATGTAGCTGCAGTGACTGAGGAAGACAGCGATGAGGAATACAGCGATGAGGACGTCGCGTTCTTGGGCTCTGTGGAGTCCACAGGTGCCTGCCCATGGATGACAGAGGTAAGGGTGGACAATCAAAAATCAGTGTTTAAGATAGACACTGGAGCAGATGTCACTGCAATCCCAGCAAAGTTGTACACCCAGGGCCAGTTCAGCAAACTTTCCAGAGCCACAAAGACTCTTTATGGACCAGGAGGGACAGCATTAAAGGTGAATGGAAAATTTACAGCTACTCTCAGTAAGGGTAACAAAAGCACACAAGAGGAAGTTTATGTTGTTGATGGGCTACGTACGCCACTCCTGGGTGGACTAGCCGCCATGACACTTCAACTGGTTGCTCGTGTGAATAACATAAGCCTGGATACTAAAGAGACTGTGTAAAGAGAGTTTCCAAATCTTTTCTCTGGACTAGGGAAAATGGAGGGAGAGTACACCATTGTGCTGAGGCCTGGAGCAAAGCCCTTTTCTCTCTCGACCCCGCGACGCATATCCCTCCCACTCATGCCAAAGGTGAGAGAAGAGCTCACTCGCATGGAGCAGCAAGGAGTGATTTCAAAGGTGGAGGAGCCTACAGCATGTTGTGCACCCATGGTTGTGGTGCCCAAGAGCTCTGGCAGAGTCAGGATTTGCACCGACCTCACGGAGCTGAACAGGTCAGTGATGAGGGAGAAGCATCCGCTACCATCTGTTGAGCACACTTTAGGACAGCTTGCAGGAGCCAAGATCTTTTCTAAACTCGATGCTAATGCTGGATTCTGGCAGATTCCGCTATCCGAAGAATCCTCTCTCCTCACCACCTTCATAACACCATTTGGGCGGTACTGCTACAACCGTCTCTGTTTTGGAATTTCGTCCGCTCCAGAGCACTTCCAAAAACGCATGTCTCGTATCCTGGAGGGCCTGGAAGGTGTTGTATGTCAGATGGACGATGTGCTCATATGGGGTGCCACGCAGAGTGAGCATGATGAGAGGCTAAGGAAGACATTGACACGTCTGCAGGAGGCAGGGGTGACACTCAATGACAAATGTGACTTCTCAAAGAGCAGGATAAAGTTCCTGGGACAACTTATCGACGCCACTGGAGTCAGTGCAGACCCTGACAAGATGGGCGCTGTGAAAGCCATGGCAGAGCCCAGTAACGTCAGTGAGGTGAGGCGCTTCTTGGGAATGACCAATCATCTGGGAAAATTCCTGCCTCACCTGGCGGAGAAAACGCGCCCTCTCAGAGATCTATTGAGGAAATCAAACATGTGGGCCTGGGGTCCACAACAGCAGCAAGCCTTTGGTTCCCCTGCTAGGCTCAAAGAGTCTGGATGAACTGCCACCTCGCATACAGCGTCTACGTATGCGGCTGATGAGGTTCTCTTACACCATCTCACATGTGCCAGGCAAGGACATCGCCACCGCTGACGTGCTCTCCAGAGCGCCAATCGAGAACACAGCGGAGGGTAGGGCTGGGTATCACTAGGTACCCCACGATACGATACTATCACGATATTTTACCCACGATAACGATAATATCACGATGCAGCGATTCTGCGATTATTGATATATTGCAAGAAATTTCACCCACGATACATCACGATAACTGTGTCACTGAAGAAATTCAGAATTTATTACAAAAACATTTTATGCAAAGTAACAGAAAATTAGAAAACAAAATAAATGCAGAAAACATTTCATTGCTTAGTTTCATTCGCTCTGTTTACAGTGGATGTATCGCAATGGCGAGGCGCACACAGCCTTTAGCCGTGTTCTGTAAATATTCTAGAACACACGGGAGTCCTGGAGCTCTATATCAAAATATTATCATATAGCCTACATAGATATCTATATCATATAATATATATTATAACCGCCAAAAGATGTGTGAGCCGATATTATGAATCTCAAACGACCGCGTTGGGTTCTCCGACGTTCCTGGTTCTTCAACGTCCTCATCAATGTGAAGTAGACTGAACCACGACAAGGAGGAGAAAGGGATTGTTCCCGGGCAGCGCATAGGCACCTCCGCCTCCGGCGGTGGTCCCTCAGCGCCGCGGGTCTCAAGCTGGAAACATTCGCCGCCAACAATCCCTTTCTCCTCCATGTCGTGGTTCATGTTCTTGAGGGAGTCAAAGCCAAAGTTCCTTCCCCCCAATTCATTCTCAACCTTGGCTGAGACAACCCCCAATACGAGTCTCGTTGTAGAAATACCAGAGACGAGAGTCCGACAGAACGGTTATCCAAATAACAAGGAAGTGTACAACACTTGCGATACAGTCCTGGAGCTCTATATCTAAATAATATCATATAATACATAGAAATCTATATCATTTAATACATATTATCACGGCCAAAAGCGGTGTGCGCCTCCAGACGATATAATGAATCACAAACGACTTTGTCGGGTTCTGCGACGTCTCTGGTTCTTCCACTTTCACATGAACCGCGCGCTGCCTGCTGCCGGCTGCCGGGCGATGGTGCCTCGCGGCAACCGGCGGCATGACGCAGTTCATGTACTTCAGCCAGTCAAAGCCAAAGTTCCTTTCTCCCACATCCTTCTCAACCATGGCTGAGATAACATAACCCCCACAACAGTCTCGTTGTGGAAATACAAGACACGTCAAAGAACCGACAAGAAACACTTGCGTTACAGTGTGTGTATTCACACAAACACACACACATGTGGCGCTCGCACGGTCGAGTCTCATTGGCGGGCCAACGTCTCTGGGCGGGCCAGGCAGAGTAAGGGGAGGAGCTGAGATTCCTGATGACGTCAAGAATACAGACATTCCAAATCAGCGCACTTGAGCCTCCGTTTTTTCAAAGGCGAGCAAAACAGCTAGTGCTCGTTTTACACCAAACGCAAGTTTTAGCAATTGGGGGACCATAGGCAGGCTAGGGGAACTCATATTTATGTTAGAAAACCTCATAAAGTGAGATTTTCATGTCATGGGACCTTTAAATATCGATATTTGGCGTCAGCATATCGATAACGTCCCGCAAGACGAAATATCGCGATATGTCGCAGTATCGATATTTTGGCACACCCCTAGCGGAGGGCTTACAGGAAGAAGAGGTGAGCCTGTACGTGGACACTGTGATGGCAAACCTGCCAGCTACAGACAAAAGACTTAAAGAAATAGAAACACATCAGGACAAAGACACTGTATCCCACACACTGAAGAGATACTGCAAGGAGGGCTGGCCTGATAAATTCTCCATACAAACAACATTCCGTCCCTACCTGCCGTTCTCAGGTGAGCTAACAGTTAATGAGGGTTTGCTACTTTACGGCTGTAGAATAGTAATTCCAGTGTCACTTAGAGCAGAGATTCTGAACAAACTGCATGAGGGCCACCTGGGACTCACTAAATGCAGAGAGAGGGCCAAGCTATCTGTGTGGTGGCCAGGCCTTAGCAAAGACCTGACACAACTGATAGAGAACTGTGATGTATGCAGTCGGGAGAGAACCAACTTTAGAGAAACACTGCAACCCACTGAGTTCCCAGCAAGACCATGGTCCACTGTGGGGGCAGATCTATTTCAGACAGAAAATAATTAGCACTATCTGGTCATTGTAGACTACTTTTCCAGATTCTTTGAAGTAGCCAAACTCACTTATACAACATCTGAGGCGGTGGTGGAGCACTTCAAATCCATATTTGCACGTCATGGCATACCAGATGTGGTTCGCTCAGACAATGGGCCACAATTTGCATCCGAGTACTTCAGAAAGTTTGCACGAGAGTGGGGTTTCAGTCATGTCACATCCAGCCCCCACTTCCCACAAAGCAACGGTGAGGCCGAGCGGGCCGTTAGGACAATCAAAGGTATCCTGAAGAAATCGAGTGACCCTTACCTTGGCCTCATGGCCTACCGGGCCGCTCCTCTGGCGAACGGACACAGTCCAGCAGAGCTCCTCATGGGCAGAAACATTAGAACACCTGTCCCTGTCATCCCATCTCAGCTTAACCCGGGCTGGACAGACATGAACAGTCTAAAAATAATTGAACAAGCATACAGGCAGAAGCAGAAACTGAACTACGACCGTCGTCACAGAGCTCGAAACCTGCCACTCCTCCGACAAGGTGACCATGTGTGGGTCAAGGACATCCTTGAGAGAGGCACAGTGGTGTCAAATGCAGGCACTCCAAGATCCCACAATGTGGAGACACCTAGGGGCACGCTGCGAAGAAACAGGTACCATCTCTCGCCCACCCCTATTGCACCAGCAACACGCACCGACTTACCTGAGGATGGTGCATCCACTGCGGTGAACACACCTGTCACACCTGCAAATCCTTGTGACTCGGGGCAGCAGACACCAGTAAAAGAAGGACCTGTCCCTTCCAGAGTGAGAGTACCACCAGTGTACCTAAAAGACTATGACTGTACCTAAAAGACTAAGTCCATGACTGAAGAGAAAAGAGAAAGTGATGTGCAAATGTTGTAAATGTTGTTGATGCTTGTTAGAGTATCTATTTGTTGAAATTGAAATGCAACTGTTTACATTTGACATGATTTCATAGTTCCAGTAAGACTGACATAAAGGTTAAAAGTTTATGAGATTAACATAAAAGAGTCTTAGTTTAAAAACCTGTTTGCTTGAAAAGATGCAAGTGTTTAGTTTAACTCTCAAGAGCAGTGAAAGAAATAATTAATGTTTTATTAACAGGAGTTTTATTGTTTTGTTATGCATTTTCTTAGACAGCATCCTTAAGTCAGAAAGGGGGATGTAGTATTAGAGGTAATACGGTAATACGTTGGAACGTTCTGTATACATGTAACCTAGGCAACGAGTGGCGGGAGCCATTAAAAGAACGGAGTTCATACCATGCAGTCACGTCTCTACGAGTCTCCTTGATATCTTAATATGTGTTGCAAGGCCAACTGAACAGTTATGACAATATCATTAAAGGTTACATAAAGTAACGGTTTAATAACACAAACGCAGGAAACACGTGAGCTGCTGGTTTAGCGAAAGCAGCGTCCCTAGCAACCTGACGTCGTTGAAACATGCGCGCGAGACGATAAAATCTTCCTTATAACTATAAAACAAAAGATCAGACACAATCACTGACTGAAGATTATGAGTATATAAGTAAAAAGTATATTTCTCGCTAGAAATGTTATTAGAAACACGTTTAACGGTTAATCGGTCCTAAAATATTGCATTTCCCATTCAGATAATAAAGATTAATAAAGATCATACACATTCACTGACTGAAGATTATTCAAGGAAAAAGTAAATTTCTCGCTAGAAATGTCATTAGAAACACGTTTAATGGTGAATATGTCCTAAAATATTGCATTTCCCATTCAGTTAATGCTGGGTTTTGCGTATCATATGCACGCGAAATGGACGCATCCGCCCTCCACAGTAGTTAATGCTGGGTTTTGCGTATCATATGCACGCAAAATGGTCATTTGGCGTATGTACTGCACGCATTTTGAAAGTGTCAAACCGTGCGATCTGTACGCATATTGGTGAGACTGGGTTGACTTTTCCTTGAACTTTTAAACGTTGCAAACGTGCAAAACATATATTATATTTATGTGGCATTCAGTCCAATGCTTAAAAATATATCTGTGGCATTCAGTAGGCCAATGCTGTGGTAAAGTGTGCAAAGTATGAGTATGAATATTTGATGGAGTATGAGTAAGTGTTTCCTTCTGTTACATAGATAGAACTTTATCAATCCCCTGCAGGAGAAATGTGTTAATGTTTGTCCCTATAAAACAATAATGGTAAAAAAAAAAATCACAAAACATGAAAGTCATGTTTTCTCTCTAAAGTCAAACCGTCCAATCTGAAGGCTTTACTTAACCACTCCCCCTACTCACTTCCACCAATGCAAAGCGAACAGAACTGAGTAGGGGAGGGCATAGCCCAACTAGTTTGTGACAGACCCAGAGGAACGCAACGCAAATTAAATGTGAACATGTATTGAGGCTTTAATAAATTCCCGGACGATTTTGAAATTTCACCCGGACGCATTTGATTCCTACCCTTCCACTGTTAAATAGCGGCCCAAATTGGTGGACGCTATCCTGGTAATTTCTCTGCGTGAGAAATACGAAGTGTGGCGTGTGAGCGTGTGGATGGGTTGAATTGCGTGTGTCTCACGGAGAGCCCTGCGCAGTGTTCAGCTAGAAATGTGTTGTAATCACTTGTATTCCTCATAGCTCTCAGGCTGTGAGGAAATCAGCAGCCCGCGAACGCAGCTCCTTTGATGTGGACGCGCACAGAGCGCAAAGTTCCGAGCCGGACAATGATGTCGTAGTAAAGCCCTCAGGTCTACTCTGCATGTATTAACTGTGGCTAAACATCAACTGCACTGAAGACATCATAACTTCATAAGTTCTCATTTTCAAATGATTATGAATACCATTATTGTTATTTGAAGCCGTGTCATTCTTGACTGTGGGTGGTGTGGTCCTCCGTGTCAATAATACAGTAATTTTTTTGTCGACATTATCAAACGGAAGAACTTTTATTATGAAGAGCACAGGGCAACGAAGCACGCTAGCCAATAAGAGGACCCGCCCACCGGCGGAAACCAGATATTGAGTGGTATATTCGTTTCGCTCAGTAAGAATCAAAAAACGAATAAACAAACTGAAATTTGGATTTTCGTTTTCTTGTCAAACGAAAAAACGAAAAAACGGCTTGTTTTCTGGTTTCTGCTTGCGTCAATTATTCCGTCGTGACGTAAGTCGCTTTGGTCGCTGTGTTGGTCGCTCGTCTGGCTGCCGTTTTCTCGTCTGGCTGCCGTTTTGGTCGCTGGCTGGCTCGGTCGCTCAAAGTCTATGGGCGGTCCTTAATCAGTTAATTTGCATGTTATTAACGTTTTTTTTGCGACAGTTGAAGTACCAGAAAGGGCGAAAGCTACCTACAGCTCTTTATTGCTTATATTGTTTTAATATTTCTATATTGAAGTACAGTTTAAAATGATAAAATCGTTGGTCTATCAGTATCAATATAATGTATTAGTCGCAATTTGGGGCGTATTCAAATAATGAATTTTATATCTTATATATATATTTGTTTTGTTAAATGTCATTAAGCCTAATAAGGTATATTATGCACAAAGCACTTCGTTATAGAGTGATATATTAGTTGTAATTCGGTGCATATTGAAATTATGTATTTTCGAAATTATACATAGCCTATTTGTTTTGTTAAATGTCATTAAGCCTAATAAAGTATAGAAGTTCTTCGTTATAGAGTTATATAGTTTAATAAAAGTGCAACGACGACAAGTCAATGGCACAGTGGTACAAGTGGTAGTGGCCCTAGGTTGGTAATCATCACAATGGCTGTTCGATACTGTTACGTATTTTAAGAATCTAAGCTTCCCTCACTTGTCCACTAGGAAGTAGGACCAAACATATAAGCTGCGTTACCCTCACATAGCCACAAGGGGAGCATGACGTTATTGAAGGTTGCTCCCGCTTCACCTTTAATTAAGTGAAGAAGCCGAAGCCATAACGTCACCCCGGCCACGCCCACTAGGCCACGCCCACTGCATAGGCCACACCCACTTGACGTCCTGTACGGAGGACGTCGAGTGAACGCCCCAGAGTTTTTCAGCGACACCCGCGAGCGTAGTAGCCAGAGTTATTATCTCTCACACGTGTTCTACCAATTCCTAGAATTCCCTCGGTATAGCTTCACTTACCATGCCGAAACATGCCGACGACTTTATAATAAATGAAGTGAGTTAAAGCAACCCGGGATTGGACAACTTTCTTCGAGAATATGCAATAATACTCATCACGATCAGGTAGGCTATATATTTACTATTTTACTCAAACTCGTAATCGTAATCGGTCTCTTTCATTTGAACATTTTTGTATGATTTAGTACGATGGTATGATAATCATACGACGTAATGACGGGCAGCAACGCCAGGCTGGTGTCAGTTGGCTGGCTGCGACGGCAGGCCTGCCGCTGACCGCTGCCGCTGGCTCTGGCAGGCTGACCGACTGGGTCGGTCAGGCTGGCCTGTCGTCGCAGCCAGCCAACCGACACCAGCCAGCGTCGCAGCCCGTCATTACGTCGTATAATTATCATAACATCGTACTAAATCCTACTAAAATGTTAAAATGAAAGAGGCTAATTGCGTCAGTAAGTTTGACTAAAAGAGCAAAAATCTATCTGACAGTGAAAAAATTCGAACTCACAACCACTTGATTAGGCTACTAACCTAACATCGCTACCTTACACTTATAAACAATTAGGTACACCACTGTCACAACACGTTAACTTTCCTTCACTCACTTCAAAACCCGAACCAGAGATTGATGCGCTGGAGTATTTTCCTCCAGCCATACAATCTGCACATTAGGCATATCAGGGGCAAAGAGAACGTGATCGCGGACGCGCTGTCACGCGCTCCTGCCATCTAGTGTGTCTAACATGCAATTGTGGTAATTTCTATGCAGTCTCTCGTTTTGTCTTATCCTTAGTTATTCCAGGCGCCGGAATACGGGGGTCAGTACGAGACCAGGAGCTGTTGGTCAGGTTGTATATTGTAGTGTTGAGTAACTTTATGTGTGGGTTACGACTGTTTGACCTAGAATATTTGTATTGCTAAAAATGGTTGATTGATGAACCAGATTGATGAGTTTTATTTAAGAGCAGTAGGTAGTGGAATTGCTGTATTGACCGAATCGGAAATCCGGTGGATTTTTTTTATGGGGGGAGATGTGACGGCCGCAAGGCCTTGCCTATGATTGTCCTGTCTCCCAATTAGGACTGGTATGCCTGTCTCCCAATTAGGACTGATGAAGAGGGGCGGAGTCGCCTTGATGGTGGCCTATATGTTGCGCCCTGTTCCAGCAGTCCAGCCCCTTCCTTTTAGGCATCTCTACCTGCTTGCCACGCTGCGACGTTTTGATCTCCTTTTTGTTATGTTGTTAAATAAACCGTGATCATTGTGAAACTAGAACCACGCCTCTGTCCTCCATCATTGTCTGGTTACCCTAGGCCATGACACTCGTGCAAGTCCAGAGCAATAGTTTCATTGTAAGTTGATGCCATGGGCAAACCCCCCACTGGCTTGCGTTTTGGTTTGCTGTTCCTGATGCATGTTTCACAGTTCTTTACAATGTCTTTGAGTATGGTGTTGCTTTCCTCATCATTATTACCTGCACAGGCCAGTAGTTCTTGTAGTCTTTAAACTGAAGCATGTCCAAATTGTCTATGCAGTTTCACCAGGACTGTCTTTTTTTCCAGGTTGTTTGTTTGAACAGGTTGTTCAAACATTGTTGCTTTGTCATGCGCAATGTCCAAAACTGCACTTGCTCTTTTCAACAAAGTCTTGCTTAAAAGCATGGGTATATCTGCAGGGACCACTTCTGTTTCGATTTTGCATTTAGTCTGTCCTATCTTGGCCGGAATAATCACTTTCCTCGTGGAGTGGACCACTTTCCCATCACCAAATCTAAAAGGTCTTGCACTCTGTTTTGTCACTAAATTTTTGTAACTCACTCTGTGGCAGTTCACTGATGTAATCATCAAGCCATTTTTCTCAAAACACAGTTCTTGTACAGGCTGTGTTAATCACAGCTGATCCCAAAGCCTCCACCATGAAGATTTCTGCGTCAGATAAAACGTTTGAAAACAAAGTAATGTTGTATTCATCAACATCATTTTTTTGTAAGTTTGACATATTCCTTTCTGTTTGGACAATCCTTTGCCCAGTGATAAGTGCTCTGTCATACTGCACATCTTGTTCTCCTCCCATGTTTGTCGAGTGGGTTTGTGCCCTGAAACACCGTTTGTAACGGTTGCAAGTTTGACCTATTCTCCCGTCTGCCTGTGTATCTCGTGTAGTAGGCAGCATCTTCACTCATTCGCAACGCACTGCTGCCATCTTGTGGTGGTGTAACGTTATTGCCCAAAAAAAAATTTAAGGCTGATTTCATGTCAACAAAAGAGACGCTCGGGCAAGCTGTAAGCGCCAACTGCTTATCTTTCACATTAAGTCCCGCCGTATGTAGTAGCTTGAAGGCTAACACTGCATCCGTAAGTTCCATTTTAAACTTACAGAGCTTGTTGTAGCGATGTTCAAATTCGATGATGTAATCCACCATTGAAGAACCGCTTCCCCTAGCCAGTGTTGTGCCTGAACGCGTTCATTGAACGATAGTTCATGAACTCGTTCATATTTTCGGCGAACGTGAACTGAACGTACTGTATTACTGCATGATGAACGTTTAGGGATGGGAATCGAGAGCCGGTTCTTGTTCAGAACTGGTGCCAAGTCAACCGATTCCTTGGAATCATTAGCAAGCCTGCTTAACGATTCCGCTTATCGGTTCCGGTCGCGGCAAATGCGTCGTGACGTCACACACACGCTGCTTTGTTTTGGTTCAGAAGTTCTGAATCAGAACGCAGCAAACATGGCGCCGCCGAGGAAGAATCGCATTGTGCGTTCACACCAAACGCGACGGGGCGACAAGATCCCATACAAAGTGAACGTAGAGACGCGTATCGTGCGAATTTTTCGCGAGAGAAAACCGGCGACAAGTTTTTGTCGTAATGACAGCCAATCAGCGTTCAACAGTGTGACAACTGAGTGACATGTGTAACGTAACAGCCAATCAGCGTTCAACCGTCAAACTCAGTGCAGCGCTGTCCGGGGTGAACTGTGGCATGGAGGAGAAAGTGATTGTTGCAGTTTGCGACTCACGGAGCTCTATATATAATAGTATATAATATAATATAATTGTATATATAATATCAGATACAATTTATACATATACAATCAGTGGCGCAACTGCCTATTTTCTGGGGGGTATGCAGACACATAGCAGGCGCCCCCCCCCCCCCCCCCTTTGATCTGGGCACAAATTTGACCTAAAACACACTCTGATATCGAATCAAAAAATTCATTTTGAGTGCACCAGGACAGATATCCGGTGTTTTTTTAGAGGCAGCTTTTCGAAGATGCTCTGCCAGTGTAACATCATACCGTGCTAGAAGAGATCAAGGATACCCAGAAAATTTCCATTTCTAGGATGTCCTAACTGTGCATTTTGTCCCCCTCGGTGGCAGGTTTCTTTCTGCAAGGAAGAGTATGCAGTCGATCACTCTAGTCAACAGGCTCTCTGCAATTCACTATTTTACCTAGGCATAAGCGGGATGCCAATTCTTTCCACATCAGATAAGCATTTATGTGGTAACCACTTGTTTCATGGTGCTTCAGTATCTTTGAAAGACACTGCCAGTTATTATACCCCACCACAAGGCGCGTGTCAGCAACTCTAGCTTCACCAAAAAGCTTACAAGCAAAACAATAGACTCTGTTAGAACTGTTGGAGTACAGTAACCAATAGGGGTGGGAAAAATAATCGATTCTTTGATCAGGGGCGTAGGAACGTGTTTAACATTGGAGGGGACACATATCGGAAACCTGACAGATTCATTGATGGTTCGAAGAGAAATATGTCATAAATGAACTACACTGCAAAACATTCACAAATGTATTTTATTATTCTAAAAATATACATTTGTAAAGGAAAACACATTTTGAATGGCAGTATTGAACTGATACATATCAAATCAATTATTTAATTGCAGGCCTTATCATACAGTTTTGTAGACTGATAAATAACATGTGAAAAATATTGATCTAAATTTGAATTTGTATTTTCTGAATACCTTTTCTTTTCTTAGTTGTAGACTATCTTATGCCTCAATGAACACACAGGCAAAGGTTAAGGTTAAAGGGAAAAACAGCATCAAGAATTTTAACATATACACCAACGGTTCTATCAACATCCTTTCTGTACCGACAGCGATATATTGATGCACTTCTTATGACAAATGTACTTATTGTAAGTAGCTTTGGATAAAAGCGGCTGCTAAATGCCCTAAATGTAAACGTAAATGTAACTTGTTTTTAATCTCGAGTAGGCCTATGTGATATTATTCGAACATTTCCACTAACTGATTGGTGTGTGAAGGCAAACGAAAACGACATTAGAATGGATGTAATGAACTGATAAATATAAATTAGTGTGTAGAACTGATACAAATAAAAGCTAGATAGCACTGTAGTGTTATCCAACAGTGTCAAACGTGCCGTGACACACAAAAGGTTGAAAAACTATGGCCTAGGCAAAAGAGACAAAATGTTTTCTTCTCCTGTCATTTGCAGCCACGAAATGCTTGCAAATTGACTTCTTGTCAGTAAGTCAAGTCTATCCTGATGGACATGACAGACAGCAACATGGTTGAGTCTGTTTTGAGACATTGTGGACCGGAGCCAGGTTTTGAGCCTGCGGAGGACACTAAAACTTCTCTGCTATTCTACTGCCGTCTTTTCATTTTAACAGCTCTAACCTGTTGCGTTAGCTGCAGACACCCGCATCTCAAACAGTCTGAGCCGTTGATGGGATGCGGCAGCTTATGGCTGTCTTGCGAGACAACCGTATTCACGCGAGATCACGAGATCACGCGATTAGAGTTGCAGGCTGGCAGCGATCAGCAGCGGTGACAGCGGCGCTTACGTCCCCGATGGAAAGCAGGCAACTATTCTTCTAGGCAGCGATTCGAAGGCGTTTCCAGCCTGAAGTCCTTATAACTTCCAACCGCCCCCAACCCTACGCGCTGCCATACATGGGGCAGGTGACAAGACGCTGTGTTGCGCTTTCAAAATAAAAGCGAGTAAAATATAAAAAAAATATATATATATTTTGCGGTATAATTTTTGGGGGGGACAAATGCGCCTGTCTCGAAAATTGGAGGGGACACGTCCCCTCCGTCCCCCCCGGTTCCTACGCCCTTGCCTCAGTTCCACTCTGCATGTAGGCTATTAACTGTGGCTAAACATCAACTGCACTGAAGTCATCATCCCTTCATATGTTCTCATTTTCAAATGATTATGAATGCTATTATTGTTATTTGAAGCCGTGTCAGTCTTGACTGTGGGTGGTGTGGTCTGCTGTGTCTGCTAGTGTCTATAATACAGTAATATTTTTGTCGACATTATCAAACGGAAGAACTTTTATTTTGAAAAGCACAGGGCTACGAAGCACACTAGCCAATAAGAGGATCGCCCACCGACGGAAACCATTGCTGTGTTCCAATACCCGTACTTCCATGAGTATACTTAAAGGAAGTATACTATCCGCACTATCTACTACGTAAATTTTTCAGATGTGAGGCCGTTTCTCAATTCCTAGCACGCGTACTACGGACTCGATGACTTGCAAGCACGTACTTGGCAAGTCCGTACTTCAAGTAGCCTACAGACTTGCGAGCACGCGAGTACGTACCTGCAATTGGAACAGCAGCGGACTCGATGACGTCACCACCTCTGCTCGTCCGTTAACTGTGCTACGGCCTCATTTAGGCATATACTACTACTGAACAATATAAACAAATGATATAAAACAAAATCCCAGCCTCTTTCATTTTCAAATAGTATCTAAATATTCTGAATGAATAAAAATTGAAAAGATATGCGTGTCCTGTCACGTGTATAAGCTATACACACACGACTTTATATATATATATTTATATATTATTATTATTATTATATTATATAAATATATATATATGTTAAGAGTAACTTAAGCTACAGTTGTGCGTCTTCTCCATATTGTCCGCCATCGTACTGCTGCGAGTGCGAAATGCATCCTGGGATTTATAGCGATTGCAAGCAGACACGAGCCACCTCCGATGCATGCTCGGTGAAACCTATTGGTGAAACGGCGAGATCGAGCCATCGAGCACGCATCAAGAACCCTTCCGGGTTTTACGACAGTACTCGCTTGATGCGTGCTTCGAATTGGAAAAGTGCTCGGGTAACGACTGTGCGTGCACACGAGCACGCACAAGTACGCGAATTGAGAAACGGCCTGAGTGCTGTTCGAAATCGAGTACTCCGTGGTGCACTAACCGGAAATTACGATCACGACTGCCTCCGTGGCTCCTCCCCCGTGATAAACATCCCGCTTTGAACGGTGAACTCTTTACGCCTATAAAAAGCTATAAAAACTAGAACTGCAAGCAGTTATGCAGGGGTCCAAGAAGTGTGCATTTCGCCGGCACAACGCGACAAGAAATGTGCGTTTCGCCGGCACAACGCGAAGCATGTGTTCAAAACGCTACCCTGAACCTGTGGATACAAAGGATTTGACTGTGGTAGGAGTAGCGAGAAGTCAGTGTAGTGTTTTCGCGGCTAAATTTTGTAGAAGATATACAATTTCCTCGTTTATGGCGCCCCCTAATGGCGAAATTTTCCGAAATTTTTATCGTACGACATTAAGGTTAGCACCAACAAAGGATTTGACTGTGGTAGGAGTAGCGAGAAGTCAGTGTAGCGTTTTCGTGGCAAAATTTTGTAGAAGATATACAATTTCCTTGTTTATGGCGCCCCCTAATGGCGAAATTTTCCGAATTTTTTATCGTACGACATTAAGGTTAGCACCAACATGTGTGTAAAACTTGGAGTCGATCCGATGTGTAATTTTGGATTTTTTGGGATTTTGGATTTTCCACGTCTAATTTAGCTAATAAACCAATATTCAAAACGCTACCGTTTCGTCGTCGAAGGCCGGATCAAAAAAGTAATGCAGGATTTCTTTTCGTGTACGTCTGAAGATGCCGTGTGCAAAGTTTTGTGTCAATTGGTCAAGAAATGTGGGAGGAGTAGGGAAAAATCAGTTTAGCGGCTTTCGCGATTTAGCGAAAAATATTCATCGACGAAAATGGGCGTGGCCTAGACCAAAAGATGCAGCAGACTCCAGTGCATCTGTGTGTACACGTTTTTGGACTCTGGGAGGTTCGGTGTGGGAGTTATAGCCCCAAACGCGTTTTCCTTGGTATAGCGCCACCTAGGGACCGGCGTGTCTGGATTTTGTCGTCTGCCGTCACCTCACGGACCTGGATCTAGTCATGCAATTGGCGTGTCGGCACCATTTACGGTTTGGGCTGTGGGCACACTTTTAGGTGCTGGAATAAAAATCCTTACAAAAACAATAGGGATCCAACCTGTTGGCTTGGACCCCTAACTATAAAAACTACAAAATGACTCTATTAATGCAGGCTATGTGGAAAATGCGCCGACTTCGACTCAGCCTGGCTCTGCCTCTTCCGCTACGTAGCTAAGATGGCTGCCGTTGAGTACGGGGAGTGTCCTTCGATCCACACTTCACGATTAGCCCATTTTGAGTATGGCATCCGGGTCCTTGAAGTATACTTCTTTTCGCCGGATCTGAATTGGAACGTACTACGTACTCAAATTTTGTCTGGTAAGTACGGACAGTACGGGTATTGGAACACGACACAGGTTACTGTTGTCTTGCAACTGATCAGAATGGAGCCTACAATATAACGGATCATAACAAGAAAAATAAAGGAACTTGTTTGTGGTTATTTTGTTTTACTTCAATCTCTATGCAATGAGGTTACACTGGCAGAGCATCTTAGATGGCGCCGTACTATTGCGACTCGGTGTTGCTCTTTGTTTGTTTTGTTTATATACTGTTTTGTGTACTTATGGAATCATTCAATGGGCTTATTCGGTATGACAGATCCGAACTCGCACAAGGGACAACCTGCCGCTCTCACATTCTCCCGTTCTGGATTTACCACCTAATTTCCCTCGAGGACGACCAAAACACCAGCCGAGGAAGAGGGGCAAGAGAGGTGGAGCACTAGCTCGGCTAAGACATCGGGGTCACCGACTAGCCCTGCCGAGCCTCATTATATCCAACGTTCGCTCGTTAGCAAACAAGAAGGACGAGCTCACCTCCCTCATCCTCTTCCAACGGGATTATAGAGACTGTGCTGCCATTTGCCTGACAGAAACCTGGCTGCATACTAACATCCCGGACTCCGCGTTACAACAGGAGGGCTTTACGTTTCATCGGGCGGATCGCACCAGTGATTCGCTGAAGCAGCGCGGCGGTGGTGTCGGCGTCTACATCAACCAGAATTGGTGTACAGACACAAAAACTCTATTGTCCAGCTGCTCGCCTGATCTGGAGCATCTCACAGTGAAGTGCATCCCCTTCTACTCGCCAAGGGAAATCTCCTCCATCATCCTTTGTGCGGTGTACATCCCACCGAGCGCAGCGGGAGCCTCTGCCACTCAACAACTAGCCGACCACATTCACACTGTGGAAAACTCCAACCCATACTCGACCGTCCTGGTGCTTGGTGACTTCAATCACGTCTCCATGCAGAAAACTCTCCCCAGATACAAGCCTCAGATTCGCGTCCCCACCAGGCTGGACAAAACCTTAGACCAGTGCTACTCCTCCATACCGGAGGCGTATCAGGCTCTAGTCAGAGCCCCTATCGGTGAGTCTGACCACAACACCATATTTCTTGTTCCTAAATACAGACAGAGACTTAAAGGAACATTTCACCGGTGGAGGCATGAATATGTATTGAAATTGGGTCCTATATGTAGTCGAATAATAAAATAAAATTCTAATTTGGTGCAGTCTTGACCGAGAAAAGGCAGAAAGTGACTTTTTGGCGCTTGTGGATTGAAGACAACAACTCCCACCATGCACAGCTTCGCTGGCGGCCACTCCCGCTGATCATCTCCGCCTATCGGACACCTCCTTGTGCCATCTACTAAAGGAACAAATCAGCGTGGAGCTTGAACCGACATCACTAGAGTAGTGACGCTTGCACAGAAGCATACGGCCGACATCTTTCTTTATTCTGGCTGGAAATAGTAACATAGTTACGCAATTAAATGCGTTTATGTAAACATTTTTAGCGAGAAATGTGCATTTTAATTTCATAATGTTCGCTCGTTGAATGTGAAGGATGTTTGGTTTGATAGTTATGACGAAGAGGGAACGCTCCATTCACTTGCATGGACAGCGTCTCTGGTTGCTAAGCAACCTCAACGTCTTGGCGGACTATCTGCTGATCAACACTACGAATGCTGGAAACACACCAGACAGACCATGTGAAGTTATTTAACCCGATTATTGTTATTTATATCCGAGATTATTTAATCTAACCCGATCTAAACTCTATCATGCACCCAAACACGGCGTTTGGGTTTCCTACCTCGGTCTCCTAAATCCAGCGCAGCCACAGGCGCGTTGGCGCGTTGAACCATTTTTGTGACACACAATGATCAAGCTTCAAGTTAGGCACGTTACACGCGTTTGGTGTGGCCGTAGCCCGTGTCCACCAAAAGCGTTTTTTTATGCGGTTTCACCCAAAAAATCGGCTTTGTGTGGACGGGGCCAAGAAGGCGAACACACGTCACCAAGACGGGGAGACAGCGCCAGGCGACTTACACCACTATCTGCCAATGGATCGTGGATGCCTGGGCTGATATAACAGTCTCAAGTGTGGTTTAAGCTTTCACGAAGGCAGGAATAATCACTGAACTGCCAGGCAACAGCAGCGACACTGACTCGGATAATGACGAGAGGGATCCGGGCATGTTTTATCCCGTACTCGCCCAACTGTTCAATTCGGACGCACAAGAATTCGAGGGATTCGTAGACGGGGAATGAACTGAAAAAGTGAGCTTATTGTTAAGAGATATTGATATTGATCAGATATCTCTGAGATATTGTTAATATGCACATTTAACGTTTGAACATCGTTACCATGGGAGTGACCGGAAACCCTTTGATGCACGAGTGACTGGACCCTACACTCTTCCATAAGTGGGTCAAAAATGACCCATATTAGAATCAATGTGTTTTTATGCCATTTTTGTCATGAATAATCACTTATCACTTATATAGTATTATATTTAGGACCACACAAGAATTATTTCATGTTTGAAATATCTTTATTATTCACTTTTTAACATTTTTGAAAAATAAAATTACCCTGAACAGCAATAGAAAAATGTGAACATCCACTGTCTGTCTGTCCGTCCATCCGTCCGTCTGTCTGTAACTGTCCAGTCATTGACAGTTCCTCTCTCTTTTCCCTTGCCTTCTTGTCTCATCACTGTATGCAGTTCAGACAAACTACCTGTTTCTGGCTGTGATCATTGCACACAGGTACATTGCATTTCCCACACCTATTGTTTACTTTGCGATCTTTGTTACTTGGGCAGATCTGACACCTCTTTCTCTTTGGTTGGCCCTGTCTGCTTCTTTCCTGTGGCTGGGTTGTGGCTTTTGTCACCCCACACCTTTCCATTGCTTCAATAATCGGGGTTTGCAGTTGGGGGCATCCTTCCAGTCGACTTCTCATGTGTGGTGTGACAAGCTCCTTTGACAGCTCTTTGAGGAAGAGCCGTCGTGCATTGGTGATGCCGCTCTTGAATTCTGGGTGCTGAGCCGTGAAAAAGTAGTAGGCATTCAGGGTGGCAATGTAAATTATGTTGTACCACAGCACCATGGGCCACCTCTGTGTTTGGCGCTTGCAGGTGTAGGTGCCAACCATCTGGTCAGTGGTGTCTACACCTCCTTTCGTCTTGTTGTAAAATGTGATTATTTCTGTTTTTTTCTTTCTGCTATTTTCATCCACTACTTTGTTGTGGTGCATCGTGCTCAGGAGCACAACAGCTTTTCCTTTCTTTCTGACATAGCTGACCATGGTAAGGCTGTCGTTGAATCCAAACTCTGTGCTGTGAACCTCCCTGGACTTGGAAGGCTTCATCAGAGGAGGGATGTCTGGCTTGTTCTGACGTAGAGTCCCCACAATAGTGAGATCCTTCTCCAGGAGATGCTGCGCAAGAGGCACAGTGGTGAAAAAGTTATCCATGGTGATGTTGCGACCTGTGTTTCTAAATCTACTACACAACTGCTGGACAATGTTTTCCCCCAGATTCTTCTGAACTTCTTCCCCTGGTTGTCTCCCCGTGTAAACTATACCATCTATTGCATAGGGGATGCGTGCATCACAAACCCAGAAGATCTTTATGCCGTACTTGGCGGGCTTGCTTGGCATGTACTGTATAAACTTGCACCTACCCCTGAATGCCACAAGCTGTTCGTCCACAGTGACACAATCACTGGGGATGAATCGCTGTCTGCAGTTGACCAGGAACAGGTCCCAAACATAACGGAAGGCTGCCATATGGTCTGTTTCCAGTCGGAAGGCTCTGGTCCTCTTATCATCGAAGCGCAAGGTATGGCGAATGTCTTCAAATCTTCCAACAGCCATAGTGGCCTTGTACATGGGATTATTTAGAGGACTCCCAAACAGCTCACGGACTGATACATCCCAGTTCAGCTCACTTCCTGCAAGCAGGGTCAATCCAATGAAGGCCATGAATTCCTCTTTGGTGACATTCTTCCATTCTTTTCCTTTAGCTGTTGCTACTCTCCGTCCTTCCAAGTTTGTGCACTTCATCACCTCTTGTGTTATATCATCAGTGATAAAGAGCTCCCATGCATCCTTTGGTGAGACAGTGGTGCTAAGCCCTTGTGCAGGCCCTGGCCGACTTCTTAGGATATTGGGGCTCTGTGTTCTGCCCTGGGGGGGAGGTAACTCGCTCCAGTAAGAGCCCTTCCGACTCATTCTGTTGGGCATGATTTGGACAATTTCTTCTTCAGAGGACACAGAAGAGGAATCTTCTGAGTCGGATTGATCCTGTTCAGTTGGATTTCCAGGTGGATGACTGCCACTGCCACCTGGACAATAGTCTGGATCCTCATCATCCGAAATTTCAGACTCTGAGTCCAACCCCGTTACTGCCTCTCCATCATCCATCATGACACCTTGGATGAGGAAATATAAGAGTAATGTTTTCAATAGATCAATATGTAGCTATATAAATAAATACACACACACACACACACACACACACACACACACACACACGCACACACAGACGCTACATATAGTAATGTTAGCTAACTTAGTTAGCTAGCTAGTGTTAGCTAGTTATAAAGTAGGCTAATTTGTCGATAAATAATAACATACTCTTCCACAAAACAATCATGAATGACACACACACGCGTCGCACACACACAATACATATAGTAATGTTAGTTATCTTAGTTAGCTAGCTAGTGTTAGTTATAAAGTAGGGTAATTTGTTATAATAATATAATAAAAAATAATAGCAGTCATGAAAGACACACACACATATTATATGAAGATAATACTTACACGTATCAGCTCTTGTGTAAAATAATCTTCCTGAGGGGTGACACTCCTGATATAGTCTGTGTGGTCCACAGTTAATTTATTCCTGACAGCCACAGTTGATAAGAATCAAAGGTTCCCATTGGATTCCATAGAAAATGCATGGGGGTCATTTTTGACCCACTTATGGAAGCTTGGGGTAGTAAACAAAAAACTACAATTTCTTAAAATGTATAGAGGGTAAGTTAAAAATGTTAATGGAATCATATCAAAAACATGTTTTTTGAGGAATACTTGGAACATGAAATGATAACAATTTTTCATGACAAAGATATTTCAAGAAAACAACCTCACCGGGTCATTTTTGACCCACTTATGCATCTATGGGAAAGTTTGACTTTATCTGACTGTTTTGTTGACATTCCCTTTAGCACAGCTCGGTCTAGTCGTTGCATAACGCAACCCCAGTCAAACGTTTGACTGCAGTATCTTCTATTCTATGCGCCTTATAATCCGGGGCGCCCTGTACATGAAAACAGTTCTAAAATAGGCCATTCATTAAAGGTGCGCCTTATAATCCGGTGTGCCTTATAGTGCGGAAAATACGGTAGTCCTCGTTTGTATTTCTTTCGAAATGGTGAACTTTTGCATGGAGCCATCTTCTATGTCAGATCCAGTACCCTCCGCCAATGTACTTCAGTTTTATCAACAGCCTCTGTTATCTTAGCTTCAGACGCTGTGGATGTTAGTTTCTGCTAGTGAAATCCCACCCACTGGCACTGCTCTAATAGGTCTGTAGCGTCAGTGCCACTAGCCACTAGTCCCACCCCCTAGAGGGGGGTGGGACTAGTGGTTGTAGTCTTACGAGAATCATCCCCTCTTACACTTCCTATTTTCTTGTACGCAAAAATCGTCATATTGCGTCATTAAAAACAGGAAGTGTTGGAGATCGATACGGATCTCTCCAGTCTCTCCAGAAAATAAGGGAATGATGCTAGACCATTCAAAAATATACGGGGGGTTCTAAAATTACAAAGCTTATGTGAAATGGGTGAAATTGCCCTTTAAGACATCTAAGCCAATGACTAAGTGGGTTAAGAGGAGCTCCCCTGGGGCTATAGATATGTTGCAGGACTGTTTTGACATCACTGACTGGGATGTTTTTAAACCTGAGCATCAGGAGAATATAGATACTTTCACTGACTACGTAATGTCCTACATCTGTTTCTGCGAGTCTGTCTGCATGTGTGGGTTAAGAGGAGCTCCCCTGGGGCTATAGATATGTTGCAGGACTGTTTTGACATCACTGACTGGGATGTTTTTAAACCTGAGCATCAGGATGATATAGATACTTTCACTGACTACGTAATGTCCTACATCTGTTTCTGCGAGTCTGTCTGCATCCCCACCAAGTCTGTTACTATCTACAGCAACACCAAGCCTTGGTTTAAGTGGATTAAGTGGATTTTAATCCCAGAGAATTGATCTACCTCACATGAAATAACTCTAATGTTCAATATGCAACTTCTTCACAATGTAATGATTGAGATGCTTAAGATGTGACTTCTTTATACTGTAATGATTAAGATGTCTAAGCTGTAACTTCTTCACAATGTAATGTTGATATGTCTTACATTGAGATGTTCTTGGAATACAGGGCTGAAAGTGTATGTTTAGTAAATGGGCAACAGGAGTGGGAGACATGAGAGGCGTCCAGTTTAAAGGCCCGTAGTATAGAGCGGTAGGATTGGGTAAGTGCAGGTTGGGGGAAGCCACACAATTAGGGGATATAACTCAAGGCTTGACGAATGTTCAGGAATTCTTTGCAAACCATCTCAGGTTTTGTTGTTATCTTATGCAAATGTATTATGCAAATATATGATGCAAATGTATTAACCAAATATGAGTAATAAAGCCTTAAACTTTCAAACCTGGTCGTTTTCAACCGCTCGTATTTTGCAGAGTATTCGACAGGACCTGTGCAGCTACTGGCCAGGCCTTATTGTTTATCAGACAAACAAGTCCGTCATTCTGATATCTGTCTGACCGTCTTCACAATGTAATGTTGATATGTCTTACATTGAGATGTTCTTGGAATACAGGGCTGAAAGTGTATGTTTAGTAAATGGGCAACAGGAGTGGGAGACATGAGAGGCGTCCAGTTTAAAGGCCCGTAGTATAGAGCGGCAGGATTGGGTAAGTGCAGGTTGGGGAAGCCACACAATTAGGGGATATAACTCAAGGCTTGACGAATGTTCAGGAATTCTTTGCAAACCATCTCAGGTTTTGTTGTTATCTTATGCAAATGTATTATGCAAATATATGATGCAAATGTATTAACCAAATATGAGTAATAAAGCCTTAAACTTTCAAACCTGGTCGTTTTCAACCGCTCGTATTTTGAGTATTTGACAGGACCTGTGCAGCTACTGGCCAGGCCTTATTGTTTATCAGACAAACAAGTCCGTCATTCTGATATCTGTCTGACCGTCGTCTGTTCCACCCTGGTAAACCTATCAATGTTGGTAGTTCCACTTTAGAAAGCTCCTGGTTTTGGATGTCCGGTGACCTTAAGGAAATCACCCAATGGTAAGAAACCTAACACCAGGCCAGGTCTTGTGGGAGCGTTTCCACTGTGGACCCTTCCACATGGTGCTCACACTCTTGTGGAGAACATCAGAACTTCCTCTGCTTTATATATGTTCTGCTCCTCAAGAAGAGAAGCAGGGGCCTCCACAGCACAGCTGATGACTGATGGTTTTTAATCAACTCCACATGAGTCTGAACTATGATAAAGGGACTCTGATGTTACTCCACAGTCACCCATGGCAGTTTGAAACGCCTTTCTGAGCACGTACCAACAAGACTTGTCGTCATCCGTGTAGCCTGAGTTTTGGGCAGTAGTTTGTGCTTCTCAGTATAGTGTGAACCTTGCTGTGAACCCATTTTTTCTGCTATAGAAATGTTTCAAAGCAGTGACATAATTCACTGTCAGCCTCGCATCTCTAGCCATGGATCGTCCTGGCCACCAGCCACTCCTTTTTTATTTGTGAAAGACAAATCAGGCACGCCTTGATTGGCAGTAATAGGGTGAATAGTTCAATAACGATAGATGACAATCTGCTGAATGGCAAATCATTGAAGACAGCTAGCTCTGCCAGCTTTAGAATCCTTATCAGCTGACAAATTATGTCATATTCAAATGGTATCGCTCACCTTTCCTGTCTTGCCGTGATAATATGCCATAGAGGTCGGGCCTTCCCCTGCCCCCTCACAGTGCCATAGCATCGGTTTGAGCATAGCTCATTTATTAATGCAAATCAGGTTCATAAAGCTCTGCTCTTGGATGCAGATGCTTCATTCATCACAGAAGGACCTCCTGACTCTGCAGGTGAGTACCATCTTCAAGTCAGAGACAAAACTATGTTGGGATGTTAGATTGCGCTGTAATGGTAGCTAACTTATTACTTATTATTGACTCGACGAATGAATGTAATATGATAATTATTTCTCTTTCTTAAATGTTCTTTTAATTTTTTATTTTATTGGATTTGTTTCTGGCAGATCGTTGTGCAGGGTTGTGGGAAGAGAGATTAGAGCAGTTAAACACATAACAAATCCTTGTCATCATCACAATTGTCTATCTGTTTTCTATGCCTTTTGCTCCCTGGTTGTGCGTGCATATCTGCTGTGAAACTTGTATATTAAGGACTTCAATTTCAAAGTAAATAATCAAAGAAACTATATGATAACTTCACAATACACAAGTTTACGTTTTGGCTTTAAACAATTCAATCATGAGATGATTATTGATTAGTGCAGATGCCCACATCTGCCCAAAGCAACTATCATAGAGGAAAAATGTCAGGGGTTGAAAAAAGTATTAAAAGCATGATGAACAGAAAAGGGTCACTGGGACATTTTTAGACATTACATGGATTGAATTACTATTACCTCTGTGTAATTATAGCGGCCCCACAGAGCTGTGTAGCATTTCTCTTCCAGATAACCACAGATTCGGCAGCATTCTGAGTCTGAATCTGACAAAGGGACTTTTTATATTTAACCCTTCGCGTTCAAAGATAAATTGAATAGGACATTTTGAAGCGTATATTTCCTCAGAAACATTTTTGTTTAGATGTTGATTGTCAAATTATGGAATAGGAAAGGGTCACTGCTCAAAAATGAAGTTGCGTTCTTTTCGCAAACGTCAAAGTGGGACTTTGATGCGGTTGATGATGGCCCCTTCCCAGAGGGTAACGTTCCTCGGAAACCTATTCTTTATACTATGTTTTCCAAACGACACAGTGAGCCAAGGATCCGCAGACCATTTGCAAAAGCGACACCGGAAGTAGTTGCCTATAAATCTTTCATACTCAGTCTCTTTATGCTTAATAAACACTATTATTTACTCTGTCTGTCTTTGTGTCCTCAACCTCTAGCGGAGTCTGTTGTATTTGTATATTCAAGGACATTGCCTATTGGGATTGAAATAACATGTTTTTTGTTTTTAAATAATGACAATGATTTGAACAATTATCAGAATTGTAACAAATGTACAAATCATGTATCTATCATTTGTATGCATAAAGATATACATAATGTACAAAAGCTGCATTCAGTGCTTCGGAGCCGAGTGTGTCTTGTTCGCGTTGACAAAGTATGACAGCCACGCTCTCTAGCTTGCTTTGAAAGCTCTGCCAGTTTACTCCTAGCTCTTGCTACCGATTGTTGCTGGAATTTCAGAGCAGGTCTGGGCTTGGTCTCAGCGACGCCTTTGTAACAACATTGTTAAAATGGAGGACTGTATACGTAGGAGCAAGTGTATTAATTAATGTCAGCAATGGAATTTGTTGTTTCTACAGAATGATGGGGTACAGTAGGCTCTTCTATAGTATCATTGGTAGGTATTCCACACAGCACCACTGTATCTGTATCGGAGTTCATTATAAGGAATTATCCGTCCATAACGACCATATATAATCATTTTAATTGTTGCCGTTTGTAATATTTCTACCCCACACATCAGAATTAGAATAAACATTTAAATATAATTTAGAATGTGTTATGTAAAATAGTTTCACGATATATGTTGCTAATGATTTGTACTACTTTATTTTCATTTGCATTTGCAATCACCAGGTGTGGTCCACCTGTGGGACTTTTCAGGTATTTCTATGAGCTCTATTAAGAGGCTGACGATAAGTTTCTCAAACATGCAAGTATTTCAATGTGTTTTTGACACATTGAAACAACTAAAATAAATAATTATAAAAAAATAGTAAAATAAAACCTGACAAACTTTTCTATGGTGTCCCTCTTAATTAAGCTGAATCCCGCATTAACGTGGCGTTGAGCGGCACGGCCTTTCAGTCTTCAACCAGCGATGACGGGGACGCTGAACGCGCCATTGATGGGAACAGCGACCCCGAGTGGACTCACCAGAGCTGCACCCATACCGCCGAGGAAAAACCGTGGTGGCGGCTCCAGCTGCCCGGTGTGTACAGGGTGTCGGAGATCGAGGTCACTAATAGGAATGAAAATAGAGAGAGGCTCAACGGCGTGGAAATCCTCATCGGGAATTCACCGGTGAACAACGGCAACGACAACCCAAGGTGAATCACTGCTACCCGCTGCCCAACTTCACCCCTGAAAAACTGGGGCAGGATAGTGTGAGGGTTAAGGTGTTTCACTCCGAGCCAAAACGGCTGGGTATGATCCCTATTACACTCCTGCAAATTATAAATGACTAAATAGCATACGATATTATACTGTGAGAAAAGAGAACACATTTTTGCAACCCCATCTCTACTAAACTACACCTGGCCACACACCAGCTACTGGTGTGTAGCTGGTATGTGAGCCACTACATCTAGTGTCTGATACCTACCTTTATCAGGCTACTGTCTCCTCTCTATCTGTACTTTTTGTCAGGTGTTCCATCATCTATGATGTCCCAGGCACGGTGACTCAGACTGTCCAGTGCAGGGGAATGGAAGGAAGGTTTATCAACTTCTACTTGTCCTGTGCAACTGCAAGTTTACTGACTTTGTGTGAAGTCAAAGTGTACGGAGGTAGGAACCTAGTATATCAATACATGTCATCAGTGGTGGAAAGTAGCAAAGAACAAGTTATTTGTTACTTTAGTAACTACAACTTTCATATTTTTGTTATTTAATTGAAACCCTGTGTGACGACCCCCTGCACCCCCTTTAGGCTCTTTGATGCCAATACAGGGCTACTGCTTAGGTAAAGTGATCATAATTATTTTATTGATCGCACCTGGGTTAATGGGCGGGGTATATAAGCAGGTTACGTTTCTCTCTCAGGAGGCACTCTCTTCGGTTGTTGCAGGTACTATTACGGTACTCTTTCACTTGGGCACTTGGCTTTGTTCTTTGTCTTTAATTCTTTCCCCTCATCCTCACTCTTATTAGCTATAGTCTCATTTCTAACATACAGACGCATTCACTTCATCCTCTCACCCACAACCTTTATTTTGCATTTAAACATATACCCTTAGACATTCGTTACTCCTTGATTGTTTGTTGCCTTGCTAAATAATTTACATTTTTGCTTTAAAACTCAATTCTGCTGTTAATTAATTATGAAATGGTGAAGTGTTTCACCGTAACATAATTTTGGGTTGCTCGTCCGCGAAGCCTGTCGGTGATAAATCCGGAATCCATAGACTTTTGTGAGTTCAAGGGAGAACGTCTATTATTTGTTTTGGCTATAGTTTTGTGCAGTCTCTGGCAAGGAAGAGTGCTCCAGCTGGGCTTGCCATTCCTTCGGAGCACTGATTATTGATTTGCCTTTACTGTTTTAGTTTGTTATTTTTGAGAAATCCTGGTACGAAGTTATAACTTCTGTCAGGGGCAACTTCGTACAGTGGTAAAACATTGTAGCGAGTTCAGCTTTAACCAGTCGCCCCAAGGCCGGCACTTCTCAGAAGAGTTAGCCAGGACAGTTAGCTTCTTTGGGCTAGGTATTCAGGGCGCCAGTGGACTGCGTTTTAAGACACACTTTTCAGTGGGAATTAGCGCAGACAATCAATGGATGATTTCACCTGGATGCATGGGAAGGTAGCCTGTGTTTCTGTAGCGCCCATTAATTAATAGGTGGCTTAGCACAAAGCTACAGGTTTTTGAACAGGGTTGAATATTTGCCTTGTGTTGTGAATAGGAAGTTAACTGTGTTTAAAATGGCATCCCCTGAAGCTTTTATTGCTAGTCCATCAGAGGAGTTGTTGTCTGGCCTTACCAAACCGCAGCTCTGTGAATTGGCTACACACTATGAATTACTGATAACCGCGCAGGAGAGAAATTTAAAAGTGACCTTGTTCTTGGCTGTAAAAAAACGGTTACAAAGGAAAGGAGTGTTGAAGACCGATGTTTCTGTTGACAGTGATAAGTTGCAGCTTGAGAAATTGCTTGTTGAAAAGGAGGCTCGTGCTTTTAGGGATAAAGAGCTGGAGCAGAGGAGAACCTTAGAGCTCAGCAAGCTTGAGCATGACCTTGAGTTAAAAAGGATGGAGCATGAGATGCGTGAACGTGAAAGAGAGCATGCTTTGGCAATGCAGAGGTTTGAACTTGAGTTAAGCCAACTGCCTCAAGCCTCTCCTTCCAGTCCGCCTATACGTGGTTTTGATGTGAGTAAGAACATACGTCTTGTTCCACCCTTCTCTGGGAAAGAGGTGGATAAATATTTCACTCATTTCGAGAGGGTAGCAACCACCCTCAATTGGCCCAGAGAGATATGGCCATTGTTTTTTCAATGTGTGTTTACTGGGAAGGCCCAGGAGGTGTTGTCCGCTCTAAGTATGGACCAAGCTAAACAGTATGGTGTAGTGAGAGACAGCATATTGCATGCCTACGAGCTGGTCCCTGAGGCTTATCCGCAGAAATTCAGAAATGCTAGAAAGCTAGAGCAGCGTACTTTTGTTGAGTTTGCACGCGAGAAAGAGTGCCTGTTTGATAGGTGGTGCACTGCACGGAATGTTCAAACCAGGGAAGACTTAAGACAGCTTGTTCTCTTTGAGGACTTCAAGAACTGTCTCCCTGAATCTGTCGCGGTGTACCTGAACGCAACCCAGTCGTCAAGAAAAAACGTTGACGGTGTACGTTTCCATGAACACTGGATACGTAGCATTTCAACGTAAAATGGCGTGTTATACCTACAGTATCCACGCGTGCCGCTGTGGAGGCGGGTTTCGGGGTTTGGTTTCACAGGTTTCGCGGCAAATTGTGGACACGATTGTTGAGGGGGGGGGGGGGATAGACTGTTGTTGACCGGGGGGGGGAGGAAGACACGTTTGTTGAGGGGGGGGGGGGGGGGAGACGTTTGTAGGGGGGGGACGACACGTTAGTTGAGGGGGGGGGGGGGGGGAGAGAGATGTTTGTTGGGGGGGGGGGGGGGACACGCTCGACAACGAGAGTTGGTTTTTATGAACGCTCGACAACGAGAGTTGGTTTTTATGAACGAGACTTTATTATCTGAATGGGAAATGCAATATTTTAGGACAGATACACCATTAAACGCGTTTCTAATGACATTTCTAGCGAGAAATGTACATTTTCCTTACATAATCTTCAGTCAGTGAATGTGTATGATCTTAATTGATCGTTATTATCTGAATGGGAAATGCATTTTTTTAGGACCGATTCACCGTTAAACGTGTTTCTAATAACATTTCTAGCGAGAAATATACTTTTTACTTGCATAATCTTCAGTCAGTGATTGTGTCTGATCTTTAGTTTTATATTTATTCGGAAGATTTTATCAGCTCGCTCGCATGTTTCAACGACGTCAGGCTGTTAGGGACGCTGCTTTCGCTAAACTAGCAGCTCACGTGTTTCCTGCGTTTGTGTTATTAAACCGGTACTTTATGTAACTTTTATCATCTTGTTAGAAACATGTATATCTGAGAGCCAACCCAGTCGCCAAAAGCATACGTTGACAGTGTACGTTTCGGGAACACTGGATTACTTCGCATTTCAACATAAAACGCACAGACACGCACACACACACACACACACAAACACACGCACACGGTGCATTTCGCTGCTAAAACAACAGCAAAAAAATATTCCCTCAAATATTATTACTTTCAAAACATTGGCCAAAATGGCCAATAATATCATTTTTATTTGGGATGCTTCTAGGACATTTTGGGTGGATTTTGAACGGTATGTGGGCAGCACGTTTTTTGCAGGACCTGGCAACCCTGCGCTGTTGCCCGAGGTGCTGAAATGCTCCGGAACAGATCTGGATCCACCATCATCATACAGTAGAGTGGTGGAGGGATGACGTATGTTGGCCAACCCCGAAGTTAGCGTCGCCCTGGGTTCCCTTGACAAAAAGCCAACGGGTTTTTCCATTGGATTTTGGATTATTGCAGAAAAATTAGCATATTTGAAGCACCTCCTCAAAAACGGAAAATAAATAAATAAAAAGAACCATGCTCCAAAGAACGAAATGTAAACCAATGCATTCTGAATGGGAGTGTTTCTCCGATTTTTCCATGCTACACAGAACGAAATGTAAACCCATGCAAATAAAGACTTCATGGTCATAATAATTTAAATATCATTAATCTCCTGAGTGTGTTGGGTGGTATTCTATTTTTTTCAACGGGGCTGCATCCAGTCATTTGACCGTCATGGTTGCTATGGTGGTTGCTATCGACCGCCCCCTCTAATCCTTACATGGCTCTAAAAACCACGCGGCAAAGGAGCTGCCGTCAATTGTGTTGTTTTTGTCGTAAACTGGGGTCCGACGGTTAAAAAATAGACAGATATTCCGAGGTATCCTTAAAAGGCAGCTTGGGTGTTTTTATTTTCTGCAGTTTAGACTTCTTCTATAACCTATTTTTTAAAGCAAAGCACCAAGTTCATTGATTTAACGAGGCAGGGTTATTTGAAACAATTTATTAAATAAATATTTGTGAGAGGTCATTCCTTCTCCTGAGTTTGCTTCCTATTTATGTCTAGTGAACACCCCTACTGTCCAAAAGCATCCCCCCCCCCCTCCCCATATGGATTTGGAGAGTTGTTGCCACGTCCCAGTGGTGGAAATAACATATAATATGAAAGATGGCATTCAATTATACTACAATGATCAATTAGGAGGCCGAAGCCCTAAAGGAAGTGATGCAATTGGTGACTGAATCGAGAACATTTAAAGGGGGCCTATTATGCTTTTCCGTTTTTTCCTTCTCCTATTGCGCTTTACATATGTTTTGGGGTATATAAATGGTTGGCAAAGTTACAATACCAGAAAATTCCCGCAAGGGGGAGTAAATTACTACCGCAAATCACATTTACCGAGCTGCCTAGAAACGGCTCGTTGGGATTCTCTCCGCGGCTTTCTTTTACTTCCGGTACATGGTGACGTAAGCATGTACTTTTGCTGGGAGTCAATGGGAGAGCGTCATCAATCAACTTTTGCTGCGTTCCTGGACACGTTAGGGTCGGGGGGAACGGATCAGAATGGACAGAAAGACATAATACTATTTATATATTATACATATATACATAAATATATATATATATATATAGGGTTATATATATATTACTTTGTTTGGACACCACCAATTGATCTTCAAGGCAATTCTGCAGTTCCCGCACAATACAGGAATGTATGTAAAAATCAAGTTCAACATCTGACCTATGGAGGGCAGTACTACGCTGATCAGCGTCTAAACTGCCGGAATCAGTCAGAAGAATAGTTAGATTTCGCTGCTCCCGCCTTTATTATGTCCATGCTCCCGCCCTATGCTCCCGCCGCCCAGCAAGTTTTTGTTAACAATGGTTAGAAAGTGTTTTCTTGGTTGTGAAGGGACCTCTCCCTTGTATGGTTTGCCAAAGGCAGAGCCTTCACGTAGCCGTTGGCTAGATTAAATTTTTAACCCTATTCCCCCGACTTTACCGAGCCTTTTTCTGTGTCGCCTCCACTTCACGGATGGCTGCTTCAGCAACCTGCGTTTGTTCAGCAATGGATTTGCGAAACTGCTAGCTCTTAGGGAAGATGCTGTTCCAACACTTTGTGGCCCAATGGGTGAAGATGCCTCTCAACATGTAAGTAAACCTATAGTGATAATAACAAAAGTGGCTGTGTTGTGTGTGTGTAAGCTTAATGTTAGTTGGGGTATTTACCCTACCATTTCCTACCATAAAATAATCCATTCTGTAGCTAGCTGCTAGTCTTGTCGCGATGCTGGTTAATCTTCCACATTTTTCGCGGGATCTCAAACTACAATTCTAAACTGTCTATGAGAGCTAGCCTTTGCTATGTGAAGTGTTACTATTAGGTGGGTTAAACGGTCACAGTTCCTGTTTCAGATGTTGTTAGTGTGTACTGTGTAAATTCATTTTCGTCGTGATTTAGGTGTGATAATTTTAGCAGGACTGCAGAGCCCATTATCGCCCCTTTGAACACGTCGGATGCCAGACTGACACGCCTCAGAGTATATCGACGGGAACCCAAACAAACTCACCGGTGGGAATGCATTCTGTGGGAATACAAAGTGCACGGTTGAAGTCGACATCAGTCGGCACACAGTTGTCCATGGGATCGCTAAAGGCACACGTAAGAAGCAAAGGTATGTAGCCACTATGAGTTTTTAGTAGTATGCAATCCATACGGAACTTAGAGCATCTTTTTCCTGTGTATTGGGATGTTGTATTTTTTTAATATGGGCTATGCATACGTTCATTTATCACATAATTACTTTCTACTAACAATTCGATAAAAACATCTGCTAAATAACTTCATAACCAAATAGGATATGATTTATATTTGCAAATGGCTTCTTGTATGTGTGATGGGAAACAAAGGTTTACTCTGCAGTGTTACTCCAATACCACGGAAAAAACAACAGCTAAATAATTATTTCCGGTTTCTAATACGATTTGTTTCTGTTATTTGTAGCCATGCAGACACAGGTGTCTCCAGTCAGTGCAGACTTCGGAACAACCGCTCATTTGCAAGACTCACTGCTGACTTCAACCCCAATAAAGGGCCCAGGCTGGCGACCTAGCAAAAGACCACGGCTTGAGTTGGAGGAAGAGGAGGAGAGTGACTCCTCAAATGAATCACATAAAGATCCGCTGGACTCGACATACAACCCTGGTGACTCTGTTCTTACAGAGGAAACTGACGTCTCGTAGGTTTTTAGTATTGGCTGCATCGTACTAAAAGCAGCATTGGCTAGGGATTGGTAGCTACCAGTTTTACAGTATTTCTAATATTATTCTGCCTTATGTTTTCTGCCTTATGTTAGGTATGAGACACAGCCCACACCGAATGAGGCTAAGTATATTGTCTTTGAAAGCTGCCTCAAACAGCTGTTAGAAAACTGCCCCGTGTGTAAGGGAGGCTGTGATCTTCAACAGCGAAGGATCGGTACCTATGTGGCTTTCACTCAGAAATGTCTACACTGCAGCTACTTCAGACATTGGGAGAGTCAGCCCATGGCTGGAAATACCCCCATCGGCAACCTGCAACTTTCAGCTGCTACCTACTTCACAGGGTCCTCCTTCATCCAACTACAAAAGGTAAACATTTTTACAATTATACAAATATGTGAAACTCACTACTGGACTTTTCTTAAACACCGCTTATGTGCCTTTCATGTAAAGGTGTGTGAGGCCATGCAACTCCAGATATTTCAGTATGACACCTTCAGGAGGCATGCAAGGAATTACATGGAACCGGCTATTGTTCACAAGTGGAAGATGGATCAGCAGCATCATTTCCAGCAACAGTTGCGCCTTGGTGGGTCAGTTGCAGTGGGAGGAGATATGAGGGCAGATTCTCCAGGTTTGTAGAAATGGGAAAGCCTGACAATTGAATAAGTAGTCTGCATTATGAAACATGTTGTCCCTTGAACGTGTGCTGTCAAGCATTCTGTAATACATTTGTTTTTTTAGGGCACTCAGCTAAGTTTGGCAGCTACTCATTAATGAATCTGGAGAGCAACACCATTATGGACATTCAACTTGTTCAGGTTTGTTTCTCTGACATAAATATATTTGTATTATTATTTGAATATTACATGTGTGTGTGATTTGTCTCGTATCTTTTTTGTTTGATGCCCACTCACTACCAGAGCAATGAAGTAGGCGGCAGTTACCACATGGAGAAGGAGGGACTCAAAAGATGCCTAGATCATCTGGAGGCAAACGGATTTAAGGCGGATTACATTGTTGCAGACCGCCATCCACAGATCCAGAAATATCTGAGGGAACGGAACATCACACAGTTCTATGACGTCTTGCACTTTGAGAAAGGTAAAGTGTTTCACTAATTCATAGCCTACACTTTTAGTTAGTTACTTACAAATCTTCCAGGAACATGTTTGTGTTGTGTGTTGTAAATAGGTTTGTCTAAGAAACTGGAGAAAGCATCGCACAAAGAAGACATTCTTAAGAAATGGCTACAGAGCATCAAGAACCATGTGTACTGGTGCGCTACGTCATCAACCACTGGACCGGAAAAAGTGGCAAAGTGGACATCGCTGCTAAATTACTTGCAAAATGTTCATGATCATGAAGACCCCCTTTTCCCCAAATGTCTGCATCCTGAACGAGCGTCGAGGGACCCCAACAAATGGCTACAACCTGGTATGTGCCAAATTAACATTACACAGAAAATCCACAGTGCTAAAATGATGCCACTGATATTTCACCATGTGTTATTTTTTCCCTCAAGGGTCAGTTGCACTTCACAAAGCTGAGAAACTACTGCTTAACAAACGAGTCCTGAAGGATGAAGCAAAACTCAGCCATCATCACCAGACGTCATCGCTGGAGTCATTCCACAGTCTTCATGGGAATGTTGTGCAGGTAATAATTTACACCATCTCGTAATTGTGAAAGCCATTGATTGGAATGATTGTCAGGCACACTCTGTGTTGTTGAATGACAACATAGGTTGTATCTTGCATCAATGCACCACAACGAAAATGCTTCACGGGTGCAAGCTACGACTTCTGCAGGGCAGGCTGTTTATAAAGTTGTCTATCCAAAGGTGAAGATGGGGGAAGGTGTTGTGAAGCCCGTGAAAACGGATCCAACATTCAGTAAGTTTGTAAAATAATCTTTAAACGCGCACACACACAAATCAGTTTAAATTGTTATGGCTACATTCATTAGTATGTTAATGCTATATCTTCCAGACTATGTACATGACCTCATGAGGCTGCTCATGGAGGTTTTTGAGTACCCAACATCATTTGACGAGGAAATGAAGACTATCCCCATCCCTCCAGACCTTTCAGCAGAAAATACACGCACTCCGAAGTCTGAGCTGGTTGCCCGTCACGTCTCCCGCTTCAATCTAGAGGTGGTCTGAAGCCTACGTAGTCACCAGATGGGAACTGCTGCCGTATCCGCTGCACCACACATGACGGGAGGACGACCCGACAACTATGTCCTAAATATCCCCAGCACCAGCTTACAAAGCTGCGATAGGCAAGATGCCTGAAACGCCTAAGGGAAAAAGAGCAGAACTTTCAGACCACCTGTTTTCAACAATAACCTCTTATAGGCTGGGCCTACACTGGGCCTTACTGGGCACCCCCCACCTCCCAACGAAACCAACTATTTTTGAATGGTCTGACCATGCTGAACATAAAAAAATAGTTGGCTTTGTTGGGAGGTGGGGGTGCACAGTAAGACCCCGTTGCTCGCGGCCTAATAGTTTTATTCTGTTTTTCTTCTAATGGTAAATTGATTCACATAATATTAATAGTATAATATTGCTTTGGTTTTGTTTAGTAGGAGCTTAGACAAAATGACTTACTCTTCATCTGTTGTGTGCCTCACAGGTCCATAATCATACTTGTAAATATTGTAAATATTTTGTAGACTGTATATGTTTAGACACACAGGCTCCAGGCCTGGATGTTGTGTCAAACAGGTAATTGATTCTGGCACTTGGCTCATTCGTCGTAGTACCTAATAAATACAATAAGACAAAATAACTTCTGTGTAAAGTGACCTTGACCTCAGAGTACAACATGACTGCATAGGACAATACAGATTCAGGAAGCAACATCTGTTTTCCAGTCATACTTTTATTGAAAATTTCTTTAAATCACTGATTAGTTCTACATAACAATGATTGTTATACAGTAAATAGATGGCTGAGACAACAGTGAACAGGTGAGATTTCTCGTAACTGGTATTGCTGAAGCAACATCTATTTGAGTAGGATTGTTATTTACAAAAAAATGGTATCAATGACTTCACATAACAAACATGGTACAGTTGGCTGGAACTACAGCAAACGGGTGAGAACGGTGAGATTACTCGTTTTCCTTTACAAGTGTACTGATATTCCTGTTGCTACTATAAATGGTAGAGATGATCTAAACATGCAACATATTTTACTAGAAGTTAATAAGGTTTTGTGGTGATAGTGGTAGGCTCCTCGTCTTCTGAGGAGAAATATATCTATATCTGTCATATGTCATAGATCTATCATCTTCGGCGAGATATATATATATATATATATATATCTCGCCGAAGATGATAGATATATGACATGACATCGTTCTCAACAAACTAGCTTAGCCTAAAGCTCATCAGTTTTACCTTTGGGATTTCTCTACAGCAGACGTTCTCCACTTCGTTGGGCATAGTGGAACAATTCCCACAGGTGCACCTAGGTAGAGATGTTATAAGTTATAACGCTGTATTTTGACGGACAAAAGTAGTCAACAATATGCCATGTTGGGACATAAAAAGCTTGTTACGGACGCTTGAATAGTACGAGTAGTCTACTAGCCGCAAGCTAAGTCCGAAAAACTACGCTAAATACATGATAAATCGCCTGTGTGTATGATAGCATAAACAAAAGCTTACCACTGTGAAATGTCCTGGTCCATTCTACGACTAAAATCACGCTCGTCGTTAGCGTCTTCAGCTCCATTATCGCTTTCGGGGTCCGACTCAGGCTCAAATTGGTACGGCAGCACTGTAGCCATAGTAGACAGAGTGCCTGAAGAGACGTCAGCACCCTGTCAGCACCAAGATTCTAAATGCCTCAAAATTCTAAGCAACAGGGTGTTTCACATAGGGGTTTTAATACTCATAAAGTATGAGAAAAAAATAATGTGCTAGACAACCCTTTATTGTTGTAAATCAATTCTATGAGGTCAAACAAATTAAATAATGAAGAGTAAATAGGGGCATAATAGGCCCCCTTTAAGTAAACTGTACCTTGGGGTCTCTTATATATCAAAGGGGGATCAAAGGACGCATACGCTTCAACCTGTTGCTCCAGCCCTACAGGAAATGACTCAGCAAGTTCTCCATCTCGTTGCACCTCACCCAGCGGCTCGCTTGCAAGATTTTGGCCTGAAGTTCTTCCTAGACCTACACCCTAACAGTCCAACATGCATATCTGAGAATCAGGCCTCTCTTCGATAATGAAAGAAAGTTATGAGAGAAATACACATTAACTTTTTGTTATCTCATAAGCGGCGTGGTGCCGGCTCCTTTTGACCTTTTGACCCCAGACTTCAAAGACGTGGCCACAGGCCAGCTGTGTCTACACACATTATTAAGCCACAAATGTACACCTCCATCCCGCAAAAAATGGGGCCTAAAAACTAACCTCTGTCTTATGTACATTGACTGTACTGTTGGAGGTCACGCCCCTTTTCCGGCCTTTTCGAGATAGCTAGGGATGCTAAATTGTTTACACACATTTCCCGGATTTGTAGTTCTAGCGCATAGAGAAAAAAAGTTTTCCCAAAGGGACTGTCATTTGGACAAAGCCCCTCAGAAGTGTGGCCTGCAAGACCTAATGGTTCAGAATGTGGTGGAAAAACAGTTTTTGAGATAGGAAGGTCCTACCGCCCTGAAATTTGAATACCATATTCTAGGGCCTAACTGGGACCCCCACACCGAAACTTGGCCCGGTCGGACCCCGAGGGCAGGAACCCTTCCTGCCCGAAACTTGGCCCAGTCGGACCCCGAGTGCAGGAAGGGGGGGCCTGGACTTTCATAATCTTCGCTCGGTGAATGTAAAGGATGTTTGGTCGGATGTTATGACGAAGAATCATAATGTGAATGGGAATATTCTATAAATGTCTTGATATCATCTTTCGTCTCAACACTTCTGCTGCAGCCGCTTAAAGTCTCACTCTGAGGACCTTAAAATACGGATCAATCCATTAGAAGTATGAAAATATCTTCCCGGTGGCGTAACGGGGCAAACAAGGTGTCCTTTGACATCTACGTTTCGAGGCGATTGCAACAGTGCCACACATGATCATATTTGAATATGTTTCGGGGTAGTAATTAGCTGTCGATTTTGGAGGCCTTTATCAATAATAACCAGCTATAGATTTGCTTCCCGATGGAGATTTTAGACAAATTACATGTTATTTAGCATCTACACGTTAAGCTGAGTCCAATGAGAAGCTCGCCCTCTTGCTACACCGAGATCATGTCCAAGACCTAGGTGTACCATGTAAAATACATGTCACCACCCGCATGCTTGGTGTCATTGGACTCAGCTCAACGTGTAGATGCTAAATAACATGTCACTTGTCACAAATTTCTATCGGGAAGCAAATCAATAGCTGCTCATTATTGATTAAGGCCTCCAATTTCGACAGCTAATTACTACCATTAAACATGTTCGAATATGCTCATGTGTGGCACCGTTGCCACAATTGTCTCGAAGCGTATGTTGAAGGACACCTTGTTCGCCCTCTTACGCCACCGGGAAGATATTTACATGCTTCTGATTGACTCATGAAATGATTCAGCTATTTCCCCAGAAGTCTGGGGTCAAAAGGTCAAAAGGTCAAAAGGAGACGGCACCACGCCGCTTATGAGACAAAAGTTAATGTGTATTTCTCTCATAACTTTTTGTCATTATTAAAGAGAGGCCTGATTCTCAGATATGCAGGTTGGATGGCTACGGTGTAGGTCTGGGAAGAACTTCAGGCCAAAATCTTGCAAGCGAGCCGCTGGGTGCAGGTTCAACGAGATGGAGCACTTGCTGAGTCATTTCCTGTAGGGCTGGAGCAACAGGTTGAAGCGTATGCGTCCTTTGAGACCCCCTTTGATATATAAGAGACCTCAAGTAACAGCTTACTTAAATGTTGTCGACCCAGTTATCTATTTCATCACTTCCTTTAGGGCTTCGGCCTCCTAATTGATCATTGTAGTATAATTGAATGCCCTCTTTCATATATATGATACCTCCACCACTGGGACGTGGCAACAATTCTCCAAATCCATATGGGGAGGGGGGGGGGGAATGCTTTTGGACAGTAGGGGTGTACACTAGACATAAATAGGAAGCAAACTCAGGAGAAGGAATGACCTCTCACAAATATTTATTCAATAAATTGTTTCAAATAACCCTGCCTCGTTAAATCAATGAACTTGGTGTTTTGCTTTCAAAAATAGGTTATAGACGAAGTCTAAACTGCAGAAAATAAAAACATCCAAGCTGCCTTTTAAGGATACCTCGGAATATCTGTCTATTTTTTAACCGTCGGACCCCAGTTTACGACAAAAACAACACAATTGACGGCAGCTCCTTTGCCGAGTGGTTTTTAGAGCCATGTAAGGATTAGAGGGGGCGGTCGATAGCAACCACCATAGCAACCATGACGGTCAAATGACTGGATGCAGCCCCGTTGAAAAAAATAGAATACCACCCAACACACTCAGGAGATTAATGATATTTAAATTATTATGACCATGAAGTCTTTATTTGCATGGGTTTACATTTCGTTCTGTGTAGCATGGAAAAATCGGAGAAACACTCCCATTCAGAATGCATTGGTTTACATTTCGTTCTTTGGAGCATGGTTCTTTTTATTTATTTTTTAATTTTCAGTTTTTGAGGAGGTGCTTCAAATATGCTTATTGTTCTGCAATAATCCAAAATCCAATGGAAAAACCCATTGGCTTTTTGTCAAGGGAACCCAGGGCGACGCTAACTTCGGGGTTGGCCAACATACGTCATCCCTCCACCACTCTACTGTAAAAAACAAATGTTCAAGTTTAATGATGAATTTATTCTTTATTCTGCCAGGGTATTTATTTAGGGGGGGGGGGGGGGGGGGGGATGGTGGATCCAGATCTGTTCCGGAGCATTTCAGCACCTCGGGCAACAGCGCAGGGTTGCCAGGTCCTGCAAAAAACATGCTGCCCACATACCGTTCAAAATCCACCCAAAATGTCCTAGAAGCATCCCAAATAAAAATGATATTATTGGCCATTTTGGCCAATGTTTTGAAAGTAATAATATTTGAAGGAATATTTTTTTGTTGTTGTTTTAGCAGCGAAATGCACCGTGTGCGTGTGTGTGTGTCTGTGCGTGTGTGTGCGTGTGTGTGCGTGTGTGCATGTGTGTGTGTGTATAACACGCTATTTTATGTTGAAATGCGACGTAATCCAGTGTTCACGAAACGTACACTGTCAACGAATGCTTTTGGCGACTGGGTTGGCTCTCAGATATACGTGTTTCTAACAAGACGATATCATTAAAAGTTACATAAAGTAACGTTTAATAACACAAACGCAGGAAACACGTGAGCTGCTAGTTTCGCGAAAGCAGCGTCCCTAACAAACTGACGTCGTTGAAACATGCGAGCGAGCCGATAAAATCTTCCTAATAACTATAAAACTAAAGATCAGACACAATCACTGACTGAAGATTATGCAAGTAAAAAGTATATTTCTCTCTAGAAATGTTATTAGAAACACGTTTAATGGTGTATCTGTCCTAAAATATTGCATTTCCCATTCAGATAATAAAGTCTTGTCCATAAAAACCAACTCTCGTTGTCGAGCGTTCAATAAAAACCAACTTTCGTTGTGGAGCGTGTCCCCCCCCTCAACAAACGTGTCCCCCCCCCTCAACAAACGTGTTCCCCCCCCCCTACAAACGTGTCTCCCCCCCCCCCCCCTCAACAAACGTGTCCCCCCCCTCAACAAACGTGTTCCCCCCCCCCTACAAACGTGTCTTCCCCCCCCCCCCCTCCCCGGTCAACAACAGTCTACCTCCCCCCCCCCCCTCAACAATCGTGTCCACAATTTGCCGCGAAACCCGTGAAACCCAAACCCCGAAACCCGCCTCCACAGCGGCACGCGTGGATACTGTAGGTATAACACGCTATTTTACGTTGAAATGCTACGTATCCAGTGTTCATGGAAACGTACACCGTCAACGTTTTTTCTTGGCGACTGGGTTGCTGAACGAGCAGGAGGTGCAAAAGTTGGACGAGGCTACCGTTCTTGCAGATACATTTGTGCTTACACACAAGTGTGTACCTAGTAGTGGCTGGGTAAGCCATCAGAACAAAACACGACACCCTCCTAAGAGTCAACCACAGTCTGGTGGTGGAAATGATGCTTCACGCTCATCCCCACCTGTTAGCCTTAGCCGTCCTCCTACTAACAACACAGAGGTCACTTGCAACTATTGCAAGAAGATAGGCCATCTGAAATATGATTATGTAGAACTTTGTAAGAAGAAAGAGAAAGAGAACGCCAAGAGTTTTGGCCTGGTGGCTTCTTGTGGAAGTGTCCCGTCTTCCTTGAAGAATACCTCGAGTGTTGAGCATGTGTTTGCTTGTAAGGGAGATAAGTGCAAAGTTGACGCAGAGTACACTCCTTTTGTCACCAAAGGCTCTGTGTCTTTGGCTGATGGGCAAAGTAGTGTGCCAGTACGCATACTAAGAGACACTGGGGCAGCACAGTCATTTATGCTGTCCAGTGTGTTGCCTTTGCCGGCCAGTTCTTCCACTGGAACACATGTTCTAGTCAGGGGTTTTGAAATGACTCTTGTTCAGGTGCCGTTGCATCAAGTCCATCTCCCTTCCAAACTGGTCAAAGGTGATGTGGTGGTGGGAGTTTGACAATCTCTCCCTGTACCAGGTATTTCATTTATCTTGGGCAATGACCTGGCTGGTGGGAAGGTTTGGGGTAACACTGAGGCCGTCTCACCACCTGTTGTTGCTGTTTTTGTGCCTGAAGTACCACCAAGGCCTGTGGGGTATTCCGCAAAGCCGGTTTTATCACATAACCGGGTAAGTTAACCCAGGGTTTGCGGTAACCCTAGGTTTTCCGTTCCGTTTCCGAGTGTTTAACAGCGTTAACACAGTGTTGGTTAAACCTCCGTTCGTGGAATACCCCACTGATCAGTGCTCACGGCGGCATCCTGATGTGTTTTCTAGCTGTGCTGTCACTCGTGCCATGGTAAAACGTGGCCTTGATTCTGATTTGGTGTGTCTAGAGGACACTTTTCTTACTAGACCTGATGTTGCAGGTAGTAGTTCCTCACAGTCACCTGTAGGGGAGCTAGAGACTACCACTGCTAACTTTGATGACTCCACTAGAGGTGGTGATAACTCTGAAAAGATTGAGTCTGTAAAAGTGGTCCCTCCTTTAGGAGTGATTAATGGTGAGTCCGCAGTCACCGTTTTGAGTTCGAGTGAGCTTGAGCGCTGTTCTTTGCCTGATTTGTCCAGGTTTCACGTGAAGATTTAATACGAGAACAGTTAGTTGGCTCTTCTCTCAAATCTCTCTTTGTTTTGACATCTCAACAGAAACCTGAGGATGAGTCCTCCTACTTTGTACAAGATGGCTTGTTGTGTAGGAAGTATGTGTTCCAACAAGAGACTTTTTCCAACTCCTTTGTACAGGTAGTTGTTCCTCGTAAATTCAGGAAAGCTGTGCTAGACCTAGCTCACAATGAGGTGCGGAAAACTTATGACAGGATTGTGCGTCGTTTTTTTGGCCTAAGTTAAGAAAAGATGTTTCCTCATATATAAAAGCATGTCATGTGTGCCAACTGACCGGAAAACCTAACCAAAAGATTCCTGTCGCCCCATTGCAGCCCATCCCTGCGGTGTCTAATCCTTTTGAACACCTCATAATTGATTGTGTTTGGCATTGCCTCGCTCTAAGGCTGGACATCTTTACCTGTTGACGGTGATGTGTCAATCTACGCGCTACCCTGCAGCGTATCCACTTAGGTCAATTACGACTAAGTCTGTGTTGAAGGCTCTTACTAATTTCGTGTCAACTTTTGGGATTCCACGAGTCCTTCAAAGAGACCGAGGGTCTTATTTCATGTCAAAGCAGTTTACTAGGGCAATATGTCAACTTAAAGCCAAACATAATATCTCAAGTGCACACCATCCTCAGAGTCAGGGTGCTCTCGAACGTTTTCATCAGACGCTGAAGTCTCTCTTAAGACCTTACTGTGTAGAACTTTGGTCTGTTTGGGAAGAGGGTCTCCCTTGGCTACTCCTAGCAATTAGGGAGGTTGTTCAGGAGAGTACGGGCTTCAGCCCTGATAAACTGGTATTTGGACATGCTGTGAGAGGGCCAACCGCTGTTTTAGCTGATGAGTGGTGCACTGCTGAAAGCGGATTCCGCTATCGTTTGTATGAAGCTAGAGCCGCTGCTGGACGTAAACTGGGTAAAGCTCAGTCTTGGATGCAACGCATTTACAACCACAGGGCGAAACACCATAGTTTTAACCTTGAGGATAAAGTTTTAGCTTTGTTGCCGCTTTTGAGTAGTCCCTTTCAGGCTAAATTCAGTGGCCCGTACGAAATTGTGAAATGTGTTGTGAAATTGTGAATTAACCTGCCCACCGGTTACCAGGGCAGGTTATCTGTGATATCATGTCATTTTAAATAAATCTCATTGAATTACTATTACTTCTTTGAAATTATAGCAGCCCCACCAATCACAGAGCTGCATGGCATTTCTCTTCCAGATAACTGCAGTCAGCAGCATTCTGAGTCTGAAGCTGACAAAGGGGCTTTTTATATTCAACCCTTCACGTTCAACGATAAATTTAATAGGCCATGTTGAAGGGTATATTGCCTCAGAAATATTTTTGTTTGATAATAATAATAATAATAATAATTCATTTAATTTAGAGGCGCCTTTCAAGACACCCAAGGTCACCTTACAGAGCATATAGTCATCATGAATCGTTTAAAAAAACAAGACATTGTGGAAAAAATAAATAAATAAACATAAAAAATAAAAAATAAATAAAACAAAAACAAGACAAAACAAAACAAACAAACAATCAAAACAGTGATCAGTTAGACATTGTGTGCGAGTTTGAACAGGTGACTGTTTTATGTGTGGGGGGAGTTCCAGAGCCTGGGTGCTGAACAGCTGAATGACCGGGCACCCATTGTAGTGAGTCGTGATGTGGGGATACATAGTAGTCCAGCAGAGGTTGAGCGGAGGGAGCGGGAGGGAGTGTATTCTTGGAGGAGGTCCCAGAGGTAACTGGGAGCTAGGTTGTGGAGAGCTTTGTAGGTGAGGAGTAGGGTTTTGTATTGGATGCGGTAGTGTACTGGGAGCCAGTGAAGTTGGATGAGGACAGGGGTGATGTGGTCAGATGATTTGGTGCGGGTGATGATCCGGGCGGCTGAGTTCTGAATGATCTGCAGTCTGTTGATGAGTTTGGTGGGGAGTCCGGTGAGGAAGGCGTTGCAGTAGTCTATGCGTGATGTGACAAATGAGTGAACTAGGATTTCAGTGCTGGATTGGGTCAGTGATGGGCGGAGTCTGGCGATGTTGCGGAGGTGGAAGAATGCAGTCCGGGTGATGTTGTGAATATGGGGTGTGAATGAGAGGGTGTTGTCCAGGATGACGCCGAGGCTCTTGAATTTGGAGGAGAAGGGTACTGGGAATCCATCGATGATTATGAGTGGAGCTGGGGTGTGTTGTGATTTAGTGAGGGTGGATTTGGATCCGATGAGCAGGGCCTCGGTCTTGTTTCCATTGAGTTTCAGGAAGTTCCTGCTCAACCAGCTCCGGATCTCTTCCAGACACGTGATGAGGGAGGTGGGGGGGATGGCAGCGGTGGGTTTGGTGGAGATGTAGACCTGTGTGTCGTCAGCGTAGCAGTGAAAATGGACCCCATGGTGACGGAGGAGTGTGCCCAGCGGGAGGAGGTAAGTGGTGAACAGGAGTGGACCCAAGACTGACCCCTGGGGGACACCCAGTGAGACACCTGAACACCCAGACTTGTGGTTGCTTAGTTGAACAAATTGTTGACGGTGAGGTAGGATGTAAACCAGGAGAGTGCAGCACCAGTGATCCCAATGCCAGCCAGGCGGTCCAGGAGCAGAGGGTGGGAGATGGTGTCGAATGCTGCGCTGAGATCGAGGAGGATGAGAATGGTGAGTAATCCAGAGTCGGCTGCAAGGAGGAGGTCGTTAGTGATTTTGACTAGGGCTGTTTCAGTGCTGTGTCTGACGGAAGCCAGATTGGAACGGTTCGTGGAGATTGTTTGTGTCAAGGTGTGACTGTAGTTGCGCGGCAACCACCCTTTCAAGTGTTTTGGAGATGAAAGGGAGATTGGAGATGGGCCGGTAATGGTTAAGGTCAGTTGGGTCAGCACCAGGTTTTTTCAAGATGGGAGTGATGGCAGCCAGCTTGAGAGTGGGGGGTACAGTACCAGTAGTTAGGGAGGAGTTAATTATGTTGGTGATCATGGGGGAGATGGACGGAAGACATGCTTTGACAAGGGAGGTGGGAAGAGGATCGAGCTGACAGGTGGTGGTTTTGGCTTTGCGGATGAGTTCTGAAACGGTCTGTTCTGTTACTGGGGTGAAGTCAGAGAGGGAGCTGATGAGAGGTTGGCCAGAGGTGATCATCCAGGGTGGGTCATCAGAGGGGGTGCGAGATGAGGCCAGTTGTTGGTGAATGGTGTTGATTTTAGAGCTGAAGAAGTCCAGGAACGCAGTGCATTGGGTGGTGGAAATGTCTGGAGGGAGGGATTTAGGAGGCTGAAGTAAGTGGCTGACTGTTGAGAAGAGGACTTTGCTGTTGCCTGTACCAGTGTTGATGAGGTTGGAGTAGTATGAGGTTTTGGAAGTGGTGAGGGCATTCTTGTAGTGATGGAAGTGGTCCGAATACATTTGGCGGTGAACAGTGAGTTGAGTCTTATTGTAGAGTCGCTCCAGTCGACGACCAGTGGCTTTGAGCTGGCGCAGATGAGGAGTGAACCAGGGAGCAGTGTGGGTGAATGAGACTGAGCGGGTTTTCAGGGGGGCCAGGGTGGTGTGGGAAGAGGAGAGGCAGTTATTGTAGTGAGTCACCAGGTCAGTCAGGGAGGAAGCTGGGGGAGGGTTGGGGTAGGAGCTGATCAGGGTGGAGAGGTCTGTGGTGTTGATAAGTTTGATGTTTCTGAAGGAGATGGTCCGTTGTTCCTTGGTTTTGTGTAGTTGGGTATGAATGTCAAAAAGTACAGCTTTGTGGTCGGAGATGGGGAAATCAATGACATCAAGGTTAGTGGGAGTGATGTCAGTGCAGCAGATTAAATCCAGAATGTGACCTTTGTTATGGGTTGGGAGGTTGACATGTTGTGTGATGCCAAGACAGTCCAGAAGTGATGTGAAGTTATTAGCAAAAGTACAGGATGGGTTGTCAATGTGGATGTTGAAATCACCAAGGAGGATAACAGTGGGGGACATTGCACATACAGATGTAAGTAGTGATGAGAATTCATTGAGGAAGACGGCAGAGGGTTTTGGTGGTCTGTAAATGGTGACAATGATAGTGGGTTTGGGGCCTGAGAGTTCTACAGCTAGACATTTAAAGGAGGAGTGATGGGGGACTGTGACAGTGGTGACTTTGATGTTATCACGATTGAGGAGAGCGAGGCCACCCCCCCTTCCATTAACCCGGGGTTTGCTAATAAAAGAAAAACCTGGTGGGACAGCCTCATTTAGATTGGAGAAGTCATTTGGTTGTTGCCAGATCTCAGTGAGGCAGAGAATGTCTAGGCTCTGGTCAACAATAAAGTCGTTTATCAAAAGGGCCTTATTACTGAGGGATCTGGTGTTCAGCAGACAGTTTCAGACAGGTGAGTGGAGTGTAGCAGGTTGCTTTGAGCAGAGGGGACAGTACACTGTGATTGACGGGACTGACCGTACGGGCTGTGCGAGGAGGGGGGCGGGGCCCAGTGGACCAGAAGGAGCGGATGTTTTTGTTGCTGGTGTGAGTGAACTGAAAATTCCGTCCAGAGCCTCGGTGGATGTATTTTGGTCGTTTGAGAATGTCGTGGTGGGATGCAAGCTGAGGTGGGGGGGTCCTTGAGAAGATCCGTAGACGTAACATCTCCGTTGCCGAGTAACGGAGCGGCAGAGATGCGCTCGTTACGTGAGAGTCAAACATAGCGCAATCCAGGGGAACAGGTTAAAAATCCACAGGTTGTGAAGTCGGAAGAAGCCAGCGGTAGATCCAGGCGATTATGGTGAAGCCACAGAGCCAGCACAGCGGAGGCAGAGGAGTGGAGCAAGCCGGTTGTAGCTATGCTGGAGACGGGGAAGCCAGTTGGATGGCGCCGGGGGTTAGCAGCAGTCTAGCCGGCCGGCAGGGGTCATCCACCAACAGCTGCACGACTCCACGCACAAAACACAAAACAAAACACCCAGCAGTTTAACGTTCAAGAATAAAAAAAACTAAAAAAAACTGATGCACTTACTTAAGTTCCGGTGAGCAGCAGCAGCAGCAGCGTTCAAAAGGCAACAGCGTCCACCAACTGTACGACTCCACGTATAAAACACGTAAAAATAAAGAAAACTGGCGCACTTACAATAGCGAAAAGTGACTATATATAACTAGTAAACTTAGCTAAACTACTAAAGACCAAAAAAAACAACAAAATGTTCAATGCAATCGTGAGAAATATTGAAAATACTGAATAAAAACAAGCCATACAGAGCGGCGTTAGACTCGCCAGCGTCCCCGTTACTAGGCTAACTAGTTTAGATGTTGATTGTCAAATTATGAAATAATACAATAAAATTAGAACTTGGAACTAGAGAGGGCGTAGAGGGCCTTGACGGTTGGTATGGTGAGGTAGACAACTATGTCAAAGGATGCACTGTGGAGTGGTCACCTACATCCACATGCATCTGAATGTCATTAGTTACTCTAAGGAGAGATGTTGCGGTGCTATGCAGTGTTATTGGAGAGCAGAACTCCCTCACCACCAGGCTGTGTTTTGTTTCCCCAGAATTGGTGCCTCCCCCACCGTCCATCACCATCCAGGCGATGGAGAGGAACGTCACACTGGTGGGGAAGCGGCTGTGCTGGTCCGACGCCCTGTTCTACTGCAGAGACTTTAACTGGGACCTGCTGAGCATCAGGGGCCTAGAGGACCAGGAGATGGTTGATGAGCTGGTGGCTAGCGCCCCCTTCCCACTAACCAGCCACCTCTGGGTGGGCCTGCGCAGGTACTGGCAAGTTCTTGGTGTCTATCAGACAAACAAGACTGTCCTTATGATCATCTGTCCATCCATTCACTCACTTTTATCTTGTCAAAAAAACTTAAAATATTCTTTGGCCATGATAAACTCCTTCCATCCAGCTATCTCTTTCAACTCTTTCAATGTTGGTAGGTCAATTACAGGAAGCTCCTGGTTCTGGATGTCCCGCGACCCAATGGACTTTACCCAATGGGATGCAGCCTCACAGCATTCCAGCCCCTGTGGGGGCGTGTCCAGTGTGGAACGTTCCACATGGAGGCAAAGCTCTTGTGAAGAACATCTTGATTTCATCTGCGTAACAGGTTGGTGTCCAGCCTGTAGAACTAGTACCAGGTCCTTATCAAGTGAAACATCCTTAAAGGGGTCTAATGATGTTATTTTTACGGTTTGTCATTTCATTATAGCTAGTTTACATAGTTTAAGCTCATGTCTCTTCAAGTCTCCCCCTCCCTGAAAGCCCAGCCCAGTAGCTATGCATATAAAGAAATGCACACACACCAACACAATATCCTTGTTTTATGTGCTGTTATGTATGGCTGTGGAACTCGGGAACTACACTGTCGGGTTAAAAAAGAACGTAGAAGTTAAAGGCCCGAAATAGTGGTTCAGTGCATGGCAAATATTGGTCAATAACTGTATTGCGGCAATAATATTACAGTTTGTATAATCATAAATCAAACTCTACACTTGCACAATGTTTAACATTTTGTGAACAGAAAGACTATTGGCATATTGGTACACATTTGTATGGTAAGGTAGGCCTAAAACTGACCAATTTGAACACTGAAACACAGGTAGCAGAAATGTTTTAAAGAACAACTGACTTACCATTGCGTCCTCATATCATAAACCTAACCAATGAAATACTTAATATGCTGTTTCATAGTGCTATTGCGTTTACGCAAAATCAAATAAATTGAGGCGATGAAATACTTCAACTGTCTTGAGTCTCAAGCATTTTAAATCCAGTTTCCAAACCCTCTGGCTTCCCTCACTTTTCTTCCTATAAAAAAACTATAACTGGCCCTGTTTATTCCCGTGAATTCAGACACAAGGTTGAACTACTGGACTTCAGTCGCACTGTGTAACATTTCAAGTAGCTTGTAGCTTAAAATCACCTAAACATTTCTACTAGTTTCACCCAAGGAATGTGAATAGTGAGTGAAATTATATATTTTCCGGGACTTTCATTAACCTTGTTGTATCTCTTTGCGCAGGTCCGACAGAGGGAGACAACAAGGTGCACTTCTACAGTTCAACCAGACAGAAACAAACTCAATGTGTATAGTTTGGCCTCCCTGGGGAATACTGCTCCTGATTCCCAAGTAGTCCTAAGTAGCAACATTTCTGAATGCTAAAGCTCAGAGCTTGGTCTGTGGTAGCTAGCTATTTCTGCATTTTGTCATAATGAGCATTGTTAACAATTCTTAATATGCCTATCCTTGTTATAAGTGCGGCAATAGTTTGATATTGTAAAACAAAAAAAGGACAGACCACATTTTGTGCTAGCATAGCACATTGACTTTAGTATATGATCAATTCACTTCATTTTAAGAAAGGTAGTTGTGACATTGCTTCTTTCATTCGAAATGTTGAGATTATGAATTCAAGAAGGTATCAAAAGACCAAAAGGTGCTTTTATCTATGTGTCTTGTAGTGGAAATTCTTGAATAAAGAGAACAGACTTGGGTTGTCTTTGCTAAGTTTGTATTGAAACAGGAAAGACACCTTCTCAAGCAGGTATGCTGTAGTTACACTGAGTAGTTACGCTGTTTGGTAAACATTTTTGACACAGGTGACGAGTGGTAGTCTATATAGCACTATTTGTCCATTATCTATTTTTTGTCACCAGTCAATTTTCAACAGGGTGAAAGCATATCTCTGGTAATAAACAGCTCAAACATATTCAAACAATTCAAGTCAATTATGACATTGGGCCTCCATAACCTGCAGTGACCTATAGTCCACACTAGAATACACAATTTCAAAATCGTTGCTATAGTGTAAATTGAGAACCAGTACAGATTTTAACTGATAACATTAGTAATCTACCATGATAACACTGCAGACACCGCTAGTGATGTAGGCTACACTATTCACACATGCAGCCACGTTCAGGAAGAATTCCGTGCTAGTTCACACATGGGCCAAGGGCCAGTCCAGCAATTCAGGGGACGCATCCTTCGAAGGACGTGGTCTATGAAGGTGTGGCCTCGTAGACCGTGAAGGCCGGACCGAAGGCCGAACAAACGTTTTTAAATGAGACGGTCTGCCCTACGGAGCATTTCAAGTTTGCGTAAAAAGCCGTTAACACCCTTTACCTTGCGTGATGACGCGCCACTACTGTCACCTAGCAACCCTGACAGCTACGGTTCAAACCGGACGGCGGAGGAGAAATATGGATTCTGATTCTGATTTGGTTATGTAATAATTACATAAAATATAACGTTATTTAGTTTAACGTTATATGGCTTGTGTTAATGAAATTGAACTTTGACAATAAAGTTACAAATTTAAAATAGTCCCAACTTTATTTTAATATAAAAAAAATGTTTTTACATAGTTTTGTCATTGAATATGTAATTGGCTGCAACTGCCGCTTCTGCTCTCTCTGACGCCGTTTCTGAAAAAAGACAACACGCAATGATTCTTGGGATAGGTTGGGTCGTGAAGGATACATCTTGTGTATCCTTCAAATCCGGGAAAAGAAGGCTGCATTTGTCGGCCGCATTTGAAGGGAGCCTTCGAAATGGGACAGCCTTGACGCGTCGCAGTGACGCAATCGCCCTTCGAATGCACCCTTCGAAGGATGCGTCCCCTGAATTGAGACACAGCCATTGAGAAAGAAGAGTTAACAATAATAATAATACATTTTATTTGAGGGCACCTTTCATAGCACTCAAAGTCACCTTACAGGGCAGTGTTTAAAAAAATAAAATAAAATCAACAATCATAAAAAACACAAGAACAAGATACATTGAAACAATTTACCCAAGTGGGGTGAAATGGGTGGGAGACAATGAATTAGATTGAAAATGTCAGTTTAAAAAGATGTGTTTTTAGACGGGACTTAAAAGTGGAGAGAGTGTCAGAGTTACGGATGTCAGGTGGGAGGGTGTTCCAGAGGTGGGGGGCAGATCGGCTGAATGCCCTGCACCACATGGTGACCAGGCGGGCGGGTGGTACAGTGAGTTGAATGGAAGAGGAGGACCGGAGAGTGCGGGTGGGTGTGTTGGTGTGCAGGAGTTCACAAATGTATGGAGGGGCGAGGTTGTGGAGGGCCTTGAAGGTGAGGAGCAGAATCTTGAAATGGATGCGGGATTTGACCGGGAGCCAGTGAAGCTGCTGAAGGACAGGAGTGATGTGATTAATGGAAGGGGTTCAGGTGATGATGTGAGCGGCAGAGTTCTGGAACAGTTGAAGCTTACGGATGGACTTGAGAGGGATACCAAAGAGGAGGGAGTTACAGTAATCGATGCGGGAAGTGACCAGGGTGTGAACAAGGATGGCTGTGCTATGGGGTGTGAGGGATGGGCGGAGGCGGTGTTGATGTTGCGTAGATGGAAATAGGCAGATCTGGTGATGTTATTGATGTGTGCTTGGAATGATAATGTGCCGTCGAGGATGACACCCAGACACTTAAATGAGCATTTCACCGGTGGAGGCATGAATATGTATTGAAATTGGGTCCTTTATGGAGTCAAATAATAAAATAAAATTCTAATTTGGTGCCGTCTTGACCGAGAAAAGCATAAAGTGACTTTTTGGCGCTTGTAGATTGAAGACAACAACTCCCACCATGCACCACGATGCACAGCTTCACTGGCCACTCCCGCTGATCTAGATCTCTGCCTATCGGACACCTCACTGTTCCATCTACCAAGCTGATACCGCAAGACTGCTTGAAAATCATTTCACACAATAATTCTACTGAAGATCCAGTACCTTCTGCCATTGTACTTCAGTTTTATCAACAGCCTCTGTTACGGTACGGCCACACCAAACGCGTTACTCGCGTTAGGGGCGTCAAAATTCGGCATTTTTGCATAGGGAACCATTGGTATAGGCGCGTAGACGCGTTACATGCGATGAAGCGTCGCGTTAGGGGCGTTACGCGCGTCAGACGCACGTAATTACGCACGTAAACGCAGTAACGCGCCCAACGCGCCAACGCCCGGAGTTCAGAAATCTGAACTTTCGACGCTCCAACGCGTGACGCTTGGCCGCGATAGCCAATCAGCGTGGAGCTTGACCCGACATCACTGGCAGAGAGTAGTGAGCTTGGACAGAAGCATACGGCCGACATCTTTCTTTATTCTGGGTGGAAATAGTAACATAGTTACGCTATTAAATGCGTTTATGGAAACATTTTTAGCGAGAAATGTGCATTTCACTTTCATAATGTTCACTCGGTGAATGTGATGGATGTTTGGTTTGATAGTTATGACGAAGAGGGAACGCTCCGTTCACTTGCATGGACAGAGTCTCTGGTTGCTAAGCAACCTCAACGTCTTGGCGGACTATTTCTCTGCTGATCAACACTACGAATGCTGGAAACACACCAGACACACCATGTGAAGTTATTTAACCCGATTATTGTTAATTATATAAGAGATTATTTAATCTAACCCGATCTAAACTCTATCACCCAAACACGGCGGCGTTTGGGTTTCCTACCTCGGCTCGGACTCCAGCGCAGCCACGGCCGACAACTATCTTTATTCTGGGTGGAAATAGTAACATAGTTACGCCATTAAATGCGTTTATGGAAACATTTTTAGCGAGAAATGTGCATTTTACTTTCATAATGTTCGCTCGGTGAATGTGAAGGACGTTTGGTTTGATAGTTATGACGGAGAGGGAACGCTCCGTTCACTTGCATGGACAGAGTCTCTGGATGCTAAGCAACCTCAACGTCTTGGCGGACTATTTCTCTGCTGATCAACACTACGAATGCTGGAAACACACCAGACACACCATGTGAAGTTATTTAACCCGATTATTGTTATTTATATCAGAGATTATTTAATCAAACCCGATCTAAACTCTATCACCCAAATACGGCGGCGTTTGGGTTTCCTACCTCGGCTCGGACTCCAGCGCAGCCACGGCCGACAACTATCTTTATTCTGGGTGGAAATAGTAACATAGTTACGCCATTAAATGCGTTTATGGAAACATTTTTAGCGAGAAATGTGCATTTTACTTTCATAATGTTCGCTCGGTGAATGTGAAGGATGTTTGGTTTGATAGTTATGACGAAGAGGGAACGCTCCGTTCACTTGCATGGACAGAGTCTCTGGATGCTAAGCAACCTCAACGTCTTGGCGGACTATTTCTCTGCTGATCAACACTACGAATGCTGGAAACACACCAGACACACCATGTGAAGTTATTCAACCCGATTATTGTTATTTATATCAGAGATTATTTAATCAAACCCGATCTAAGCTCTATCACCCAAACACGGCGGCGTTTGGGTTTCCTACCTCGGCTCGGACTCCAGCGCAGCCACGGCCGACAACTATCTTTATTCTGGGTAGAAATAGTAACATAGTTACGCCATTAAATGCGTTTATGGAAACATTTTTAGCGAGAAATGTGCATTTTACTTTCATAATGTTCGCTCGGTGAATGTGAAGGATGTTTGGTTTGATAGTTATGACGAAGAGGGAACGCTCCGTTCACTTGCATGGACATGGACTCATCTAGCTGCGTTGGCGCGTTGACATGTTGGAAGCGTTGAACCACAACCACCACACAATGATCAAGCGTCAGGTTAGGCGCGTTACTCGCGTTATCCAACGCGAGTAATGCGTTTGGTGTGGCCGCACCATTAGCTTAGCTTCAGATGCTGTGGATGTTAGTTTCTGCTGGTCCCACCCAGTGGCACTGCTCTAATAGGTCTGCAGCGTCAGTCGGTCCCACCCCCTATAGGGGGGTTGGACTAGTGCTTGTAGTCTTACGATAATCCTCCCCTCTTACACTTCCTATTTACTTCTACGCAAAAATCGTCATGTTGCGTCATCTTAAATAGGACGTTTTGGAGATCGATACGGATCTCTCCAGTCTCTCCAGAAAATAAGGGAATGATGCACGACCATTCAAAAATATGAGTGGGTTTCTAACGATACAAAGCTTAATGGAAATGGGTGAAGTTTCCCTTTAACCTGAGGGGAGGGGGAAACTGAGGTGTTATCGATAGTGATGGAAAAGCTTTCAGGTTTTGTCTGGGTTGATTTGGTGCCGATGAGGAGAACTTCTATTTAATTGCTGTTGAGTTTGAGAAAGTTGCAGGTGAACCAGGTTTTTATTTCAGAGATGCTATCAGTAAGGGAAGTGGGCGGGAGAGTGGACGAGGGCTTGGTAGAGAGGTAGAGCTGGGTGTCATCAGCATAACAGTGGAAATGAATGTCAAATTTGCGGAAGATATTGCAGATGGGAAGGAGGTAAATGATAAAGAGTAGGGGCCCCAGGACAGAACCCTGGGGAACACCTGAGGTGACGGGGGAGGGGATGGATTTAAAAGACTTTAGTTGTACAAATTGAGTACGGCCAGAAAGATAAGATGTGAACCAGTCAAACGGAGTGTCGGTGATGCCAATGGAGGATAGTCTGTTGAGGAGCGTGGTGTGACAGATGGTATCAAAGGCTGCACTCAGGTCCAGGAGGATGAGGATGGTGAGTAGTCCAGCTGCCATAAGGAGGTCATTGGTGATTTTGATGAGTGCTGTTTCAGTGCTATGGAGTGGGCGGAATCCGGCTGGAACTCTTCATAAAGATAATTGTCAGATAGGTGAAAATGGAGTTGGGAGGCAACTGTCTTTTCCTAAAGCTACTTGATCTCGATTATGCAGAATACAGATGCGGAGAAAGCAAAGACGACAAAGATGCAGCCAGAGCTAAACTTCACAAAGCTTTGCTAGCAAAAAACCCACAGATCTCGAATACGGTTCGTAACGAAAATATGACACTGGAAGTTATTTTCATCAAAGAAGAGCTTGCTGGGTTAGGCTCTGCGGTCATCTAGGTGGACCCGAGAATCAGGAACCACATCATCAAAAACAAGCGAAAAGACTTCCTTGACATGAGTGCAGTACATGCCATAGACCAGATCCACCTAACCCAATGTTTTGCATGCCAGAAGTTCGGCCACAAGAGGGGTTCCCAATTCTGCCAGTTTCACGGCCAAGAAAAGACTGTTTGCCTCTACTCTGCCAAAGAACATGAATCAAAGAACTGTTCTGTCAAGCGCGACCCACAGAAGCACAACTGCTCCAACTGTCTCAACAGCACAAACAACAGGTTAAAGAAAACTGCAGCAGGTCACACCTCTACAAGTCCTGACTGTCCCATCCATCAACGAGAAACCCAGTCAGTGGTAGCACGAACAGCTGGACTAGACCCAAAAAACGTAATCTATCAAAGGACCATGTCGACAAGAAGGCAGTGATAAACCATCTGAATATCATGTCATTCAACTGTCGTTCTATGCGGAACAAGATTCAAGATATAACATCTCTTCTCCTTGACTCTCATATTGACATTGTTTTGTTGCAAGAGACATGGCTAAACAAGGGTGACAGCGCGATCAAGTGTGAAATTGAAGACCATGATCTGGAAATGATAAATGTCAATCGTGTACTGAGGGACAATGGTGGAGGCGTTGCGGCAATATCCAAACCTGGATTGAATATAAGACAATCACAGAACAAGAAAATGTACAAGACATTTGAATACATCTGTATTGATCTTAAGAGAAGCAGAGCAACAACTCAGTTCATTAACATCTATCGACCACCGTACTACCAAAAACATAAATTCACCATCAACCACTTCCTTGATGAATTTGGGTGTTTCTTGGAACAACGTGTTGCGTTGCACCGAGGAGAAACTGTCCTAACTGGTGATTTTAGTATCCACATGGAACTAGCTGATGATAGATATGCCAAGAAATTCACAGAACTTCTTCTACAGTTCGATCTAACACAGCATGTCACTGAAGCCACCCATCAAGAAGGAGGACTCATCGATCTACTCATCACTACCGACAAAGATCTACCTCGCAACGTGGGAGTGTATCATGATCAACTTGGTTCTGATCACAAACCAGTCTTCTTCCAGATTGCAACAAGTGCAGCGTCCAAAGTGTCAAAGATGGAAATTTCTGCTCGAAACTATAAGGAATAAGATCTTGATGCCTTCAAGAATGATGTTACTGACTCCTGTCTCTGTAATGAAGATTTGCTGTCAAGAATGGATCTTAAGGATCTTGTTGAGTGTTACAATGATAATCTTAAGCTGTTCATTGACAAGCACTGCCCTCCTGCCACCAAATCCTTTCATCAACGCCCTTATTCAAGATGGTACAACGAGAAGCTTCAGAATAAGAAGAGGAAGACACGTGCAGCAGAAAGAAAGAAAAACAAGAGTGGGTCTCTAGAATCTCTCTTTTTAAACACCAGGACCTGGATGTCCACACAGAATCTGTACTTTCCTACATCAAGTACTGCGTGGGAAACGTCACAGTGGACAAACGCATTTGTGTGTTCCCCAACCAGAAGCCCTGGATGACCAGCCAGGTCCGGACGCTCCTCAAGGTCCGCAACGCCGCCTTCAGGTCTGGAGACAGAGAGCAGTACAGCGCTGCTAGAGCCGACCTGAGGAGGGGAATTAAGAAGGCAAAGGCGGACTACAGGAGGAAAATAGAGGATCACCTCTCTGAAAACAACCCACGGCAGGTGTGGCAAGGCATTCAACAGTTTACAAACTACAGGGGATGCAACACAACAACTGTGAACTCAAGTATCTCGCTGGCAGAAGAACTGAACTTCTTCTTTGCCCGCTTCGAGACATCAAGGACATCACAGACCTCAGCTTCATCACCACCCCAGCCCCCACCAGTTCACAGCACCCACTCACTGACTGTACAGGTGCAGGATGTGAGACGTGTGCTTAGTGGAGTCAACCCCAGGAAAGCTGCCGGACCAGACGGACTTCCTGGGAAGGTCCTCAAGGGCTGTGCTGACCAGCTCTCAGAGGTCTTCACAACAATTTTCAACCTCTCCCTGACACAGGCCATCATCCCAGCCTGTCTGAAGTCCTCCACCATCATCCCCGTACCCAAGAAATCAGCACCGGACACTCTGAATGACTACCGGCCAGTAGCACTCACACCCATCATTATGAAGTGCTTCGAGCGGCTGGTCCTACACCACATTAAAGCCTACCTCCCCCCCACCTTAGATCCTCACCAGTTCGCTTATAGAGTGAACAGATCCACCGAGGACGCCATTGCCATAGCCCTTCATGCTGCGCTGAGTCACCTGGAACACCGGGAGAGCTACGTCAGGATGCTCTTCATTGACTACAGCTCAGCCTTCAACACCATCATCCCGGCTATCCTGGTCTGCAAACTTTCAGCTCTGGGTCTCGACCCGCTCACCTGTTCCTGGATTAGTGACTTCCTCACAAATCGACCCCAGAAGGTGAAACTCGGTCCCCGCTTCTCCTCCACCCGCACCCTCAGCACAGGCTCTCCACAGGGGTGTGTGCTGAGCCCACTCCTGTACTCTCTGTACACCTTTGACTGCAGTCCCACCCACCCCAGCAACACAATAGTGAAGTTCGCGGACGACACAACGGTGGTGGGACTGATCTCAGAGGGAGACGAGTCTGCCTACAGGGATGAGATCCTGAAGTTAACATCGTGGTGTTCAGACAACAACCTGGCATTGAACATCACAAAAACTAAGGAGATCATCCTGGACTTCAGGAAAAGCAGAGCAGACCCGGCTTCCCTCTATATCAACGGTGACTGTGTAGAGAGAGTCCACACCTTCCGCTTCCTGGGCACCATGATCTCTGCTGGCCTCTCCTGGACTGCCAACACGGCGGCGGTCGTCAAGAAGGCTCAGCAGCGGCTTCACTTCCTCAGGGTGCTCAGGAGGAACAACGTGGGAGAGAAGCTGCTGGTGACCTTCTACCGCTCCACCATCGAGAGTCTTCTGACGTTCTGTATCTCAGTGTGGTTTTCACAGTGCACTGAGGCAGAGCGGAAGAAACTCCAGGGAGTGGTAAACACCGCACAGAGGATCACTGGCTGCCCCCTCCCCTCCCTGAAGGACATATACATCTCCCGCTGCCTAAGCAGAGCGGAGAGAATCACAAAGGACAGCTCCCACCCTGGCTTTCACCTGTTCGACCTGATGCCCTCTGGCAGGCGCTATAGGTCCATCAGAACCAGGTCTTCACGGTTCAGAGACAGCTTCTTCCCAAAAGCTGTATCCACCCTGAACACACACATGCACTGACCCCCGACTGACTGACCCCCCCCTAACCTCCCACTGCTGTATTGTACTTTACTTTATTTTACTTTATTATTTATTTATTTTTACATTATTTACATTTCTATTTGGTATACTGTTGTTCTTGTTCTATTTATATATTTATTTATTTCTCGAATGCACCAATTGGGAAAGCTTACTAAAAATTTTGTTGTACTTGACTCGTGCAATGACAATAAAAGGCTTTCTATTCTATTCTAGAAGATTTAGCCAACTACAAGAGGGAGGAAAATGTCTACAACTGATTGCAGAAAATAACAAGGAGCGACTACTATAAAGGAGAAATAGAAAACTGTGGCAATGACTACAAGGCTCTCTATAAAATAGTTAACAGATTGTCTGGCAGGAAAGAAGATATGATACTCCCAAACATCGAAGACGACCTTGAAGCGGCAAACGGTTTCGGTGATTTCTTCTACAACAAAACACGTAGCATCAGAGATATCATTGAACTAGAGCGCCTTTATGTTGTACAGGACAACATTATACTTCCACCAGCACCTGTTGCTAACCCTCTTCACTCCTTTGACAGTCTCAGTTCTGACCAAGTTTGTCAACTCATCAAAGATATGAACGATAAATGCTGTGACTTGGATCCCATACCTACATGGCCTGTCAAGAAATGCAACACAGAACTATGTCCCATTTTACGAGTGATGATCAACAAATCTCTCGGTAGCAGCCTGTTTCCAGAAAATCTAAAACAAGCTTCTGTCAAGCCAGTCATCAAGGACAAAGCCGGCGACCATGATGCCTTCAAGAACTACAGGCCTATGAGTATCACATCTTTCCTGTCAAAGTTACTGGAGAAGGCAGCCCTGAGCCAAATTAACATCCACATTGAAGACAACAGCCTCCATGGATATTATTAATCTGGATATCGGAAGAACCACTCATGCAAAACTGCAGTCCTTAAAGTAGTAAATGACCTGATGGGAATGGTTCAGGCGAAGGGTGCAGCGGTCCTCATACTCCTCGACCTGTCAGCTGCATTCGACACCATTGATCACAACATCCTGATTGACAAGCTAAAGTCTGAGTTCGGCATCAAAGGTGATGTTATCAAGTGGATTGTATCCTACCTGACGAAGAGAACCTATAGAGTCAAGATAAAGAATGCATCAAGTATTATCTTTAACCTGATCTTTGGAGTCCCCCAAGGGTCACTGCTAGGTCCCCTACTATTCATACTCTATGTCAAGGAACTTGAAAGGTTTGCAAAAAAGCATGGCATCTCCATACAAATCTACGCAGACGATACCCAACTGTATGTCAGTGTTGATATGCAGAGCAGCCAGCAAACAAAAGAAAATATTGAAGCATGCCTCCTTGAGATACGACAGTGGATGGTACATGTACTGTCCTCGGTGGGGTGTGCTAACTCCAACTAGACAGTGAGCTAAACCCTCTTCTATTCATGAACATGAAGAATGCCTTGAATTCTTGTTTGTAGATTTATTTTCATTCTTCACATTGTATTGAATCCATGTAGATAAGATCAAGAGATCAAAAGATGAAAGAGAGTGAAACTAGAAAACAAACAACAAAGTATTGCAATTAGTTAAGTCACCTAGTCTCCTTTAACAATACCTTAAGTATAGAAATCACAATAAAGCTAAATGTTAACATTTCTTAGAACTAGGGGCCACGTGTTGAAACTAACATGCATAGTTAACATTCCCGATTAGTTAGCCTTATAACTCCGTTTTTACATCATGTAATTAACATACAAATGAGTCAACACAGCCACAACAAAGATAGACGTACAAGCGATGCCTCTGCTGGGGAACCAACATGCAAGAAGCCTTTCTCTGGGGTAGTGACCGTCTGCAATTGTTGGGCAAAATAACCTGCTGAGTACATCACATGTACATTATAAATATAGCTAACTCCTACCCTAGCTTAATGAGCACATCACATGGCAGTCAACTTACAATATAGTCAACTTTTAACACATAACACATACATGAGAATATAGTCAGGTCAAGGCCGGAGCCGAAGGCCCCATTTCCCAGGCTGGCAGATGGTAGACACTCAGACAATGCACCAGTCATCCTCAAGAACGGGAGAGCCGCACACAGGAGACACTTTGAAGCTCTCCCCCGTTATCTGCCCATACCAAGGGCCTGAGAGACACGAGGAGCTCTCCCCCGTTAGGAGGCATACACAGCAGGGCCTGGGAGCCAAGGTCAAGTAAAACACACAGAACCACACACATCTCAAACGCACACACCTCATCAGGAGGAAGATACAGTATAAGACTGTATCACACAGAGACTCTTCACCTTCTTCTGAAGCAGACCTTCCACGGAGGCGAAGCTCCGGACGAACCATCAGCGCTGATTAGGGACTTAGACATATTCGATTTCTCACGCTTATGACTCTGTATAACCGTTGCCACTTTACTTAATAAATCCAAGGTCCTCGTGCCGACAGACTTTATTACCTCTCCGTCTCATTTCATCTGGTCCAGTAACTAGACAGACCGTTTTTCCCTTCAATTTGGTGACCCACGACGTGATTTTTCTGAATTGGACCGCAACTGGGAAACGAGAGACGGAGAGCGGCACGGCCTCGGGACCCCGGAGCACCGGACCGATTCCTGCAGTCTCACCTCGCGTACGCCCAACAAAAGGTAGGCAGAACCTGTTGATAAAATCCAAACTCTGCATAGTTATATAGGAACCACATTAGGAGGTGAGACTGTGAGAACGGTTCGCTACGGGATATCTCGTGGGGACGAATAGGACTGCACCCCAGCATTTCCCCATAAAACCCGATTGACCCTGAATGCGTGACACATCGAATATCGGCTCGTTGCATGGTGAAAGAATACCCTCGAGACCATAGGGCCTATAAGAATCGGTCATAGTGATACAAGACTACCGATGGCCAAAGTAATAAATGCCTGGGCCACAGAGTGGACTCAGAGGGATGCCTGGGCCGCGGGTGGAACCCAGAGGGAAAGAGAAGGGCCTATAAGAATCGGTTATAGTGATACAAGACTACCGATGGCCAAAGTAATAAATGCCTGGGCCATAGAGTGGACTCAGAGGGATGCCTGGGCCGCGGGTGGAACCCAGAGGGAAAGAGAAGGGCCTATAAGAATCGGTTATAGTGATACAAGACTACCGATGGCCAAAGTAATAAATGCCTGGGCCACAGAGTGGACTCAGAGGGATGCCTGGGCCGCGGGTGGAACCCAGAGGGAAAGAGAAGGGCCTATAAGAATCGGTCATAGTGATACAAGACTACCGATGGCCAAAATAATAAATGCCTGGGCCACAGAGTGGACTCAGAGGGACGCCTGGGCCGCGGGTGGAACCCAGAGGGAAAGAGAAGGGCCTATAAGAATCGGTCATAGTGATACAAGACTACCGATGGCCGAGTATTGGATGTGTATTAAATAATTCTATGTGGTGAGAAGGTTGGAGTCCTTTATCAGGGTTAAAGTCCCTTTGCAAAGAGAAACAGTGTGTGTATGCGCGTGAGAGAGAGAGAAAGGCTGTGAGCGACTCTGTGTGTGCGCGGGTACGCAAGAGGCGATGTTTTTGTGTGTGCGTTTGGAGGAGACAGAATGAGAAAGGTCTGTTTAGGTGTGTGTGTGAGAGGGAGCAGAGACCTCTCACCCCCACCTTCACGACCAGAGAGACAGTGTGTGTGTGCGGGTGAAAGAGAGAAACAGAGAAACAGTGTGTGTATGCGCGAGTGAAAGAGAGACAGCGTGTGTATGCGCGAGTGAGAGAGAGACGGAGTGGCTGTGTGTGTGTGTGTGTGTAAGAGGCCCAGAGAGAGAGAAAGAAAGAGAGCGAGCGTATTTTTGGGCCGGCTGAAATATGGAAATAAATCAATCAGTGATAACCCGGCTATGTGTGCAACGCTTGCCTGCTTTGCTATGCTTAACGCTATTTTGCTGTGTCTGATGATTGTGGGTGCGGGACACAGAATGAGAAGTCTGTCGATATGTTTCCGTGTGCGTCTGCGAGAAAGAGGGAATCTGTGAGTGAATCAGTGGGTGTGTATGCGAGATCCGCTCTATCTTTGTCCGTTAAAACGGGTAAATGTAGGAATAGATAGATTGATAATAATGAATAAATGTCTCTCTGACGTATTGCGTTCCTCTATGGCGTAACCTGCGGAAATAGATAAATTGACAATGATAAATAACCTTTTTTACTGTGTCGCTTCAATTTACTGTTTGAACCATTGAAACTAGACCTAGACAAGTTGACAAGGATAAATGATATCTCTTTTTTCTCTGTGTTTCTTTGAATTACTGCCGGACCTGTCGCATTGATAAACTATGATACTAAACAACATCTCTTTGCCGTGTTGGTTGACGGTTTAGTCTGTTGAAGCAGATTAATCAATAAAGATAGATAACGATTATTGGCTATAAAGAATATCTGGATGTATTGAATAACGTCTTTAGGCCCTGTTGTTGTTTTTTGCTTCCCTCCCCCCTGTTTTTTCCTCCTTTTTCTCGTTCTCCTCCTCCAAGAGTGACAAGAGTTACCCCCTAGTCTCTCATCCGCTCTCGTGTGTTAGACAGGCCACACAGAGTTATAGCATCACGGCCGCCATTTTTTGAGTTCTCTCACTCAGTCCCAAGCCACACCTCCCCCTCCGCCAAAGTTGGTCCACTCCAACTCTACCCTTCCCCAACTAGACTGCCCCCTGCTGGACCACTCCAACCTTACCCTTCCCCAACTAGACTGCCCCCTGCTGGACCACTCCAACCTTACCCTTCCCCAAATAGACCTGGCCTACTGGACCACCCCAACCTTACCCTTCCCCAACCACAGCGCCCCCCACTGGACAACTCCAACCTTACCCTTCCCCAACCACCGCGCCCCCCACTGGACAACTCCAACCCTACCCTTCCTCAACTACAGCGCCCCCCACTGGACAACTCCAACTCTACCCTTCCCCAACTACAGCGCCCCCCACTGGACAACTCCAACCTTACCCTTACCCAACTACAGCGCCCCCTACTGGACCACTCCAACCTTACCCTTCCCCAACTAGACTGCCCCCTACTGAACCACACCAACTCTACCCTTCCCCAACTACAGCGCCCCCCACTGGACAACTCCAACCTTACCCTTACCCAACTACAGCGCCCCCTACTGGACCACTCCAACCTTACCCTTCCCCAACTAGACTGCCCCCTACTGGACCACACCAACCTTACCCTTCCCCAACTAGACTGCCCCCTGCTGGACAACTCCAACCTTACCCTTCCCCAACTACACCGCCCCCTACTGGACAGCATCAATACCAATCCAACCCCAACTCTTGATCACCCCCTGCTAGAAGAATTATCCCAGTTACTAAAAAAGTTAAGAAGACAAACCTCCCCGCACCCGGCCTTCAGTGCACGGGCGTCCACAACCCCGACCACCCCCATTTGTCGACCTACACCATTAAGGCAGTACAGAGAGACACACTAACACACAGTACAGAGAAAGGAAATAGAGAGTGTGTTCAACTGAAAGCGTGTGGTGGCCATACGCCATAAAATACCACATATCCAAGGACACAGGTAGAGCTCTGTTGAGTTTTCAGGCTTTGATAAATTTGTAGTTCCCCGTCTGCCATGTTTGAAGTTCTTTGTAGTCTCTGTCCGTAGGTTTCACCTGAACAACCCCTCTGCTGGCCGAGAAAAGGAACTACCACTGGTTTCTCCCACACCCAGCCCCCGGAGCACGCTCGCTTCAAGGCGTTATGGCCGCACCCAAAGTGGGAGGGAGACACGCAGGGAGAGAGAGCGTGTTCTCCTCAAGGAGGGAGAGAGTCACAGGGAGACACGCGGTGGATTTTCACATTATGGCTAATTTGTTTTTCTTTAAGTTTAGTTTTTATTTTGTTTTTTGTCTTCCTAGGACCACAGTAATGATAATCTAATGCAATTGGACTAAAGAAGGTGTTGCTATTAACTAAGTGATTATTATTATTTTCACACAGGAAAGAATAATTGAATAAATATGGGATGATAAAGATGAGGATAATAATTAAAAATATATACATAAAGTAAAAACGTAATCTTGATAAACTGTACAAGTAGGACTACACCAATTAAAATATAGGGTAAATCTCTTTGGTCAAGGATGACGGGGATTAGCGCTACATCTGCTGGGAAGGGATCCTACATGCTATGTTGTCAATTTGGATTCGGAAGTAGTGGGTTTACCTTTCAAATGCCACTACTGCTGCTGCAACACTTTAATAATTTTAACTCTGATAAATGACCTTTTGTTTTATAGTTTCCCTGAGGTGTATCTTTTACGCACACACACGCTGCATAGGGCAGAAGCGGCTGTCTCCATCCCTCCACCTTGCGATCTATACCACCATATAGGTGGGGATTGATCGTATCCCAGGTACGGCATCCTGCAGCGAGCCAGTATGGAAGGCTGGTTAGCCAACGACGGGTAAGATCCCACCTTGACACCCGGGACGACCTAAGGCAGGCACAGTCACGATTACTTGGCAGAGTCGCTGTGGGCACTGGCTTACTTGATAATGAAGTCACAAGCTGCAACAATCATAGGAAGTGCCGGGTGGGGTGTAGGGTGGAGGAGGAACAGGAGTCAGATATGTCAGCTCTTGCAGCAGAGGTGGTCTTGGAACGGGGCATGTCGCGTTTTATTTTATTTTACCTTTGTGGTATAGAAGGCCACTAACGCATGTAAGTTTTTTCGGTTTAGTGCATGACTTTGGAACAGCGTGGTTTCAGGCGGCTGATGGTAAACCCACCCATATTGGGCTTTGGATTTGGACATACTGGTTTCGATTTCCCTTCCCAAAAGATTGGCTTTAATTTGCTGATGGTTAAGGTTAGACGTTTCGACGTTGGTTGCACCAACGGCGTTCTTAGATTTGCTTATCATTTAATGCGCATGGTTTTGACCGTTGCGCAAAGGGGAAGTATTGAGGAGAATTAAAAAAAAATAATAATAATAATAATAATTAGAAAACAAGGTTTTTCTTCACCATACTTGCAAACAATGATTGACATCCAGCTAAATGAGTGTGAAATACAGTGTTCAACAGATGGGTAGAAGCAGTCCCATCAAAAGACCAAAGTGCGACTACAGTAATCAAGTTTCTGACTGGAGAAGTCAAGACAAGCAAGAGAAACACAAAGTTCCAGGGCCAGAGGAGGAGCCAGATGCAGACACGCCCGGAGCCGACCAACTACCCAAGGATGATGCCATCAGATTTCGGCAGGGTTTGAATCAGTCCTGTTTTGGTGGTCCACTATTAACAAAAATGTTGATTGGATAAATAATATATACTATAATCAGCAACGGTTTGTCAATTTTTCCACGGATAAGGTCAAGGGACTTTATCGATATAGATATGCTATTGGCAGAGCAAGGAGGGGTGTGTGGGATGATAAGGACGACATGTTGTACTTTTATCCCCAATAACACAGCACCGGATGGGTCGGTGGCCAGGGTGCTGGCAGGGTTACAGTCCCTCAGATTAGAGTTGGCAGAGAGCTCCGGCATTAATGACCCCTTCACAGGATGGATGGAGAGCCCAGTGAGCGATGGGCGCTACAGGTGCAGCAGGTGCCATCCAAGCTTACCTGGGGATCGAGTATACACCGGAGAGTTTGGACGAGGGACCACCAGAGGGGCCCGACCTGATCTGGCTGGAGATCATAGAATAGACCCCCTGCACCATTGTCCAAGAGCCCCCACGCCATGCAGCGCACCAATACATGAAGATCCCCTGATAATTTTTGTGGTGTTGACTTTCAATGCATGCTGAAAGTGTAGGACTTTGCGTCACATATATTTAGAGTTATTTGTTGTGATTTTGATTCTTATTTTGTTTATGGTTACACCTATTTGTATGCCCTCTTGGATTTACTTATTGATTTACTATTTGATTATTGATTTCTTATTGCTTTGCTATTTACTATTTGGTTAATGATTTCTTCTTGCCGTATTACTGATTATTGATTTACTATTTGATTTATTATTGCTTTACTATTTCATTATTCATTTACCAATCATTAATTGTTGACAGTGGTCTGTATTTCCTGTGCAAACTTTGACTGTGAGTATGGCCTCCCTCACCTTGCACCCTTTGATTTTGAGTACAACTCCCCTACACACTCCCAACCTACGCCTCCGAAGAGACACTCCCAGCCCCCGCCGACGACTGTGTCCCCGCCGAGCCGGACATCTACCCGTGAGTGCGAGTGGCCTCTCCAGGTGAACGGCCCCGGCGTCCTGTTTCCATCACCGTCGGCTGACACCCCACCGCAACACCCCTTCCCTCTTCCCCCCCCCCGCCTGTGACGTGCTAGTAACCTCTCCAGGTGGGCTGCCCCATTCCCGTCCCCGCCAACGGCATCACCCCCCTCCCACCTGAAGCACCCACGACACCCGGACCAGGGATCTGCGTTCCGGTACCAGGGGCTGCGGCCCGCTCCCTTAAGGCTTGAGGGAACCCCTGGCTGTATTCGCTTCTGTACGCTTCACTGTTTTTAGCCGCTCCCATATCTATGCCCGCGTCTACGCAACCGACGCCGGGAACGTAAATGTTGTTGTTTATATCGCTGTCCCACTAGATGGAGCTCAGGGATACACACGGGCGAGATTCCAGGGGCCTTGATTGCCCGTTTATCAGATGAGGTCCTGAGCGCAGTTGAATAAAAGGGTCTAATGCTCAGGTGGCGCCTTGCGAGCACCTGCCCATGATGACGCTCAGGACTATTCCATGGTTTCAGTTGTTCCCGTGCCCCGAGCCTACCCTGGATGCCCCATGCGTGTGATTGCTTGTTGTAACACGACCAGTCAACTCCTCCTCACATCCTTAGTGTGTGGTCCTCTAGGGATGGGTTGAGGGGGATTGCCATTCGTTATCCGCCTCATATCTTCGCTATTATTTAGGGACACGTTTCGTGGTTACATTTCTTTCCTGTGATCGTTAGTGTAGTATTTGTGTGATTGTTGCATTTTTATATTGTTATTGTTTACTGTTCGTTTTATTGTTGCATTTTGTTGTTATGTTTGGAGTTTGTTTTATTGTTGCATTTTGTTGTTATTGTTATGGTTTGGTGTTGGTTTTGTTATGTGGCCAGCTTTGTTGTTGGTTGTTGTTTTTTGGTGTTTGTTTTTTGTATTATTGTATGTTTATGGTATGTTTTGTGTATTATCTGCTACTATTATTGTTGGTATTGTTTGCTCGCTATGTAGGGCCGGGGTGGATGCCACCCCCTAGGTGGGGTGTGTATGGCATGCCCATGCCTGAAGCATGGGTGGCGTTTCTCCCAAGTGGTTCCCCATACACCCGGTCCAGCGAGCTGTTTTCATCCCAGGCTCATGGTTATTTGTTTTTATGGTCATTTGCCTTCTTTCTGTTATTTCTAATATTGTTATAATGGTAGTCCCGCGCTGGAGTCCTATCCCTCGTACCCCTAATGAGTAAAAGTCGTCTTGCGACGACTTGAGGGGGATATGTTGGGCAAAATAACCTGCTGAGTACATCACATGTACATTATAAATATAGCTAACTCCTACCCTAGCTTAATGAGCACATCACATGGCAGTCAACTTACAATATAGTCAACTTTTAACACATAACACATACATGAGAATATAGTCAGGTCAAGGCCGGAGCCGAAGGCCCCATTTCCCAGGCTGGCAGATGGTAGACACTCAGACAATGCACCAGTCATCCTCAAGAACGGGAGAGCCGCACACAGGAGACACTTTGAAGCTCTCCCCCGTTATCTGCCCATACCAAGGGCCTGAGAGACACGAGGAGCTCTCCCCCGTTAGGAGGCATACACAGCAGGGCCTGGGAGCCAAGGTCAAGTAAAACACACAGAACCACACACATCTCAAACGCACACACCTCATCAGGAGGAAGATACAGTATAAGACTGTATCACACAGAGACTCTTCACCTTCTTCTGAAGCAGACCTTCCACGGAGGCGAAGCTCCGGACGAACCATCAGCGCTGATTAGGGACTTAGACATATTCGATTTCTCACGCTTATGACTCTGTATAACCGTTGCCACTTTACTTAATAAATCCAAGGTCCTCGTGCCGACAGACTTTATTACCTCTCCGTCTCATTTCATCTGGTCCAGTAACTAGACAGACCGTTTTTCCCTTCACAATCCCAATCAACCTGCCGTTTCTAACGTTTTCTACGCGCGCATTCTAACGCGCATTCTAACGTGAGAAAATAAGTACAAATGTGTTTGTTTGTATGAAATCTCTTTAAAGGCTCACTATGCAACTTTTTTAGCCAAAATTACTTTATTACTATTATTAAGTATGCAGGTTGAGAGTTATGCTGATGGTTCTGCATCCATTTCAGGGTCGATTGGTGGGTGTGTCATTTACCCATGTCGCCTCTCCAGTGAAAAAGCGCATATGCAACTTGATCTGTTCGGACCGAGCCAATCCGGATGTGACGCAGCGCAAGTATCCTCGAAAATGTAGTCAGATTGTAGTCTCGAAAATGCTTTACGGCACAGACACACACCCAAACATGGCACCGGCTAGATATAAACAGCCAGCTGCGAGGCAATTGTTGCATTCATCATGGATCAATCGACTGATAAGGGACCCAAGAGGCGAATGTCTGTGGAACAAAAGAAGAATGGACCAGAAAAGAGATCCGACACGAGTGAAAGGGGAACTATGCAACTTTTTTGGCTTGATTTACCTTAATATAACAGGCTAGGAGTCATTGCGATGGTTCCATTATACATTTTTGTTCGATTGTTCGTTGTTTCAACTCCCCCTTGCGCATCTTGGCGGAGAAAATTAATATGTTTCTGCCGGCAACCCGCCGCCCACTCTCGCGGGAGTCTCGGGTCTCGCGAAGTAACAAATTGCTTTGCGGCACAGACCCCCAAACACGGAACCGGCTCGATATAAACACAAGTAACTAAGGGATTGTTATATTCATCATAGATCAGCCGACTAAAAAGAGACAGAGAAACCCAATGTCGGAGGAACAGAAGAAGAGAAAAGGGAGACTGACCGACAGAGAGGCCAGACACGAGTAAACGTTGGGCAAGCTTTTTAGGAATAGCGTGAACTGAAAGAAAAAGAAGACTTCAAATCAGACTCCGACTTGGCCGTGTTGCTTTTGAAATTGAAAGTACCCTGGGGTGAACTTTGTCCTCGTGGTATTCTTGATGTTGATAGTCTCTGTACAAATGTGTTTGCTCAACCATTTTGTTGTGAGCCCTGTATGTTTCTAGCTTGCTTGGTTGCAACCATATAAACACCTTTGTTTCCATTGGTGTTTTGCTGTTCGTCCGTCTCGTCCCCCAGATACAGACTGAATCCCCGAATCCAGGTTCTTGTTTATTTAGATTATTATGTTGGCCAACACTCTCACACTGATTGTTCTGTTCAACCTAAGATAAAACAATTATAATCTAGGACAGTGATCCTCACAATTTTTTTGACAAGAGCCACATTGGCATTGCAAAATCAAAAGGAGAGCCACTTTTATGACAACATGCTAAGTCACCTTTGCAAATGTGCATTTCTTCATATAAATTGGTGTTACGTCCCAGACTTAAGGGGGAGTAATAAAATTATGTTATTCCCAGGACTGGTCAGCGAAAGAGAGGACAAAGAGACATGTGCCTTGTTAAAAAACAGGAGTTTATTTTATTTTAGATTTTGCTGCTCACACAGTGAAGCAGTGAGCTGTGCAGTTTTCTTAATTCTTAGTTCACTGCCAGGCGGGTAAATTTCATTGAATTTTGGATGCGCCGTTTTGAAATGGCGCTCCAGATTGCTTCTTTTGAAACCGGCACAGGTTTGTTTGCATATCAAACATAGAGGGTTCATACCATGCAAAACAAACAGGAATTCGTCTGTCCACTTCTCTTGACATTTTCTGTGCTCATATTGTATGCTTCTTATTTTTCGTTTTTTAATTACACCTGCCGTTTCTCTGCCCGTCCCCTCTCCGATGTCTTCCTGCTGATTTTTGTCCTCAGACTTATTTCCCTCATCCACTCCACTAGCAACACTGTCTGTCTGTTCCTCTGGTTTTTGAGTTCTTTTCTGTCCCTTTTTTATTAAAAAACGGTCCATTTCGTATTTCAGCTGGCAAGCGGAGCGTGCGGAGCTAGGGGAGCTTACGTAGCCCGCCTTTACATTTTGAGCGGTCACGTGTTGTAAACAATGCCACACGCTTGCGGGCTGCGTTGCCAGGTTGACAATTCCCCCTTTAGGGATCACCATTAAGGCTTAATACTTTTAATTTCTCCTTCATTATTTGGGTGAAGGGACAAGTATAATTCAGATGTTTGCGTTTTTGTAGTGCAGTGTTTTGAAAAAATGTATTGGCTGTGTTACCACATAGGAAGCTACCATGCGAGCCACCAATTATAGCTTGACGAGCCGCATGTGACTCGTGAGCCGCGCAATGAGTAACGCTGATCTAGAATATAAATTCTCCCCGTCAACTATAAAAAGGATGGCTTTATGTTTATTGCAATACAAATACACCATTTTAAAAATGTATAACCTTGCCTACACTTTATGAATATTTACTTCGGACATGGCTCCACGCATTCGCCGGCTTCTTTGAAAACAAATGCACATGGCTCACGTAGAAGTGCATGGGGAAGGGTCCGGTAATTCAGACGGCCGGCGGAAGCGTGGCCGCCGCGCTCCTGTGCTCTCAGGCAAAAAATTGGATTCATTAATAAAGATGGAGGACGCCGTCGGGGTTCTGTTACTTTGTTTTTTTTCCTCCCGGGTCCTCTCAGGTTCCAGGTCAGCGGGTGTTGTGAACGGCTGGCGAAAAGGTCGAGAAAGGGGGTGGAGGGAAGGGTGAGGGGGGGGGGATGTTGGGGGGGGGGGGGAGCCTGAGGGGAGAGAGGATGACCCCCACCCCGGCGACAGCGCATCACTCAGTCAAACTCGTCTATTCGGACATTGGCCGCCCGTTGATCTCTGGCCCCGCCCCTTCCCAACAGCTTGCGCTAGCCGCCGGGGGGAGAGGGAGAGGGGGGAGGGGCGGAGGGGGAGGGACAGCTCTAAGGCCGACGGAGAGGTCAACGAGTTGTTACGACAGTGTTGTAAAATATCTACTACGAAGCTGTAGGGGGCGCTGTGTAGAGAAATGTGCGTGCCAAAACCAAGAAAACAGCGAAGAAATTCCCGAAGTTGCATAGTGGGCCTTTAATATCTGATCAGAAGTGTGTCTAGTATTAGGAAATTGTACATTATCAAATCAATTGGTCTAGACAAAAAAATATATGTTTGGCTTTTTAAGCCCAAATGCCATCATTATGTGCCATAAAACTAAAAACACAGACTAAAAACAGTCAAGTAAGAGCTTGTGCCTTTTGGAATGCGAACAGTGCTCATTTGCATTCAACTTGTAACAAAATTCAACTGACGTAAACAAAATTAAGCATTGATTAGACAGAGATTTATTAGATGGGCCTACCTAATAAACCGTTGGAACACACAAGACCGGAAACCATAGCAACGCCGGTAAACAAACCCCGAGAAGCCCAATCGCTATGAGAGCTCCCCGCGCTACGGCCATCCGGAGGCGCCAGATATTGTATATATATATTGTATACAGTGGCGCAAAAAGTGGGTATGCACTATATGCGGCGCATTGGGGCGCCGCACCAGAGGGGGCGCCAAAGCGATGGAATATCGCGATGATCAATAACAGAGGGACGTTACTGATACGGCGCCCCCCGCTCCTTCGCCTCCCTCCCCCCCTCCTCCCCACACGGCGCTCCAGTGGGCGCCGTGTGGGGAAGGAAAAGATAGGAACTTGTTTGTGGTTATTTTGTTTTACTTCAATCTCTATGCAAGTCTTTGTTTTATGTCAATATAACCAGTAAAAACGGAGTTATAAAGTTGATACTTTATAACTCCGTTAATAATCCAAAAGTTAATAAATCAATAATGCAAAAAAATAAATAAAGATTATTATCGTATCTGAATCGAGACTGAATCGTTCTACACAGTATTGCGATGCATCAAAGAATCGATTATTTTTCCCACCCCTATTGGTTACTGTACTCCAACAGTTCTAACAGAGTCTATTGTTTTGCTTGTAAGCTTTTTGGTGAAGCTAGAGTTGCTGACACGCACCTTGTGGTGGGGTATAATAACTGGCAGTGTCTTTCAAAGATACTGAAGCACCATGAAACAAGTGGTTACCACATAAATGCTTATCTGATGTGGAAAGAATTGGTATCCCGCTTATGCCTAGGTAAAATAGTGAATTGCAGAGAGCCTGTTGACTAGAGTGATCGACTGCATACTCTTCCTTGCAGAAAGAAACCTGCCACCGAGGGGGACAAAATGCACAGTTAGGACATCCTAGAAATGGAAGTTTTCTGGGTATCCTTGATCTCTTCTAGCACGGTATGATGTTACACTGGCAGAGCATCTTCGAAAAGCTGCCTCTAAAAAAACACCGGATATCTGTCCTGGTGCACTCAAAATTAATTTTTTGATTCGATATCAGAGTGTGTTTTAGGTCAAATTTGTGCCCAGATCAAAGGGGGGGGGGGGGGGGGGGGGCGCCTGCTATGTGTCTGCATACCCCCCAGAAAATAGGCAGTTGCGCCACTGATTGTATATGTATAAATTGTATCTGATATTATATATACAATTATATTATATTATATACTATTATATATAGAGCTCCGTGAGTCGCAAACTGCAACAATCACTTTCTCCTCCATGCCGCAGTTCACCCCGGACAGCGCTGCACTGAGTTTGACGGTTGAACGCTGATTGGCTGTTACGTTACACATGTCACTCAGTTGTCACACTGTTGAACGCTGATTGGCTGTCATTACAACAAAAACTTGTCGCCGGTTTTCTCTCGCGAAAAATTCGCACGATACGCGTCTCTACGTTCACTTTGTATGGGATCTTGTCGCCCCGTTGCGTTTGGTGTGAACGCACAATGCGATTCTTCCACGGCGGCGCCATGTTTGCTGCGTTCTGATTCAGAACTTCTGAACCAAAACAAAGCAGCGTGTGTGTGACGTCACGACGCATTTGCCGCGACCGGAACCGATAAGCGGAATCGTTAAGCAGGCTTGCTAATGATTCCAAGGAATCGGTTGACTTGGCACCAGTTCTGAACAAGAACCGGCTCTCGATTCCCATCCCTAAACGTTCATCATGCAGTAATACAGTACGTTCAGTTCACGATCGCCGAAAATATGAACGAGTTCATGAACTATCGTTCAATGAACGCGTTCAGGCACAACACTGGCTAGGGGAAGCGGTTCTTCAATGGTGGATTACATCATCGAATTTGAACATCGCTACAACAAGCTCTGTAAGTTTAAAATGGAACTTACGGATGCAGTGTTAGCCTTCAAGCTACTACATACGGCGGGACTTAATGTGAAAGATAAGCAGTTGGCGCTTACAGCTTGCCCGAGCGTTTTGGGCAATAACGTTACACCACCACAAGATGGCAGCAGTGCGTTTCGAATGAGTGAAGATGCTGCCTACTACACGAGATACACAGGCAGACGGGAGAATAGGTCAAACTTGCAACCGTTACAAACGGTGTTTCAGGGCACAAACCCACTCGACAAACATGGGAGGAGAACAAGATGTGCAGTATGACAGAGCACTTAACACTGGGCAAAGGATTGTCCAAACAGAAAGGAATATGTCAAACTTACAAAAAAATGATGTTGATGAATACAACATTACTTTGTTTTCAAACGTTTTATCTGACGCAGAAATCTTCATGGTTGAGGCTTTGGGATCAGCTGTGATTAACACAGCCTGTACAAGAACTGTGTTTTGAGAAAAATGGCTTGATGATTACATCAGTGAACTGCCACAGAGTGAGTTACAAAAATTTAGTGACAAAACAGAGTGCAAGACCTTTTAGATTTGGTGATGGGAAAGTGGTCCACTCCACGAGGAAAGTGATTATTCCAGCCAAGATAGGACAGACTAAATGCAAAATCGAAACAGAAGTGGTCCCTGCAGATATACCCATGCTTTTAAGCAAGACTTTGTTGAAAAGAGCAAGTGCAGTTTTGGACATTGCGCATGACAAAGCAACAATGTTTGAACAACCTGTTCAAACAAACAACCTGGAAAAAAAGACAGTCCTGGTGAAACTGCATAGACAATTTGGACATGCTTCAGTTTAAAGACTACAAGAACTACTGGCCTGTGCAGGTAATAATGATGAGGAAAGCAACACCATACTCAAAGACATTGTAAAGAACTGTGAAACATGCATCAGGAACAGCAAACCAAAACGCAAGCCAGTGGTGGGTTTGCCCATGGCATCAACTTACAATGAAACTATTGCTCTGGACTTGCACGAGTGTCATGGCCTAGGGTAACCAGACAATGATGGAGGACAGAGGCGTGGTTCTAGTTTCACAATGATCACGGTTTATTTAACAACATAACAAAAAGGAGATCAAAACGTCGCAGCGTGGCAAGCAGGTAGAGATGCCTAAAAGGAAGGGGCTGGACTGCTGGAACAGGGCGCAACATATAGGCCACCATCAAGGCGACTCCGCCCCTCTTCATCAGTCCTAATTGGGAGACAGGCATACCAGTCCTAATTGGGAGACAGGACAATCATAGGCAAGGCCTTGCGGCCGTCACATCTCCCCCCATAAAAAAAATCCACCGGATTTCCGATTCGGTCAATACAGCAATTCCACTACCTACTGCTCTTAAATAAAACTCATCAATCTGGTTCATCAATCAACCATTTTTAGCAATACAAATATTCTAGGTCAAACAGTCGTAACCCACACATAAAGTTACTCAACACTACAATATACAACCTGACCAACAGCTCCTGGTCTCGTACTGACCCCCGTATTCCGGCGCCTGGAATAACTAAGGATAAGACAAAACGAGAGACTGCATAGAAATTACCACAATTGCATGTTAGACACACTAGATGGCAGGAGCGCGTGACAGCGCGTCCGCGATCACGTTCTCTTTGCCCCTGATATGCCTAATGTGCAGATTGTATGGCTGGAGGAAAATACTCCAGCGCATCAATCTCTGGTTCGGGTTTTGAAGTGAGTGAAGGAAAGTTAACGGGTTGTGATCACTATAGATGACGATGGGTGTTGGGCTACCCCCAATGTAAACCTCAAAATTTTGCAAGGCCCAAATTAACGCCAATGCTTCTTTTTCTATGGTTGAGTAATGCAGCTGATACGAATTTAATTTTCTCGAGAAATAGCATATGGGACGTTCAACGGAGTCCTCATCATCTTGGAGCAAAACGGCTCCAGCTCCCACATTGCTCGCATCTACGTGCAACCTGAATGGCTTATTAATTTTTGGAGCCAACAGAAGGGGCGCAGATGAGAGAAGATCTTTGGCTCTCTCAAACGCCGCTTGACAAGTGGACGTCCAAACAAATGGCTTGTTCTTTTTTAACAAAGTTGTCAAAGGCACGACGACTGAGGAAAAGTTCTCGCAAAAACTTCGATAGTATCCGATCATTCCGAGAAATCTCATTAACTCTCGCTTAGTGGTAGGTGGTGGGTAACCATCTATGGCCAGGACCTTTGCGCGCACTGGGCGCACAAAGCCCTGACCAACCACTTTTCCCAGGTAGGTCACCGTCGCCCTGGCAAACTCACACTTCGCCAGGTTGACGGTGAGGTTGGCGTGTGCAAGTCGAGTAAATAAGTGATGAAGTCGTTCCAAATGTGAGTCCACATAGACTGCACAACCGTCCAGATTTGCCACTACCTGATTCATCAGTCTTTGAAAGGTGGCGGCAGCGTTACGTAGCCCGAACGGCATGACCTTGTACTCATACAACCCACTAGAAGTAACGAAGGCGGATAGCTCCCGTGCTCGCTCGGTCAACGGAACTTGCCAATATCCTTTTAATAAGTCCAATTTGGTAACAAATTTAGCTGACCCCACTTGGTCCACGCAGTCCTCCATTCTAGGGAGGGGAAATGAATCGGGTTTCGTGACATTATTCAATTTCCTATAGTCGGTGCAGAACCTAGCTGGACTTGTCCAGCTAGAATAGGACCTTTTTGCCAAATAATTTTTCAATAAATAATTCACTTCACCTTCTAAGATTTGCTGTCTCTCCCCAGAGACTCTATAGAAGCGTTGCCGAATTGGGATGGCCTCCCCAACGTCAATATCGTGACTAATAAGATCAGTCTGAGTGGGTGTGTCGGAAAAAAGACCCGGAAATTCCTTAATCAGCGCACTCAACTCAGATGTTTGATCTGGAGTCAGATGGCCCAATAGCAACGGTAAATTAGCCAAAGATTCAGTATTGTTGAGTTTTCCCAACAAAGCTGCATCGTCAGGCTCACAGGCGTCCACCTCCTCCAGCGTTGCCACCGCTGGCATGGAGGGGATGGAAGTTGCGATACAAGTCTGAATGCAGGTAGCGCCGTCCTCATCCGGTGCTACCACCACCGGACTGGGAACAGTGCTCAAATCAGGCCGCACCGACGGCAACTCCTCTTCCTCCCCGTCTCGGTTAAAGTAGGGCTTAAGCAGATTTGCGTGACACAGCTGTGTACGTCTTTTCTTATCTGGCGTGGCCACTACGTAATTGTCATTTTTCTCTTGGCGAATCACCTTGTATGGCCCTGCAAATTTAGCCTGAAATGGAGAGTGTATGACAGGTAGAATGACCATCACCTGGTCTCCAGGTTTGAAAGAGCGACACCTAGCTTTCCTGTCATACACTTGCTTCATTTTCACTTGCGCTTTTTGCAGTTTCAACATTGCCAATCCCCCAACAGCATATAATCGTCGCCGGAATCCATTAACGTAATCGGTCAAAGTCTGCGGCGGCTCATTGCTTGCACTATCCATCAGTGATGCTACTGGCCCCCGCACTGTGTGGCCAAACACAAGTTCGTTCGGGCTAAACCCGGTACTTGCCTGAGTCACCTCCCTAACCGCCAGCAGCAGCCAGGGAAGAGCATCTTCCCAATCGCTGTCTAATTGTACACAATAGGCTCTCAGCATCGATTTGTAAGTCTGATGGAAACGTTCTAAGACACCTTGACTCTGGGGGTGCCGAGCCGATGACTTATTGTGTCGGATCTTTAACAAGCGCAATATTTGAGAGAACGTTTTGGATGTGAAATTTGTACCACGATCCGACTGTATCACTGTAGGCAATCCGAATATGGAAATGAATTGGGACAGCGCCTTAACGACTGGCTTGACCTTGATTGAACGCAGAGCATATGCGGCGGGGTAACGGGTTGTTTGACACATCATTGTCAGCAGATAAATACAACCCGATTTCGAGCGAGGCAGCGGTCCGACACAGTCAATCACAAGATGATCAAAAGGTTTAGGTGTAGGAGTTATCGGCCTTAGGCTTAATCGCCTGGTTCGGCTTTCCAGTTAATTGACACACATGACAGGTCTTCACGTGTGAAGCGATGTCTCGTTTAACTCGAGGCCAATAACAGTAGCGCAGGATTAGGTCATACGTCTTTTTAACTCCCATATGACCCGCATCATCATGGGCCGTTTCCAACACTATTTTGCGCAGTGAAGATGGCACTACCAACTGCCAGTCATATACTCCTGGCAGTCCGCTGCGTGCTGGACATCTGCGCATTAGGACATCCTCTCTAACCACATAACCATGTACGGTATCGCTGTCCTTCACTCTAGCGTATAGAGACTGTAACGAAGTGTCAGATCGTTGCGCATCGATCAGCTGTTCTCTCGGGATCGAATCAGGCAAACCAGGCAACGGTGGCAGCGCAGAACTGTCGCCATCACCTGTTTTGGCAGCAGCCCGCGAGGCAGAGCGTGTCACAGCAGCCACTGGGTGCACACAGGGGGTCTCACACCCCTCAAAGAGAGATCCTAGGTTAGACTTATCAACGCTAGGCGGTACGTTGGCCCATACTCTGGACTTGGCCAGCCCGTTACCAAGAATCATGGCGGTGCCCTGCAACGGGAGCGCCGGACGTACGCCAACAGCCACCTCACCTTGGACCAAGTCGGAGTCTATATACACCCTATGCAGGGGCACAGACAAAACATTTATGTTAATTCCACGCACTAAAACAGACTGGCCAGTGTCGGAAGCAGGCGAGAACGGCAACACTGATTGCAAGATAAATGATTCGACCGAACCAGTATCTCTGAGTATCTTAATCGGCACTTTCTCTCCATCAGCGCCTAGTGAAACAGAGCCATCTGAAATAAAGGGGGAAAAACTCACTTCGAATTCAGGCTCGTTCACGTTAATCGGTTGACTAGGGAGAGATATGGCCAAAGCAGATCCTTGTGCTGCGCCTTTAGTCTGAGTAGCGGTACCAAATTTAGCCTTATATTTTTGTTCATTCTCCTTTTTCTTTTTCAACGCCTCACATTGCCATTTCGTATGCCCTACGCCTAGGCAGAAGTGGCACATTACGTTATGATCTATTTTATTTTGAGTGCGCTCAGCACGAAATCCTGAATCACCAGAAGCAGAGGGCGCATTAGACGTGGTTTTACGGGGAGCTTGGTGGCTCCACTGTGCACGTTCCTTACTGACTGGTTGTCCACCAAAAAACCTTGTTTTGTGGACCAACGCATAGTTATCCGCTAAAACTGCTGCTTCAGAAAGTGTAGTCACCTGGTGTTCTGTTACATACATCGCCATCTCCTCAGGGAGCCAATTCTTGAATTGCTCCACCAAAAAGAGACTGCGTAACCCGTCATACGACTCCACTTCCGATGACGAACACCAGCGATCTAACTGAATAGACACAATGAGCTTGAACCGGGAGTGTGGTATCTCCATGCTATTGATCACTTCACACGCTTCATCGCGGGGAGCAGTGTTCACGTTAGCCGGCTATAGCCGGACATTGGCCGATTGCACGCACGCATGGCCGGTATAAAAAAATGTAAACGGCCCACATGTCCAAGAAAAAAAAGAAAGAAGTTCACATTTATGTATGAATTAATCAGTAGAATATGAAAACCAGTAGCGGTTCCTGGCCGAGCTCAGCAGGGAGGCAAACACAGACGTGCATTCATGAACGCGCGCAGTGCACCCGCAAATGCATACACATGTCACTCAATGGCCACGCTATTGAACACTGATTGGCTGTCATCATGCGAAATTGAAGTTGAAATATTTCAACTCCAGCGAATTTGTCGCGGCACAAATCCTCGTGAACGCGCTCGCCTGTGCACGGCGAAAGTGTGGCGCGACGAATCAAAACTTGTCACCGGTTTTCTCTCGCGAAAAATTCCCCCGATCCGCGCCTCTACGTTCACTTTGTATGGGATCTTGTTGCCCCGTCGCGCTTGGTGTGAACGCACAAATCTTTCCCGATTGGGCAAAAAGGCTGGCCAAAATCGCCAGTACAATCCCCGTGTCCAGTGTTCCTGCGGAACGAGGCTTTTCTCTCCAAAACAGGATTAAAACATCTATCAGAAACCGCCTAACTGAGGAAAAGGTGACGAGGCTGATGCGCATATCGAGCCTTGGGCCGGGGTTGAAAGACTTCAATTTTTCGCGAGCAGCGGAGCAACCATGCCATGAAGTTGCGCCGAAAGTAGCCTGCAAGAATTGCAATTATTGAATTGATTATTTTTTGCCGAGAATGGCTAGGCTAATTTAATAAATGGCATTTTTTGAAGCAACTTAGTTTGTGTCGTTTGCGTTTAAATGTGGACTTCTGGTGATTATTTAATTATTAGTGAATAACGTCCGGAAGATATTGCGAATGTCCGATATTCTGGAATAGTGTCGGACATTTGTCCGCCCAAGAAAAAGTCTAGCGTGAACCCTGGCGGGGAGTATTATCACCACGAAAAAACCCGGGGAGACAGTGAAGCACTTTATTCACTGCTGGATAAGTATCCATGGTCCCCCACGCAGGTTATTCAGTGATAATGGAGGTGAATTCAACAACGAAGAAATGAGGGACATGGCTGAAAAGTTTAACATTGAAGTGAAAACCACTGCAGCATACAGCCCATGGAACAACGGCCTACTAGAAAGGCATAATCAAACCCTGACAGACATTTTGCTGAAAGTGAAGAAAGACAACCAATGTGACAGAAGATAGACCTGGATTGGGACTTACAGCCCCTACCAGCTAGTGTTTGGGCAGAACCCAAATCTGCCTTCAATCCTTATCGATAAGCCTCCAGCTCTGGAAACAAGTTTGAATACTTGGGTAGCCCAACACATCACAACATTACATGCATCAACGAGAGCGTTTACATGCTCTGAGAGGATCCGAAGAGCCCTTCGCAAACAACTCCGGCCCAATGATGACAGATACGAAACAGGGGACAGAGTATACTATAAGAGAGTAGACTGTAACGAGTTGAAAGGTCCAGGTGTAGTCATCGGCCAAGATGGTGTGGTGATTTTTGTTAGACATGGGGGAACCTACATTCGAGTGCACCAGTCTAGGCTGAGAAAAGTGGATCACCCAGAGGTGTAAGAAAATAAAAGGGGAGATATAATTGAAAATGAAAAACTTACAATGACACCAGCAGTTGTACTCAATTATCATAACTATGACAGTGACAATGAATAACAGGAAGTGTAACCTACAAATGATGAACACCTTGATATTGAGGATAACACTGAACCCCCTCTTGCATCAGTACAGCCTGGAGGGAGTGATCTCGATCAACCTGACAGGAAAATCAGGTGCGGTTTCAGGCACCCAGCAAACTTTATGGTCACAGTGGATGGCCATACTGGCACGTTCAACACCCCGGACGAAGCCGAAAAATTCCTGAGTCGGGAGGCACGGGACTGTAACATGGATGTTGGGTCAAGCCGGCAAGTTGACTAATTTATCTGTATTATCAGCAAAATTGAAAGTAAGAAAAAAAAAAAAAAAAAAGACCAAACTCGCACTGAGAATTGAGAGGACAAATGTTTTATTTGCAATTATTATCCACGGTTGAGGTGGAGTCTCTCCCTTGCTTGGAGAGAGGTGAGTAGTTGTTTGCTATCTTGGGCCTTTATTGGCCCCCTGAGTTTAGCTTTAACTTTAAGTCTGGGGCATGGAAGCGTTTTCCATGGGGTTGTCTTTCCCCTTTACTATGTTCATGTGTTCTGTTCGATGTTCTTTTTCTGTCTGCACATCTTCTTTTTTCAGTTTACTGTATATTCCTTTTTGCCATGGTCATGTAACAAATTCCCTTATGTAGCATATTATGTCAGATAGACCTACATCTTGTAAACACAGTGAAGGTGGAATTACATTGTTGGAATGTACGGGGGATCAATAGCCCTCTTAAGAGAAGAAAGGTTTATGCACATCTACGCACACTCAAGGCTGATATTTCCTTCCTTCAAGAAACGCATATAAAAACAACGGCAGCAAAAATATTGCGTCCTTCATGGGCATCTCATGTATTTCAATCTAATTTTTCTACAAAAGCAAGAGGGGTAGCGATCCTTATTAAGAAAACAATAGCTTTTATCCACAAGCAAACTATTTCTGATCAAAGGGGCAGATATTTAATAGTTAAAGGGGAACTTAACTCTGTACCAGTTACCCTAATTAACGTGTATGGGCCAAATTTCGATGACCCCATTTTCTTTCAGAATCTCTTCAACACTATACCGGATATGTCAAACTCAAATATAATTTTGGGTGGAGATTTAAATTGTGTTTTGGATCCTGTCTTAGACAGACAACACTCCCAAACCAGTTCATCTGAGAGCAGTGTTACTCTTAATAATTTAATGCAGTCATATAATCTAGTGGATATTTGGAGCTTCCTCAACCCCACAGCAAAATACTTTTCTTTCTTTTCAGCAGTTCACAAGTCTTATTCTAGGATTGATTATTTCATTCTGGATTCTAAACATTTAACACAAATAGTTGACTGCAAGTATCATTATATTCTTATATCAGATCATGCCCCTGTTTCTGTAAAACTTAAATTGAATTACAAGAGGGGAGAATTTAGCTGGCGCCTAAATAATGCAACGCTGAAAGATAAAGAATTTTGCTCTTATCTCTCAAACCAAATAGATCAATATGTACAAATGAATGACACTGGTGAAGTTGATGATTCCACACTTTGGGAGGCCATGAAGGCTGTTATTAGGGGCCACATTATATCCTATGAGGCAGCAGAAAAAAGAAAATCTAAAGAAAGGTTAAATGAAATTGATAATCAACTGGCTGATATGGAAGTGTTATATAGAGAAGGTAACAAACCTGAGTTACTCAAGAAGATCACTGCATTATGATATGAATACAATACTCTACTGTCAAAGAATGTGTCACGTTTACTGGTCCAAATTAGACAAAAATATTTTGAATTTGGCGCCAAGCCCGATAGGTTGCTATCCCGTCAATTAAGGCAAACTCAGGCTTCCAGAGCCATACACTCTATTAAGTCAGATGATGGCACTCTCTGGACAGACCCTGAAAAAATTAATAAATATTTGCTGTTTTTTATGAACGTGTCTATCAGTCACAAGGTGAACCTGATCCTGACGAGATGGAAACATTTTTTGAAAATCTGGACCTACCTAAACTATCAGCAGAATCATCTCTTTCAATAGATAATGAAATTAATTCAAAATAAATAATGGAAGTGATCTCCTCCGTTCCCAACAATAAGGCAGCTGGGCCAGATGGCTTCAGTATACAATTTTTCAAAAAATGTAGCTCTAAATTATCGCCACTCTTATTACGTATGCTTAATCACTCAATGTTGAACTCAGGGTTACCTCCCACCTTATATAAAGCCAACATTTCACTTATACCCAAGCCAGGCCGTGACCCTAACTTGGTCTCATCATACCGCCCCATTTCACTGTTGCCTATAGAAACCAAAATCCTGGGTAAAGTCTTAGCTAACAGATTAAAGGAGCACATATGTTCCATTATTCATCCTGACCAATCAGGTTTCATGCCAGGTAGACCTATGTATTTTAACTTGCGTCGTTTATTTCATGTGTTGTACACGGAGCACAGAGAGGAGGCTGTAGTAATCTCTCTGGACGCACAACGTGCGTTTGATCAGGTGGAGTGGCCTTATATGTTGATCACACTTGAAAATTTTGATTTTGGACCCTCCTTTATAAAGTGGATTGAGATCATTTATTCACACCCAACTGCCTCTGTTATCACCAATCAAAACATTTCATGCCCTTTTGCAATCAATCGTGGGACCCGTCAGGGGTGCCCTCTCTCCCCTTGTTTATTTTCAATAATTATTGAGCCGCTTGCTGCCAGTGTCAGACAAAGTCAATTAATATCCCCCGTTGAGATACATGAGCAAGAGCATCATCTCTCGTTGTATGCAGATGACATTCTTTTGTTTATATCTCGTCCTGAAACATCAATACCTGCCCTCTTGACTCTAATTAGCAGTTTCGGCAAACTCTCTGGATTCTCTGTTAACTGGGACAAAAGTGAGTTAATGCCAGTGTCCAAGGAGGTTAATATGACGTATTTATTGTCCACTCCCTTTAAAAAGGCTTATGAGCATTTTTCATATCTTGGTGTTATTGGTACGAAAAAATCGGAGGACCTCTTACGAAAGAACTGGAACAGCAAAATTGAACAGCTTAAGCAGGGAATTAATTTCTGGAAGACTCTTCCTATTTCTCTCGTAGGGAAGATTAATGCTATTAAGATGATTGTACTGCCGCGTTTCCTCCATCTTTTTCAATCCATTCCTTGCTTTATTGCTCAGTCTTACTTTAAGCAACTAGATTCCATTATTGTATCATTTATCTGGAACTACAAAGCCGTTAGAATTTCTAAAAAACATTTATGTAAAGCAAAGACTGTTGGTGGCTTTGCTTTACCAAATTTTAAAATGTACTATTGGGCTACTCATCTGTCTATGCTTGCTTGGTGGAGAAGGGGCCCCCCCTCTATTTCAGATTCATGCCCAGCGTGGCTACGCATAGAACGGCTGCTTTGCAAAAAGTCTTCCTTGCTGGCACTGCTTAATAGCCCCACCACAGTCAAGAAGTCATGCTATAGTAACAGCCTTGTAATTCATGGCACTATACGCATATGGGAGCAGATAAAATCTTATATTAAGGCTCCAAAAATGTATACTGACACTCCCATTTGTAATAATCACTCTTTTATACCAGGCATTAACGATGCAGCTTTCTTTGACTGGAAACAAAAGGGTATTGTTAACATAAATGATTTGTATATTGAAGGAAGTTTTGCCACATTTAGACAGCTACAAACTGCTTATAATATTTCTACCTCAAGCTTTTTCAGATATTTACAAATTAGAGACTTTATTCGTAAAAATGTAACAAACTATCAGAGCCTGAATAAGCACGAAACTCTTGAGACAATGAATACATTTGACCCGGCTACTCGAGGGGCGGTTTCCTTCTTTTACAAAACTCTTCATAAGGGAGCTGTGCTGGGTACCGAGGAGCGTAAGCAGGCATGGGCAGATGAGTTAAATTTGGAACTGAGTGATGATATCTGCAATGAATGTTTGCGAAATGTGCACAGATGTTCAGTTAATGTTAGACACAATCTTATACAGTTTAAAACAGTCCACAGACTTTATTATTCCCTGGAGAAGCTAAATAAATTTTACCCTAATGTCTCACCTGTCTGTAATCAATGTAAGTCCATGATAGGTAATTTAGCACACTCATTTTGGTTATGTAGCAAACTCCATTCATATTGGAAAAGTATTTTTCAATGCTTCTCTGAGGCTTTTGGGAAACGTTTGGAACCTGACCCACTTGTGGCAATTCTGGGAGCTACAAGTCCCTTGTCTTTTATTAATAAATACGAGAAGAAGGCTATTGAATTTGGGATGGTGCTTGCCAAGAAATTGATATTACGTGTGTGGAAGTTGGACTCTATGCCTACATACGACCTGTGGTTAGGAGAAATTTCTAACACACTGCATTTGGAGCGACTGAGATACTATAACGATGATAGAGGAGATGTGTTTGATAAGATTTGGGACCCTGTGCTAAGATTCTTTAATGGGTAGGCTGCTCTATAGTGCTTTACTATGCATATGTATGGATATGTGTATTTTTCTTTTTTATTGTACTCTGACATTCACTTGACAAAACTTCTGATCCTTTTACTTAATATTTATGTTTTGACCATGGACTGCGGCTGCTAATTTTGATGTGCTTTGTTCTGTATGTTATGTGTTTGTATGCACTGTCTGTTTTAAAAACTGAAAACTTCAATAAACATATTTAAAATAAAATAAATGGCAGCTAAACTCCATGGACATTAAAGCAGCCTTTTTTACATGGTAAAGAGTTGACCCGAAATGTATACATTCGCCCAACCCAAGAAGCACAGAGCAAAGGAACTGTATGGAAGTTGAAAAAGTGTGTTTATGGCCTTACAGATGCTTCTTTGTACTGGTACAATATGGTGAAAGACACTATGCAGCAGTTGGGAGCTACTGTGTCAAAAGTTGATCCAGCAGTATTCTACTGGCTGGATCATTCCTGTAATGTAATGGGGGTCCTTGCAGCTCATCTGGTTGACTTTATCTGGGTTGGTTCACATGCGTTCTCCACAGCTGTCATCCCCCAATTGAAGGATGCTTTTCAAGTTGGACGTGAAGAACACCACAGCTTCAGCTACATTGGAATGCAGGTTAATTCCCTGAAGGATGAGATACAAGTGCAACAAAGTACATGCATAAAAAGTCTTCACCTTATTCCTGTGGATCCCACCAGAGCAATCGAGTTTGACATGTTTAAAGCCACGATTGGCCCGATAGTTTCGGTAGCAAGACAGAGCAGACCCGACATAATGTGTGACATATCCATTTTGGCAACACAAACACAAAGCATGCTACTGTCAAGACCCTGCACTGTGCAAACAAACTCATCAGAAAACTAAAATCAGTAGAGGTGATCTTGAGGTTTCAGTACTTGGGAGAAAACTGTTCCCTCAAACTAGTCGTTTTCAGCGATTCCTCAATGGGGAACCTTGCAGATGGGGGAACACAGGGTGGACATTTTATCATGCTTATGGGAGAAGATGGTAAGTTTTCACCAATATGCTGGCAGTCAAAACGCATCAGGAGAGTTGTACGGAGTACGTTAGCAGGAGAGACATTGGCTACAGCGGCTAAAACGACGACTACACACACTGCCGCTTCCCTGCATCTTCCTCTCTAATGCCAGATCAATCGCAAATAAAATGGATGAACTAAAACTACAGTTTGCAGCAAACAAAAAAATCAAGGACTGTTGCATTCTGCTGATAACGGAGACCTGGCTTCACTCATCCATACCGGACACGGCTACCGAAATAACAGGTTGTGCAGCCCACCGCTACGACAGAAATAGCGACTCCGGTAAGAACAGAGGAGGGGGTTTATGCATTTATGTGACGATTGGTCCACCAACGATTGGTGCACCAACGTTACTACCATCGATAGCAATTGCTCCCCTGACTTGGAGTATTTGACCATCAAATGCAGGCCCAAGTATCTTCCACGGGAGTTTAATATGTCATGGTTATGGTTGTTTACATAGCACCGAATGCAAATGCTAATTCCGCCCTCAGTCAGCTGTACAACGCCATTAGCCTTCAGCAAAACACTCATCCAGAGGCAGTGCATCTCATAGCAGGCGTCTTTAATCATGTTGATCTGAAAGTAGTGCTTCCCAAATTCCATCAGCACATAAACTGTGCTACCAGGGGAGGAAACACTCTGGACAAAGCCTACTCAAATATCAAGCATGGTTACAAGACTAAACAGCTACCTCACCTGGGAACATCTGATCACATGTCCCTGCTTCTGATACCAGCATACACCACAATTAGGAAAAAAGCCCCCCCAGTAACACGGACTGTTAAAACCTGGCCTGATGATGCCGCACAGCAGCTGCAGGACTGTTTTGGAAATACCAACTGGGACATTTAAAAAAATCAGGACTTGGAAGAGTACACCTTCACCGTACTCTGCTACATCAAGCATTGTGTTGACACGGACAGGCGCATCCGGGTGTATCAAAACCAAAAACCCTGGATGACAAAAGACGTCCAGACCCTGCTGAAGGAGAGAGACACCGCCTTCAGGTCTGGAGATGAGGTACAGTACAGCGCTGTCAGAACCTGCCTGAAGAGAGGCATCAGGGAGGCTAATGCTACGGCCACACTGCACGCGTTATTCGGGTTAAAAAACGTGCATAACGCGCCTAACTTGGTGCTTGATCATTGTGTGTCGCAAAAATGGTTCAACGCGCCTGTGGCTGCGCTGGATTTAGGAGTCTGAGGTAGGAAACCCAAACGCCGCCGTGTTTGGGTGCATGATAGATCTTAGATCGGGTTAGATTAAATAATCTCGGATATAAATAACAGTAATTGGGTTAACTAACTTCCCATGGTGTGTCTGGTGTGTTTCCAGCATTCGTAGTGTTGATCAGCAGAGAAATAGTCCGCCAAAGACGTTGAGGTTGCTTAGCAACCAAAGACGCTGTCCGTGCAAGTGAATGGAGCATTCCCTCGTCGTCATACCTATCAAACCAAACATCCTTCACATTCACCGAGCGAACATTATGAAAGTAAAATGCACATTTCTCGCTCAAAATGTTTACATAAACGCTTTTAATGGCGTAACTATGTTTCTATTTCCACCCAGAATAAAGAAAGATGTCCACCATATGCTTCTGTGCAAGCGTCACTCGTTACTCTCTGCCAGTGATGTCGGGTCAAGCTCCACGCTGGTTGGCTATCGCGGCTAAGCGTCACGCGTAGGCGCGTCAAAAGTTAATTTTTTTTAACTTTGGTGCGTTTACGCGTCATTACGTGCATATGCCATGTCTAATGCCACTAACGCGCCGCTTTAACGCGTGTAAAGCGTCTACGCGACTACACCAATGGTCCCCTATGCAAAAATGCAGATTTTCAACGCCAACGCCCGTCCAGTGTGGCCTTACCTTAAGACAGCATATAAGAGGAAGATTGAGGACCACTTCAGCAGCAACAACTCATGGCAGTTGTGGCAGGGGGTCCAACACATCACAAACTACAAGTCCAGCAACCTCACAGTGACCAACGGTGATGCCTCGCTATCTGAGGAACTAAACTGCTTCTTTGCCCGCTTCGAGGCTGAGACACTGGCGGTGGCTCCATCACATCCACCAGCCCCAAGCAACGACGTCTTCACAGTGCAGGCACATGAGGTGAGGCGCACACTACGGGCAGTGAATCCTAGGAAAGCTGCTGGACCGGATGGTGTGACGGGGAGAGTGCTGAGAGACTGCGCTGACCAACTGGCTGATGTCTTCACTGATATGTTCAACCAGTTTCTTTCCCAGTGCAAGATCCCACCCTGCCTGAAGTCCTCCACAATCATTCCTCTACCAAAAAAGACTACTGTCAGCAGCCTCAACGACTACCGGCCGGTGGCCCTTACGCCAGTCATCATGAAGTGTTTCGAGAAACTAGTCCGGAGCCAGATCACAACAAGCCTGCCAACCACTTCTGACCCCCAACAGTTCGCATACAGAGCAAACAGGTCTACAGAGGACGCCATAGCCACCGCGCTCCACACCACGCTGCAACACGTGGGACATGAGGGGAGCTACGCCAGGCTGCTCTTCATAGACTTCAGCTCTGCTTTCAATACCATCATACCAAACAGACTTCTCACCAAACTAATGGACTTGGGTCTTTCACAACCCATCTGTTATTGGATTAAAGACTTTCTGACAGAGCGCTCCCAGAGCGTTAGAGTAGGTGCCCATCTTTCCTCTGCACTTAGCATCAGCACCGGCTCCCCACAGGGCTGCGTGCTGAGCCCCCTACTCTACACTCTCTACACCAGGGCTATTCAACCTCCTTAACAAGTGGGCCGAAAAGGAAAACCACTGGGGGTTCATGGGCCATACGGAGTAAAACTACGTGAATAAATCGCTACAAATAAATCGTACTTAAATTAGTGTTAACTTAATATATACTACTACATGGAATAAACTTGTCAGACGCATTCCTTCCTTCTTGACTTTTAATCGTATCAATATAAAAGATTTTGTTCTCACATATTTTGGACACGTATTTAGAATTCAACAATGTTGTTTGAATCATCACAAAACAGAACTACTGTACATATGAGACATTTTGAGCCAGTGAGTCAGTGAGAAAGATGCACTGACTTGTTTGCCTAGTTTGGCTCATCCTGAGACACTCATGCAGCTTCTCATAGGTCATGGTCCAACGTGCCCTTGTTCTGATGGCATTCATATGAGAAAAGCTAGACTCACACGTATCGGTTGAGCCAAACATTGTCAGAATAAGTGATGCCAGTTCCTGATTGTGGGATACTGATACTGGCTAGTATCACCGGCTACACACAGAAACCTGATTTGCTTGCAACTATGTTTCTCCTTTATTTTATTTATTTTTTGCATGCAACCTCTTGCGGGCCAGAAAAAATGTAAGAGGGGCCGCATTTGGCCCACGGGCCGCTAGTTGAATAGGCCTGCTCTACACCAATGACTGCATCCCCAGCCACCCCAGCAATACCATCAATAAGTTTGCGGATGATACAACAGTGGTGGGGCTCATCTCAGGTGGGGATGAGACTACATATAGGGAGGAGGTCCAAAGACTGTCTACATGGTGTGCAGAGAACAACCTCATCCTCAACACCTCAAAGACCAAAGAGCTGATCATTGATTATATGAGGAATAAGCCGGACATTCAGCCCATATGTTACGACCCCTACTCGTTCAGGGGGAAAAGGGAAGTAACACACACACAACCCGGTGGATTGGGGTTGTAATTATAGTGTTTATTATAAGGCCTAAAAAATTTTTTTGTTTGGTTCCGGTTTCCGACCGACCCTGTCAATTTATGTGCGACCCAAATTATTTTATGAGTTTTATAAAAAAATATATATATATATTTTTTTTATGTAATTACGTTTTGGTACAGCACCTCTATAATTACGTTTTGGTACAGCACCTCTTCATTCTGTACAAGGATGAGCGAATTTTCTCGTTTTTAAATGAAAACAACCTACCTATCATTCGCTGCCGCTGGAAAAAATAAAATAAAAAAATAAAATAAATTCCCTACCTACCCATGACCTCAACTGACAACCAACAGGAACCAAACTTTTTTTTTTTTTAGGCCTAACCCAACAAAGGAATAGAATTTAACAATCATCAGAAATGGGCCGCTAGGTGCTGTCAAAGCAAAGAAACAAATATAACCAAAAGAGAACTTAAAATAAAATGGAGCTACCTGTCTAATAACTAAATACGTATGGTCCTAAAACATACCCTAACTGGCTACTCTAGCATAACGAAAACGGAAATACAAATGATCAGCACGCTCAGAGCAAGGTACGTTTTATTACTCTGTTTTCTGGGAATAATTGACACAAGCAGAAACCAAAAACCAGCCGTTTTTTCGTTTTGTCCAAAAAAACGAAATTCAAAACTTAAGTTTGTTTATTCGTTTTTTGGTTCTTCTTACCAAAACGAGTTTACCACTCAATATCTGGTTTCCGCCGGTGGGCGGGTCCTCTTGTTGGCTAGCGTGCTTCAGAGCTATAGAGAGAGAGAGTTGCGACACGCTATGATCTCGCCGACAGGGTGGTCACGTGGTTCATGTAAGCCTCAATAGTTCCAAACACGCCGCGCTTTCAATGTTATTCTATGGGACGACAGCAGAGATTTCAATATTAAATGGTAAATATGAATGAAAAAATCACATGCAAGTATTTGTCTGACTGTTATTGCATTATTGCATATTTGTAAATGTCAGTTTTACATTTAGAGCGGTAGGGGGGCAACTGAAAGCTATCTACAAGTACTATTACTTAGATACGTTTTTAAGTTTTGGAGGGAAAGCTTCACGTTCGTGTTAGCATACTGGCCTAACCTTAACTTGTACCTTACATCTGTGTTGAAATCAAAGTATTCAAGATGTTCTACCATGATCATTTAAAGATATAAGCCACACAAAGCATCAAATATATTAAACAACTCATTACGCTTGGATGAATGAAATTGTATTTTTTTTTATTAAACAATTAGTGTGACAAAAACAAGTAATTGCGATTGTGTGAACAGATTCAACAATGGACACAGCAGGGAACACTATATACTTAGGGCAAACCATTAACATATAACGTTGCAAATATACTATACTTTATGCCATTACAATACTTAGAATAGCCCTAGGAAATTCAAAATGGGTTTAGGAGGGAGGATCCTCGTTTGGTCATGAACTCTGACCTCTAACCTATTCTCAAAAGTCAGGGCATAAGTGGTTGAGGAACAGTTGTTACCCGCTCTGTGATCTTCAATGGGAACCATGTGATCTTCATGGTTCATTGGTTACAACTAACATTTTATAGATCAATGGTCATACTATGGTTGGCTGTGCAGCATTTGGATGCTCCAATCGGTCCGAGAAGGGTTCACGGCTTCCCCAAGGACCAAGAGCGCAGGGAGAAATGGATGGCAATGGTCAGCCGTCAAAACGTATTGACAGTCAGCAACAGTCAAAAACGATGTAACGTAATGTTCAGATCACTTGCTAGCATTTCAAAGGGCATAATAATTGTAGTGTAGAGAATTATGACTTTCCAATGATATTTGAAGTGCAACGGAAACTGATATTAAAGCCTACCTACAGGTACACTTTGGAAATGACCAATTTAAAGCCACAAAAGTAGATAGGATGTTGAAGTTGAGGCCCGATGCAGGCCCAACAGTTTTCATCCATCGCCCTAAACCGAAGAGGAGGAAACCCCCTTCTGTGAGGGTGCCTCCGGAACCAAGTTCAACGGACCACCCATATTGCGCCAAATTAAACTTCGGTATGATCCATGCAGCTTACAATATTCCCCATTTCATGTAATTCTAGGATAGACTACACTCATAATGAGATTACATAATTCATATTTGCACATTCAGTTTAAAAAACAACCAGAAGGCAGGGATTCTCTGAGGATTTGCACACAATGTAGATAATCGACACATTTCTACCCAAGTAACAATTGCCGGTAGATCCATTTATAAATTGTATTGGTTTCTGATTGTGGCAGATGATTTAATTCACATTACAGAAATGTTTTGCTTTAATTCATTTTCTTACATTGGAGATGAGAGTAGTTGCAAATGCAAAGGCAAAATACATATAACATCAACATTACCTTGTAATTGTTACAGAGATTGAGGGAGAAATTTAGGTGGATTTCAAGAGCGTTGAAAAGGACATCACAGGAGACAGAGAGAGCAATCAAGAGGCCACATTGCCAGTGGCAGGTGATCCAGTGGCAGGTGATCCAGTGGCAGGTGATCCAGTGGCAGGTGATCCAGGGATTTGTGTGCCGAGGGCCAGTCAGTCAGGGGTCAACAGTGAAGGAATAACTTTTGCCAGGGCCAGCTGCTCCAGGGACCAGACTGCCAGGGACTGATGGGGCGACTGTGGAGGACCTAATAAGGCAACTAGAAAAGGAAAAATTAATGAGAAGGAGAGCAGAGAGGGCTATTGCAAAACAAAAAAGAATCAATTTGGCACTAAGAAAGAGAATCAATTTGGCACTAAGAAAGAGAAACAATTCAGTCAACAAGAAGTTAAAACGAAAAAGCCATATAGGTTAAATTCACCGCCCATCATAATCAGCATTGTTGAATCGGCGGCATCTGTAGGGCTTCATGTGCGGAACATCACCCTTTCCAGGATATAATTAAACAAACACTGTTATTTCTACTAGCTATCGCATCATAAAACCCGTCCTTAAATCAACCTAAATAATCCTAGTAATCCAACATAAATAACTAACTAAATAAAAGTTAGATTCACTAGTACTGAACTTTGTAATTGTTGGTGTAGATACCATCACATGGTGCAGTCGAGCTAACAAACTAGCAGGCAATCGGTCGTCTACCAAGATAAAAATATATATAATTACGCTGTGCATGTACAAATAAATATCAATATATGCATCATAAAGGTCCTGATACAATATAGACAGTTGACAATTCAAAAGAGGTAGCTATTAATCAATTTACCCCTGGAGATACCTTCACAGATGGTGAAGTTGAGCTAACAAACTAGCAAGCAATCGGTCGTCTACCAAGATGAATATATATATAATTACGCTGTGCATTTACAAATGAAGATCAGTATATGCATCATAAAGGGCCTCTGATACAATATAGACAGTTGACAATTCAAAAGAGGTAGCTATTTAATCAATTTACCTCAGAAGTTACTCGGCGGCCAGCAATGGAAATGAACGGTCTCCTACGCCGTAAAATGGTTGTTTGGAACTATTCGAGGCTCCATACCCCGGAAGTAGGCGCTACAACGGAGTCCAATGGAAGTGTCGCAACTCTCTCTCTCTATAGCTCTGGCGTGCTTCATTGCCCTGTGCTCTTCATAATAAAAGTTCTTCCGTTTGATAATGTCGACAAAAATATTACTGTATTATAGACACTAGCAGACACAGAGGACCACACCACCCACAGTCAAGACTGACACGGCTTCAAATAACAATAATAGTATTCATAATCATTTGAAAATGAGAACTTATGAAGTTATGATGACTTCAGTGCAGTTGATGTTTAGCCACAGTTAATACATGCAGAGCAGACCTGCGATCGCTGGCTGCTGATTTCCTCACAGCCTGAGGGCTATGAGGAATAGGCCTATGTGATGCCCACTAATGTGTGCCCACATTTGTGTATATTACGTTTTTATATACTACACCATTTTATATTATTAAGACACACTATTTCCTACTAAATTGATCTTATTTTGTATGAGCAATATCTTTTATAGTTTTACATTTTCACAATGCAATTGCACTATCCTGCCAGTAGGAGGCACAGTAATATTGTGGTTTGCCTGAATCCCCGTGAGATCCTCATAACTAATGAGGATCTGAAAAGACAAGTCACGTCTCCCGTGTCAGCATTCTTTTCTCTTTGTTTCAGGTGGGTTATGTGTTTAAAATGTAAAACAAGTTGATGTTAGTGATTGGATAATGTGTGGTGAAATGTTTTAGTAAAGTATGAGTGTTAAAATGAGTACATGTGTAGCTAGTAAGGTCCGTCGCTCGCCGAGAGATTTGTAATGACGGCGCCGTTGGAAGTTTTACCGTTGGGCTAGTAGCTTTAAGCTACTAGCTAGTAAGGTCCGACGCTCGCCGAGGGACTTGTAATGACGGCGCCGTTGGAAGTTTTACCGTTAGGCTAGTAGCTTTAAGCTAATACGGATCACGCTCGTCTCTACCTTTTTGTTTTATTGGAATAACACCACACGTGGCACACTTCTTTGCGTTTTGTAAAGTATTAAAATGTTTATTGATTGTTGTAAAGCACCTTAAAGATACCGTTAAGAAAAGTTATTTGAAGTTCAGTAATAAGAAAATGTTTGATATAGCCTACAAGGTAGGTACTATTAAAAATACTAGTTCCGTAAAACCTAATGGGTTTTAAGAGCATTAAAGATGCACCTTGTACAAACTGTTAATTAGACAACATATGGAGTAATATGATGCTGAGTTTAAAATGCATGGACAATGTGAAGATAAACGGTAACCTTCAGTAAATTGAGAAGTTAAATGAATAAATATAACTAATGAGGATCTGAAAAGACAAGTCACGTCTCCCGTGTCAGCATTCTTTTCTCTTTGTTTCAGTTATCTATAATCTGTCCACGGCGATCCCACCTGGGACCCGTTACAGATTCTTGGGGGCTCGTCCGAGATCGGCGCCACCTTCTGGCCGGACGCTGATCCATCCTAATGACATCTAGGACCAATGACCAACGCAGACGCTGACGTGTGTGGAGGCCTGCTGTGAACGTGAACGAGTGGAGAACCCTGTCCCAGAACAGAGAACGTGCATTACCGAACTGCATAACCTATCGTGAGGTAGGAGAGGAGCAACTATGGCTGACAGTGGAAGGAAGCACCTAGTGTGGGACATTAGGAAGAGTCTACTCGCCTTGTCAGGAGAAGAGCTCTACCAACTTACCAAGACCGTGGGTCCAGTGTCGGGCAAAGAACAGTCCGAGCTTGAGGAGGGAGACCAGGAGGGATGTTTCGAATATATCAACGCGTTTATGTACAGTAAGCAGTTGCTTGATTCAGAGGACAGTGGTATGGTTGATTTAATGATGTTGAAAGATGCTGTTGATGATGTGTTGACGCACCGTGGTGCAATGTTGTTAAATGCGATGGGTAATGTTGAATCAAATACCATGCAGACTGACACTTATTCATTTCGCCCTGCTCACACTATTGATATTAATGCGACCCAGTCAAACCAAATTGCCACTGAACCTACCATAGGTGACACTCCTAAACAGATAACTCCAGCTGTTGTCAGCTCTAGTCCCGCCACAACTGTCTCATTCAGCTCTGCGTTGCCTAGCCAAAGTACTGATAGGCTTAGCGCTAGTACATTGACTTTTGTCCCAACTTCAGGCGTATCTAGTGCTACAATGCTAAACACATCTGACACATCCAACGCTGAGTTGTTAAAAGTGTTGGCTAGCTATGAAGACCTTAGCAAGAAGCTAATACAGTGCATCCCAATAAATGCTACACACTCACAAGGGGACTTGCAACCGTCCTCACTCTCATTCAGCAAGCCTGAAAGTGAACCGCCAAACAGTAACCCGTCTGCTAAATCTGTCACTCAGCCAGGCCGTGAGGGGATGATCTCCATGAGAGAACTTTCCTTCCTTCAAAGAAGTGAGTTTAAAGTGCAAGGCGGACAAATTGGCGACCAATCAGCAGACATCAGTTACAATAATGTCTGCAAACAGATTGAAGAAGGAATCAAGGCACGTTTCACTGAGGCAGAAATAGTCCGTGGTGTGTTAAGAATAATCAAACCTGGAATTTTCAAAGATATGCTAATAAGTAAGGATGACATAACACTGACTGAACTTAAGGGGTTCCTCCAGACCCACCTAAGAGAAAAAAACAGCACAGAGTTATTCCAAGAGTTGATGTGCGCAAAACAGGATGAAAATGAAACGCCACAACAATTCCTTTACCGTGTGATAGGCTTGAAACAGCGTATCCTATTCACATCTAAACTGTCAGATACAGGAATAAAATACTCTGCAGCTACAGTACAAGATGTTTTCCTGCATACAGTGTACCAAGGATTTGGAAACAAACACACAGACATACGCCGAGAACTAAAACCTCTCCTTTCAAACAGTGACGTCAGTGACGAGACAATATTACGCCATGTAATGCAAATCCAAAGTGAGGAAAGCGAGAGACAGAAGAGACTCGGCTCTTCCCGTCGACAAACTGCAACAAATGTACACAGCGCACATCTTGAACTTAACGCAGTTAAGGGGTCTAGCAATAAACCAGAGAGTGCAGACCACAAAACAAGGTCGGATCCACTTAAAGAACTTGCCGCTAAAGTAGATGCACTTACAAAAATGGTGGAGGTCATGCAACAACACACCCAACCACAACCATTCTACAGTGAGCACCGTTTCAACCAAAATAAGGCTCAATCCAGGCGTGGAAAGCCCTTTGGTTGCCCGAAATGTGTTGAACAAAACCGTCAAGACTGTCAACATTGTTTCATTTGTGAGGAGGAAGGACATCGGGCAGCTGGCTGTCTAAAGCGACAAAATAAACAGGGAAACTTCAACCGGCCTCTGTAGAGGGACATCCAGTGACCGGATCTGAAAGACAGTCCCAATCTAAATGTTCAACAAAGGCTAATTGTGACAATCATACCAGCTTTAACTCATCCGCTGCAACAACAGTCAGCAGACCAAATAACTGTAAACAAACAACTCAGCCTTCTCCTAAGCCACCACTTACAGCAAGAGGAGCTGTTGCCAACCTAATTGGAAGAAAAGCCTTTGTCCAATGTAATCTCAACGGGCTAGCAGTCACCTCATTGCTAGACACAGGGGCACAAGTTAGCATGATAAACCGTGCCTGGAAAGACCAATACCTGCCTGACCTTGATATTCACCCAGTGTCTGAAATAATTGAAGAAATAGAGGAACTAAAAGTCTTTGCTGTTAATGGAGATCTCGTGCCATTTGATGGATGGGTAGCCATAAAGATAAATCTACCAGGAAATGAAGACCCCAGTCTCTCCATCAGTGTCCCATTCCTTGTCAGTACCTTACCCCTGGAGAGACCACTGCTTGGTTTTAATGTTTTAGAACAGCTCATCTCCAACCAACCAGAACGGTTGGTGCCTGTCCTTGTTAATCTGCTTTGTAATGCTATCTCTGTCCCCAGTGAAAAAGCTGAAGCTATTGTGAGCTTTATTCAGACAGCAAGGCCAGTCATGCAACAGGGACGTCCGCGGACAGGTGCCCAGGATATTGTCATCCCAGCTGGTAGTGTGTCGTGGTTAAAATGCCGGCTTCCACCAAACATGGATGCTCATGACAGCATGGTTTTGTTTGAAGCAGAAGAAAATAGTGTACCGTTAGAGCAGTTGGACGTGGGGCCAGGGTTGTTTGACATTAAAAACACTGTAAAACCGTATGTCACCATACCAGTTGGTAATAATACCAATCATGACATTACCTTACCCCGAAAGACAGCTTTAGGAACCCTGCAACATGTTGAAAAAGTTGTGGAGGGTGACGTCCCCGCCAAAACACAGTCCGCAGTGACAGTCAGTGAGGTCACCACCACTCAAACCAGTGACCCAGCTCCACCCTTATGGCACCCACCTGTAAGTCTCGACCACTTGGATGAGAAACAACAGGAAGCTGTTAAACAGATGTTGTATGAGGAGTCCCGTGCTTTCGCAAGAGATGGAAATGACATCGGCTGCATTCCAAACCTACAAATGGTGATAAACTTGAAAGACGATATCCCTGTACAAAGATCGTACACCTCCATCCCAAATCCGCTCTTCAAAGAGGTAAAGGAATATATCCAAGACCTCATACTAAAGGGATGGATAGTGAAGTCTAAGTCTCCCTATTCTGCACCCGTCGTATGTGTGCGGAAGAAGGATGGCACACTGCGCCTGTGCATAGACTATCGTCTGTTAAATCAAAAGACAGTCCCTGATAGGCATCCACTGCCTCGGATTCAGGACTTGACAGACACTTTGGGAGGGTACTCATGGTTCAGCATCCTCGACCAAGGCAAAGCGTACCACCAAGGTTTTGTGGCAGAGGGTTCACGACATCTCACGGCCTTCATCACCCCCTGGGGATTACATGAATGGGTAAGAATCCCATTTGGACTATCTAATGCACCTGCTGCTTTCCAGAGAAGCATGGAGGAGATGTTGCATTCCCTACCTGGACGACATACTGTGTTATGCAAAGTCCTTCAGTGATCACGTGGAGGTGTGTCGTAAGGTTCTCCAAGCTCTGCAGCACCATGGGGTGAAGCTTCGACCGGAGAAATGTGAGGTATTCAAGCGAGAAGTTCGATATGTTGGGCGCATGGTGTCAGCCGAGGGTGTTCGAGTTGACCCTAAAGACTTTGAGGCTGTGCTGGCTTTGAAAACCAAAACCCCACAAACAGTCGGCGACATCAGACAGGTTCTTGGCTTCCTTAGCTACTACCGATCCTACATACAGGACTTCGCCAAGATAGCCAAACCACTATATGAGCTGCTCCAAGGGAAGTCCCCCATGCCAAAACAACCCCCCCCGGCACTGTAAGTCCAAGGGTCCTCAATTACCCTCCAGGACGCCTATAGAATGGACTGCAGATCACCAAAGTACACTAGAAGAGCTCTTCAACATGCTAACGCATCCCCCAGTTCTAGCATATCCAAACTTTGAGGAGCCATTCGTTCTGCATACTGATGCGTCAGAGAAAGGGCTTGGCGCAATCCTCTACCAGCAGCAAGATGGGAAACTGCGAGTCATTGGATATGGATCTAGAACATTGACACCTGCGGAGAGAAACTACAACTGCAAAACTCAATGCAGTTGGACATCGCTGGGTTGGAGAATTCTCTTTGTTTCAGGTGGGTTATGTGTTTAAAATGTAAAACAAGTTGATGTTAGTGATTGGATAATGTGTGGTGAAATGTTTTAGTAAAGTATGAGTGTTAAAATGAGTACATGTGTAGCTAGTAAGGTCCGTCGCTCGCCGAGAGATTTGTAATGACGGCGCCGTTGGAAGTTTTACCGTTGGGCTAGTAGCTTTAAGCTACTAGCTAGTAAGGTCCGACGCTCGCCGAGAGACTTGTAATGACGGCGCCGTTGGAAGTTTTACCGTTAGGCTAGTAGCTTTAAGCTAATACGGATCACGCTCGTCTCTACCTTTTTGTTTTATTGGAATAACACCACACGTGGCACACTTCTTTGCGTTTTGTAAAGTATTAAAATGTTTATTGATTGTTGTAAAGCACCTTAAAGATACCGTTAAGAAAAGTTATTTGAAGTTCAGTAATAAGAAAATGTTTGATATAGCCTACAAGGTAGGTACTATTAAAAATACTAGTTCCGTAAAACCTAATGGGTTTTAAGAGCATTAAAGATGCACCTTGTACAAACTGTTAATTAGACAACATATGGAGTAATATGATGCTGAGTTTAAAATGCATGGACAATGTGAAGATAAACGGTAACCTTCAGTAAATTGAGAAGTTAAATGAATAAATATAACTAATGAGGATCTGAAAAGACAAGTCACGTCTCCCGTGTCAGCATTCTTTTCTCTTTGTTTCAGTTATCTATAATCTGTCCACGGCGATCCCACCTGGGACCCGTTACACCTACAAGTGATCATAACACATTACAGACAGCTGAAAATTGCGCATTTGTTGACCTTTATCCATTTAAAGTAAGCAAATTATTTTTTCTTGTTGAAAGATATTTTATATTGTTTTTATATTATTTACTGATGGTGTTTACAGAATGCGAGTGCGTGTTACATTGAAAGCGAGGCTGAGTGTGCCTATGAATATAGGCTACAGTGAGTTTTTTAAGGTGCTGTACAAGCAAATCATATTGTCTACTCTGTACAGTGACAGGGAGTGTAAAGTAACCTACTTCATTCAATATCGAATAGGCTACTGTAGCCTACACTATGTACAAATGGTTTTGCTCATTGCAGTTGTGACAGTCATTTTAAAGTGTCAGCAGGCAAGCTTCACTCATTCCAGGATTCATTATGCGTTGTCCTATAGCCTACTTGGAACATGTTTTGGAATGGATCTATAGTAGCGTATAGAAATTTGCTCATAACAGGCCAGCTGGAATACAAAGCAAACTCTTTGTATTCCAGCTGTTTTTTTTGTGATGTTTTATGATGTTTCAATGTTGCGTTGGTAATGTGTTAGACAGCTTAGATGTTATGTTTTGTTAACCTGATTCCTATCCCACTCTGTTTAAGTAAAAGTGTGCTACTGCTGCAAAGTCTCTTTGCTTTTGTTTTTTTCTTTTCTTTAATGTGTTTGGAAATGACTTTTAATGATGTTAACTAGATCTCATAACTGGCCTAAACACATAGAAATTTGTATATACCCTATACCGTTTGACTATAAGACCTCTATAATAATCTCTATTCATGTAGTCAGTCAATGATCAAACTAGTAGCATGAATATGAATTACAGTCCAAGCGGGTTAGGCAAGGCAAGGCAATTTTATTTTTATAGCCCGTTTTTACAAACAGTTTGTCTCAAAGGGCTTTACATAGCATGAGCATCATAACAACATCCTCTTCCCTTAAGCCCTCACATCGACTGAGTAAAAACTCCCAGGTAAATCAAGGGGAAAAATTGCAGTTGGTTCAGACTGGGGGTGGAGCTGTGGAGAATATATGGAAACACAGAGAGACTGCGAGACGCCAAGGCCAAACTACAAGGTGCGAAAGGTGAGGGGGGGGGGGGGTCTGCCTCTCTGACCCATGGGGAGAGCTGGTTCCACAGTAAAGGAGCCCAGTAACTGAAGGCTTGACTTCCCACTCTGTTTTTAGAGATAATGGGAGTCACGAACAGACCTGCATTCTGGGAGCCAATAAAAATCTTGGATAAGTCATAATAAAGGTAATGATTCATTATTGTGCATTTAAAGATGTATATTATTACATTGCAGCATTATTTGGGGATGACAATACAAGACTTCCATGAATGTGCATTTGAAGGAGTTTGCTTTGTATTCCAGCTGGCAAATTTCTATAGGCTACTATAGATCCATTTCAAAACACGTTCCAAGTAGGCTATAGGACAAAGCATTATACATCCTTGAATGAGTGAAGCTTGCCTGCTGACATGTTAAAATGACTGCCACAACTGCCATGAGGAAAGAGCAAAACCATCTGTACATCGTGTAGGCTACAGTAGCCTATTCAATATTGAATGAAGTAGGTTACTGTACACTCTTTGTCACTGTAGTCAATATGATTTGCTTGTACAGCACCTTAAAAAAACTCACTGTAGCCTATTTTCATAGGCACACCCAGCCTCGCTTTCAATATAACACACACTCGCATTCTGTAATTTCTGTCAGTAAATAATAATATGAAAACAATATAAAATATCTTCCAGCAAGAAAAAATTATCTGTTTAATGTAAATGGATAAAGGTCAACAGATGCGCAATGCAGGGCTCTCCATTTTTTAAATGAGTTCAGAGTGAGATTTTGTCGGGGGGGGGGGGGGGGGGATATATTAATATGTAACTGCATACAAATTTGTTCACAGACATGGTGACTAATGTATGACAGTAGGCCTTATTGGCCCTTAACACTAATATTCAGAAACAACACTGCCTCAAAAGGATATTGGTCTAAGCAACACCAGTAGAGGCATATACTTTCCCTGAACTTTTAAACGTTGCAAACGTGCAAAACATACATTATATTTACGCGGCATTCAGTCCAATGCTTAAAAATATATCTGTGGCATTCAGTAGGCCAATGCTGTGGTAAAGTGTGCAAAGTATGAGTATGAATATTTGATGGAGTATGAGTAAGTGTTCCCTTCTGTTACATAGATAGAACTTTATCCATCCCCTGCAGGAGAAATGTGTTAATGTTTGTCCCTATAAAACAATAATGGTAAAAAAATATAATACAAAACATGACGGTAACTCTAAAGTCAAACCGTCCAATCTGAAGGCTTTACTTAACCACTCCCCCTACTCACTTCCACCAATGCAAAGCGAACAGAACTGAGTATGGGAGGGCGTAGCCCAACTAGTTTGTGATAGACCCAGAGGAACGCAACGCAAATTAAATGTGAACATGTATTGAGGCTTTATTAAAATCCCGGACGATTTTGAAATTTCAACCGGACGCATTTGATTCCTACCCTTCCACTGTCAAATAGCGGCGGAAGTTGTGTGGCGTGTGAGCGTGTGCATGGGTTGAATTGCGTGCGTCTCACAGAGAGCCCTGCGCAATGTGCAGCTGTCAGAAATGTGTTGTAATCACTTGGATTCCTCATAGCTCTCAGGCTGTGAGGAAATCAGCAGCCCGCGATCTCAGCTCCTTTGACGTGAACGCGTACAGAGCGCATAGTTCAGAGCCGGACAATGATGTCGTAGTAAAGCCCTCAGGTCTATTCTGCATGTATTAATTGTGGATAAACATCAACTGCACTGAAGTCATCATAACTTCATAAGTTCTCATTGTCAAATGATTATGAACACTATTATTGTTATTTGAAGCCGTGTCAGTCTTGACTGTGGGTGGTGTGGTCCTCTGTGTCTGCTAGTGTCTATGATAAAGTAATATTGTTGTCGACATTATCAAACGGAAGAACTTTTATTATGAAGAGCACAGGTCAATGAAGCACGCTAGCCAATAAGAGGACCCGCCCACCGGCAGAAACCAGATATTGAGTGGTAAATTCGTTTCGCTCAGTAAGAACCAAAAAACGAATAAACAAACTGAAATATTGATTTTCGTTTTTTTGACAAAACGAAAAAACAAAAAATCTAAATTTCAGTTCGTTTATTCGTTTTTTGGTTCTTACTGAGCGAAACGAATTTACCACTCAATATCTGGTTTCCGCCGGTGGGAGGGTCCTCTTATTGGCTAGCGTGCTTCATTGCCCTGTGCGCTTCATAATAAAAGTTCTTCCGTTTGATAATGTCGACAAAAATATTACTGTATTATAGACACTAGCAGACACAGAGGACCACACCACCCACAGTCAAGACTGACACGGCTTCAAATAACAATAATAGTATTCATAATCATTTGAAAATGAGAACTTATGAAGTTATGATGACTTCAGTGCAGTTGATGTTTAGCCACAGTTAATACATGCAGAGTAGACCTGAGGGCTTTACTACGACATGATTGTCCGGCTCTGAACTATGCGCTCTGTGCGCGTTCACATCAAAGGAGCTGCGATCGCGGGCTGCTGATTTCCTCACAGCCTGAGAGCTATGAGGAATACAAGTGATTACAACACATTTCTGACAGCTGAACATTGCGCAGGGCTCTCCGTGAGACGCACGCAATTCAACCCATTCACACGCCACACAACTTGCGCCGCTATTTAACAGTGGAAGGGTAGGAATCAAATGCGTCCGGGTGAAATTTCAAAATCGTCCGGCATTTTATTAAAGCCTCAATACATGTTCACATTTAATTTGCGTTGCGTTCCTCTGGGTCTGTCACAAACTAGTTGGGCTACGCCCTCCCCTACTCAGTTCTGTTCGCTTTGCATTGGTGGAAGTGAGTAGGGGGAGTGGTTAAGTAAAGCCTTCAGATTGGACGGTTTGACTTTAGAGTTACCGCCATGTTTTGTATTATTTTTTTTACCATTATTGTTTTATAGGGACAAACATTAACACATTTCTCCATTCTCCTGCAGGGGATTGATAAAGTTCTATCTATGTAACAAAAGGAAACACTTACTCATACTCCATCAAATATTCATACTCATACTTTGCACACTTTACCACAGCATTGGCCTACTGAATACCACAGATATATTTTTAAGCATTGGACTGAATGCCACATAAATATAATGTATGTTTTGCACGTTTGCAACGTTTAAAAGTTCAGGGAAAAGTATATGCCACTACTGGTGTTGCTTAGGCCAATATCCTTTTGAGGCAGTGTTGTTTCTGAATATTAGTGTTAAGGGCCAATAATGCCTACGATCATACATTAGTCACCATGTCTGTGGACAAATTTGTATGCAGTCACATATTAATATATCCCCCCCCCCCCGCCGACAAAATCTCACTCTGAACTCAGTTAAAAAATGGAGAGCCCTGCATTGCGCATCTGTTGACCTTTATCCATTTACAGTAAACAGATAATTTTTTCTTGCTGGGAGATATTTTATATTGTTTTCATATTATTATTTACTGACAGTGATTACAGAATGCGAGTGCGTGTTATATTGAAAGCGAGGCTGAGTGTGCCTATGAATATAGGCTACAGTGAGTTTTTTACGGTGCTGTACAAGCAAATCATATTGTCTACTCTGTACAGTGACAGGGAGTGTAAAGGAGCAAGGTACGTTTTATTACTCTGTTTTCTGGGAATAATTGACACAAGCAGAAACCAAAAACCAGCCGTTTTTTCGTTTTGTCAAAAAAAACGAAAATAGAAAATTTCACTTCGTTTATTCGTTTTTTGGTTCTTCTTACCAAAACGAGTTTACCACTCAATATCTGGTTTCCGCCGGTGGGCGGGTCCTCTTATTGGCTAGTGTGCTTTGTTGCCCTGTGCTCTTCAAAATAAAAGTTTTTCCGTTTGATAATGTCGACAAAAATATTACTGTATTATAGACACTAGCAGACACAGAGGACCACACCACCCACAGTCAAGACTGACACGGCTTCAAATAACAATAGTATTCATAATCATTTGAAAATGAGAACTTCTGAAGTTATGATGACTTCAGTGCAGTTGATGTTTAGCCACAGTTAATACATGCAGAGTAGACCTGAGGGCTTTACTACGACATCATTGTCCGGCTCTGAACTCGGCTCTGAGCGCGTTCACATCAGAGGAGCTGCGATCGCGGGCTGTTGATTTCCTCACAGCCTGAGAGCTATGAGGAATACAAGTGATCACAACACATTTCTGACAGCTGAAATTTGCGCATTTGTTGACCTTTATCCATTTACAGTAAACAAATAATTTTTTCTTGTTGAAAGATATTTTATATTGTTTTCATATTATTATTTACTGATGGTGTTTACAGAAAGCGAGTGCGTGTTATATTGAAAGCGAGGCTGGGTGTGCCTATGAATATAGGCTACAGTGAGTTTTTTAAGGTGCTGTACAAGCAAATCATATCGTCTACTCTGTACAGTGACAGGGAGTGTAAAGTAACCTACTTCATTCAATATCGAATAGGCTACTGTAGCCTACACTATGTACAAATGGTTTTGCTCATTGCAGTTGTGACAGTCATTTTAACGTGTCAGCAGGCAAGCTTCACTCATTCCAGGATGCATTATGCGCTGTCGTATAGCCTACTTGGAACATGTTTTGGAATGGATCTATAGTAGCGTATAGAAATTGGCTCATAACAGGACAGCTGGAATACAAAGCAAACTCTTTGTATTCCAGCTGTTTTTTTTGTGATGTTTTATGATGTTTCAATGTTGCGTTGGTAATGTGCTAGACAGCTTAGATGTTCTTAGATGTTTTGTTAACCTGATTCCTATCCCACACTGTTTAAGTAAAAGTGTGCTACTACTGCAAAATCTCTTTGCTTTTGTTTTTTTCTTTTCTTAAATGTGTTTGGAAATGACTTTTAATGATGTTAACTAGATCTCATAACTGGCCTAAACACATAACATTTGTACATACCCTATACCGTTTGACTATAAGACCTCTATAAGAATCTCCTCTGTGCAACTATTCATGTAGTCATTCAATGATCAAACTAGTATATGAATTACAGTCCAAGCGGGTTAGGCAAGGCAAGGCAATTTTATTTTTATAGCCCGTTTTTACAAACAGTTTGTCTCAAAGGGCTTTACATAGCATGAGCATCATAACAACATCCTCTTCCCTTAAACCCTCGCATTAACTGAGTAAAAACTCCCAGGAAAACCCTTTTAACAGGGGAAAAATTGCAGTTGGTTCAGACTGGGGATGGAGCTGTGGAGAATATGTGGAAACACAGAGTGACTGCGAGACGCCAAGGCCAAACTACAAGGTGCGAAAGGTGAGGGGGGGGGGGGGGGGCTGTGCTTAAATTTAGATAGAGTGTCTGCCTCTCTGACCCATGGGGAGAGCTGGTTCCACAGTAAAGGAGCCCAGTAACTGAATGCTCTACTTCCCAGTCTGTTTTTAGAGATAATGGGAGTCACTAACAGACCTGCATTCTGGGAGCCAATAAAAATCTTGGATAAGTCATAATAAAGGTAATGATTCATTATTGTGCATTTAAAGATGTATATTATTACATTGCAGCATTATTTGGGGATGACAATACAAGACTTCCATGAATGTGCATTTGAAGGAGAGTTTGGTTTGTATTCCAGCTGGCAAATTTCTATAGGCTACTATAGATCCATTTCAAAACACGTTCCAAGTAGGCTATAGGACAAAGCATTATACATCCTTGAATGAGTGAAGCTTGCCTGCTGACATGTTAAAATGACTGCCACAACTGCCATGAGCAAAGAGCAAAACCATCTGTACATCGTGTAGGCTACAGTAGCCTATTCAATATTGAATGAAGTAGGTTACTGTACACTCTTTGTCACTGTACAGAGTAGTCAATATGATTTGCTTGTACAGCACCTTAAAAAACTCACTGTAGCCTATATTCATAGGCACACCCAGCCTCGCTTTCAATATAACACACACTCGCATTCTGTAATCACTGTCAGTAAATAATAATATGAAAACAATATAAAATATCTTCCAGCAAGAAAAAAATATTTGTTTACTGTAAATGGATAAAGGTCAACAGATGCGATGAGGAGAGATTTTGTCGGGGGGGGGGGATATATTAATATGTAACTGCATACAAATTTGTTCAGACATGGTGACTAATGTATGATAGTAGGCATTATTGGCCCTTAACACTAATATTCAGAAACAACACTGCCTCAAAAGGATATTGGCCTAAGCAACACCAGTAGAGGCATACTTTCCCTGAACTTTTAAACGTTGCAAACGTGCAAAACATATATTATATTTACGCGGCATTCAGTCCAATGCTTAAAAATATATCTGTGGCATTCAGTAGGCCAATGCTGTGGTAAAGTGTGCAAAGTATGAGTATGAATATTTGATGCAGTAGGAGTAAGTGTTCCCTTCTGTTTCATGCATAGAACTTTATCAATCCCCTGCAGGAGAAATGTGTTAATGTTTGTCCCTATAAAACAATAATGGTAAAAAAATATAATACAAAACATGACGGTAACTCTAAAGTCAAACCGTCCAATCTGAAGGCTTTACTTAACCACTCCCCCTACTCACTTCCACCAATGCAAAGCGAACAGAACTGAGTAGGGGAGGGCGTAGCCCAACTAGTTTGTGACAGACCCAGAGGAACGCAACGCAAATTAAATGTGAACATGTATTGAGGCTTTATTAAAATCCCGGACGATTTTGAAATTTCACCCGGACGCATTTGATTCCTACCCTTCCACTGTCAAATAGCGGCGCAAGTTGTGTGGATGTGTGAGCGTGTCCATGGGTTGAATTGCGTGTGTCTCACGGAGAGCCCTGCGCAATGTGCAGCTGTAAGAAATGTGTTGTAATCACTTGTATTCCTCATAGCTCTCAGGCTGTGAGGAAATCAGCAGCCCGCGATCGCAGCTCCTTTGATGTGAACGCGTACAGAGCGCATAGTTCAGAGCCGGACAATGATGTCGTAGTAAAGCCCTCAGGTCTATTCTGCATGTATTAACTGTGGCTAAACATAAACCGCACTGAAGTCATCATAACTTCATAAGTTCTCATTGTGAAATGATTATGAACACTATTATTGTTATTTGAAGCCGTGTCAGTCTTGACTGTGGGTGGTGTGGTCCTCTGTGTCTGCTAGTGTCTATAATAAAGTAATATTTTTGTCGACATTATCAAACGGAAGAACTTTTATTATGAAGAGCACAGGACAATGAAGCACGCTAGCCAATAAGAGGACCCGCCCACCGGCGGAAACCAGATATTGAGTGGTAAATTCGTTTCGCCCAGTAAGAACCAAAAAACGAATAAACAAACTGAAATATTGATTTTCGTTTTTTTGACAAAACGTAGAAACGAATAAACGAACTGAAATCTTGATTTTCGTTTTCTTGTCAAAACGAAAAAACGGCTTGTTTTCTGGTTTCTGCTTGCGTCAATTGTTCCCAGAAAACAGAGTAATAAAACGTGCCTTGCTCCAACATCAGTACAGAGGGATTCTTCTTACCCTGGCCCAAGTCTGGGAACACACAAACGTAAACTCTTGCTCTCAAACGAAAGCGACTACGCGCCTAGATTCCCTACAGGTGTCTGCCCCGCTTGCAAGGCGCATCAGGCTTTTATACGCCTCCACGGCGCCGTCGCTCTGGTTGGTTCCGGGGACGGAAGGATCCGCCCACTTGGGCTGCTTTGGGGAAAAACAGAGCAGGGCCGAGCTCTCTGAGTGGCCAACGACGTGCGTCGCGACCTAGGTCGCATTGGTCGTGACGTAAGTCGCTTTGGTCGCTGTGTTGGTCGCTCGTCTGGCCGCCGTTTTCTCGTCTGGCTGCCGTTTTGGTCGCTGGCTGGCTCGGTCGCTCAAAGTCTATGGGCGGTCCTTAATCAGTTAATTTGCATGTTATTAACGTTTTTTTTGCGACAGTTGAAGTACCAGAAAGGGCGAAAGCTACCTACAGCTCTTTATTGCTTATATTGTTTTAATATTTCTATATTGAAGTACAGTTTAAAATGATAAAATCGTTGGTCTATCAGTATCAATATAATGTATTAGTCGCAATTTGGGGCGTATTCAAATAATGAATTTTATATCTTATATATATATTTGTTTTGTTAAATGTCATTAAGCCTAATAAGGTATATTATGCACAAAGCACTTCGTTATAGAGTGATATATTAGTTGTAATTCGGTGCATATTGAAATTATGTATTTTCGAAATTATACATAGCCTATTTGTTTTGTTAAATGTCATTAAGCCTAATAAAGTATAGAAGTTCTTCGTTATAGAGTTATATAGTTTAATAAAAGTGCAACGACGACAAGTCAATGGCACAGTGGTACAAGTGGTAGTGGCCCTAGGTTGGTAATCATCACAATGGCTGTTCGATACTGTTACGTATTTTAAGAATCTAAGCTTCCCTCACATGTCCACTAGGAAGTAGGACCAAACATATAAGCTGCGTTACCCTCACATAGCCACAAGGGGAGCATGACGTTATTGAAGGCTGCTCCCGCTTCACCTTTAATTAAGTGAAGAAGCCGAAGCCATAATGTCACCCCGGCCACGCCCACTAGGCCACGCCCACTGCATAGGCCACACCCACTTGACGTCCTGTACGGAGGACGTCGAGTGAACGCCCCAGAGTTTTTCAGCGACACCCGCGAGCGTAGTAGCCAGAGTTATTATCTCTCACACGTGTTCTACCAATTCCTAGAATTCCCTCGGTATAGCTTCACTTACCATGCCGAAACATGCCGACGACTTTATAATAAATGAAGTGAATTAAAGCAACCCGGGATTGGACAACTTTCTTCGAGAATATGCAATAATACTCATCACGATCAGGTAGGCTATATATTTACTATTTTACTCAAACTCGTAATCGTAATCGGTCTCTTTCATTTGAACATTTTTGTATGATTTAGTACGATGGTATGATAATCATACGACGTAATGACGGGCAGCAACGCCAGGCTGGTGTCAGTTGGCTGGCTGCGACGGCAGGCCTGCCGCTGACCGCTGCTGCTGGCTCTGGCAGGCTGACCGACTGGGTCGTTCAGGCTGGCCTGTCGTCGCAGCCAGCCAACCGACACCAGACAGCGTCGCAGCCCGTCATTACGTCGTATAATTATCATAACATCGTACTAAATCCTACTAAAATGTTAAAATGAAAGAGGCTAATTGCGTCAGTAAGTTTGACTAAAAGAGCAAAAATCTATCTGACAGTGAAAAAATTCGAACTCACAACCACTTGATTAGGCTACTAACCTAACATCGCTACCTTACACTTATAAACAATTAGGTACACCACTGTCACAACCCGTTAACTTTCCTTCACTCACTTCAAAACCCGAACCAGAGATTGATGCGCTGGAGTATTTTCCTCCAGCCATACAATCTGCACATTAGGCATATCCATAGGCGTCGATTACGGGGGGGACGGGGGGGACATGTCCCCCCCACTATTTGAAATACGAATTTTGTCCCCACCAGTTTTAGAAATGTGCAAACCAATTGCGACTGAAAAAATCCCCACATACTCAACCGAAATCGTCGAGTCTGAAATCATGCGATAGGCGCGCTCGAAGACATCCTTTATTAGATAGGCCTACCTAATAAACCGTTGGAACACACAAGACCGGAACCCATAGCAACGCCGGTAAACAAACCCCGACTCCCGAGAAGCCCAATCTCTATGAGCTCCCCGCGCTACGGCCATCCGGAGGCACACAGAGCTTTTGGCCGTGATATTATATATACAATTATATTATATTATTTACTATTATATATAGAGCTCCGAGAGTCGCAAACGGCAACAATCACTTTCTCCTCCATGCTGCAGTACACCCCGGACTGCACTGCGCTCAGTTTGACCGTTGAACGCTGATTGGCTGTTACGTTACACATGTCACTCAGTGGCCACGCTGTTGAACGCTGATTGGCTGTCATCACGCGAAATTCGTGTCAAAGTTTAAATTTGTCGTGCCACAAATCCTCGTGTATGTGCTCGCCTGTGCACGGCGAAAGTGTGGCGCGACAAATCAAAAAAAATTGCTCGATACGCGTCTATACGTTCACTTTGTATGGGATCTTGTCGTCCCGTTGCGTTTGGTGTGAACGCACTGGAGAAGTTTCAAGACAGACAGCCAAAATTGACATTTTTATTCAGAAAATAGCCGGTCCTTTTGCTTCCTATAAAAAGCATGTTTGTGACACTGGATATCGATATGGATACGTCATCTAGCCTGCATGTGGAGGGCCACATAAGGTAAGAAATTGGTTTACGTTAACTTTGCTGCTGGTTCTGTTAGCTCGTGAATCGTGATGACCTGGCCAAAGGTTACCCACGGTCCGAAGCGATTGTGATCTGATTCTGGTTGGTGCTCCAGTTAGTATGCATTGTATATATAGATTGCAGCTAGTAGCAGCTACACACGGTGCGATTGCTATGCCAATGTGGTTATAGTTGGTTTTGTCTGATTGAGATATGTGACGACTTGGAGCCCGCCGGAAGGCCTATCCTGACATGAATATGTTCTTGCATAACCTGTGTGATTATCCTAAACTGAAGGGGATTTTATTTGCGGACAATTTTCTTATGATGTTGTAAAGAGTAAAGTCTACATTGGTCCTTCGCAAGTGTTTACTGGTGCTCAGGATTTGGCAGATGCAATTCTCCTCTGGGTGCTTGTATTTTTCTTCTTTTTTTAATGCAGCATAACATATGCTACCAGCAGCCCTTGCTCGTCTTCAAAAGGCTGATGCTCAGTACCTTGTTTCATTTCGTACCTACAGTCTGGCATTGTTTGTCTGGTAAACTTTGTTGAGGTCAAGATAAGTGTTAAATTGCCAACACTGTTCTTTGTCCTGTGTGTATTAGGCCTACATATCCCGAGCCAATACCCTGGTGTTTCCAACGCCGTTTTGCAAAACAAGCCAAAACACAAACTGGTTTTCAACTTTTATGTTCGAATAGGATCTTCATAGGGCTGGCCCGAATGCCATTTTTCAGGCTTCGAATACTCGTTGGTTTTTACGAGCGAATATTCGAATATTCGTTCCAGAAAAAAACACCATCAAAAACAACATTAATAATCCTTATATACTCCCTGCAACCGATTTAGACAGTATCTGCATATTTTGTTGAAGATTTAATAGCTTGTGAACGTTAATTAGTAGGCCTAAGTAGGTTGAAGTTCCTTCGTTTTTCCCCGTGAAAGCGAACAGCTGTTGCTCCGTTCCAAATCAGCTGTTCTCTGCCATCTCAGCCCTTACGGGAGCTTTTCAATTCATCCTGGAACGTTCATCTTTTCAGGGAATTTGTACAATAAATCCATAACAAATACCGAATATTGATTGTCTTATTTGTCCATATTATATCCATTATATTGACCGGGTACTCCCAAGACGCTCACGCTCTGCAGCAAGCCAATCACAGTTGATTGGCGCGGCGCTGTACAGCGAACGTAAACAAACAACTAAGCTAAGGTTTTAAGTATTACTTTTCCTCCAGATATCCCGCTAATGTTGTGTTATAAAGTAAAGGGAAACAAGATATCTATTCTTCCTCCACCTCTCTCGCTTCTCTGCTTGGTGTCGCTGACGCTTATAGTTTGCCTCCCTCCCTCGCTCTGGTAAAGTCACGTACGTGGAAAAAACAACAACAACGAAGCTCCGAATAGTGATTTAAGCTTCAAATACAAATTTTCCGAACCAGTATTCGAATAATTTCAACACCTGACAATACACTGTACAGCATATTGTAATGCAGCGTTGAATGGATGAATAGCTTACATAAGGGTACCCAGCACTTTTCAGACCACACTCAAGATTATGGTTATTGTCCCCACCACTTCTAAAAACAAACTGACGCCCTTGGGCATATCAGGGGCAAAGAGAACGTGATCGCGGACGCGCTGTCACGCGCTCCTGCCATCTAGTGTGTCTAACATGCAATTGTGGTAATTTCTATGCAGTCTCTCGTTTTGTCTTATCCTTAGTTATTCCAGGCGCCGGAATACGGGGGTCAGTACGAGACCAGGAGCTGTTGGTCAGGTTGTATATTGTAGTGTTGAGTAACTTTATGTGTGGGTTACGACTGTTTGACCTAGAATATTTGTATTGCTAAAAATGGTTGATTGATGAACCAGATTGATGAGTTTTATTTAAGAGCAGTAGGTAGTGGAATTGCTGTATTGACCGAATCGGAAATCCGGTGGATTTTTTTTATGGGGGGAGATGTGACGGCCGCAAGGCCTTGCCTATGATTGTCCTGTCTCCCAATTAGGACTGGTATGCCTGTCTCCCAAATAGGACTGATGAAGAGGGGCGGAGTCGCCTTGATGGTGGCCTATATGGTGCGCCCTGTTCCAGCAGTCCAGCCCCTTCCTTTTAGGCATCTCTACCTGCTTGCCACGCTGCGACGTTTTGATCTCTTTTTTGTTATGTTGTTAAATAAACCGTGATCATTGTGAAACTAGAACCACGCCTCTGTCCTCCATCATTGTCTGGTTACCCTAGGCCATGACACTCGTGCAAGTCCAGAGCAATAGTTTCATTGTAAGTTGATGCCATGGGCAAACCCACCACTGGCTTGCGTTTTGGTTTGCTGTTCCTGATGCATGTTTCACAGTTCTTTACAATGTCTTTGAGTATGGTGTTGCTTTCCTCATCATTATTACCTGCACAGGCCAGTAGTTCTTGTAGTCTTTAAACTGAAGCATGTCCAAATTGTCTATGCAGTTTCACCAGGACTGTCTTTTTTTCCAGGTTGTTTGTTTGAACAGGTTGTTCAAACATTGTTGCTTTGTCATGCGCAATGTCCAAAACTGCACTTGCTCTTTTCAACAAAGTCTTGCTTAAAAGCATGGGTATATCTGCAGGGACAACTTCTGTTTCGATTTTGCATTTAGTCTGTCCTATCTTGGCTGGAATAATCACTTTCCTCGTGGAGTGGACCACTTTCCCATCACCAAATCTAAAAGGTCTTGCACTCTGTTTTGTCACTACATTTTTGTAACTCACTCTGTGGCAGTTCACTGATGTAATCATCAGGCCATTTTTCTCAAAACACAGTTCTTGTACAGGCTGTGTTAATCACAGCTGATCCCAAAGCCTCCACCATGAAGATTTCTGTGTCAGATAAAACGTTTGAAAACAAAGTAATGTTGTATTCATCAACATAATTTTTTTGTAAGTTTGACATATTCCTTTCTGTTTGGACAATCCTTTGCCCAGTGATAAGTGCTCTGTCATACTGCACATCTTGTTCTCCTCCCATGTTTGTCGAGTGGGTTTGTGCCCTGAAACACCGTTTGTAACGGTTGCAAGTTTGACCTATTCTCCCGTCTGCCTGTGTATCTCGTGTAGTAGGCAGCATCTTCACTCATTCACAACGCACTGCTGCCATCTTGTGGTGGTGTAACGTTATTGCCCCAAAAAAAATTTAAGGCTGATTTCATGTCAACAAAAGAGACGCTCGGGCAAGCTGTAAGCGCCAACTGCTTATCTTTCACATTAAGTCCCGCCGTATGTAGTAGCTTGAAGGCTAACACTGCATCCGTAAGTTCCATTTTAAACTTACAGAGCTTGTTGTAGCGATGTTCAAATTCGATGATGTAATCCACCATTGAAGAACCGCTTCCCCTAGCCAGTGTTGTGCCTGAACGCGTTCATTGAACGATAGTTCATGAACTCGTTCATATTTTCGGCGAACGTGAACTGAACGTACTGTATTACTGCATGATGAACGTTTAGGGATGGGAATCGAGAGCCGGTTCTTGTTCAGAACTGGTGCCAAGTCAACCGATTCCTTGGAATCATTAGCAAGCCTGCTTAACGATTCCGCTTATCGGTTCCGGTCGCGGCAAATGCGTCGTGACGTCACACACACGCTGCTTTGTTTTGGTTCAGAAGTTCTGAATCAGAACGCAGCAAACATGGCGCCGCCGAGGAAGAATCGCATTGTGCGTTCACACCAAACGCGACGGGGCGACAAGATCCCATACAAAGTGAACGTAGAGACGCGTATCGTGCGAATTATTCGCGAGAGAAAACCGGCGACAAGTTTTTGTCGTAATGACAGCCAATCAGCGTTCAACAGTGTGACAACTGAGTGACATGTGTAACGTAACAGCCAATCAGCGTTCAACCGTCAAACTCAGTGCAGCGCTGTCCGGGGTGAACTGCGGCATGGAGGAGAAAGTGATTGTTGCAGTTTGCGACTCACGGAGCTCTATATATAATAGTATATAATATAATATAATATAATTGTATACATAATATCAGATACAATTTATACATATACAATCAGTGGCGCAACTGCCTACTTTCTGGGGGGTATGCAGACACATAGCAGGCGCCCCCCCCCCCCCCCCTTTGATCTGGGCACAAATTTGACCTAAAACACACTCTGATATCGAATCAAAAAATTCATTTTGAGTGCACCAGGACAGATATCCGGTGTTTTTTTAGAGGCAGCTTTTCGAAGATGCTCTGCCAGTGTAACATCATACCGTGCTAGAAGAGATCAAGGATACCCAGAAAATTTCCATTTCTAGGATGTCCTAACTGTGCATTTTGTCCCCCTCGTGGCAGGTTTCTTTCTGCAAGGAAGAGTATGCAGTCGATCACTCTAGTCAACAGGCTCTCTGCAATTCACTATTTTACCTAGGCATAAGCGGGATGCCAATTCTTTCCACATCAGATAAGCATTTATGTGGTAACCACTTGTTTCATGGTGCTTCAGTATCTTTGAAAGACACTGCCAGTTATTATACCCCACCACAAGGCGCGTGTCAGCAACTCTAGCTTCACCAAAAAGCTTACAAGCAAAACAATAGACTCTGTTAGAACTGTTGGAGTACAGTAACCAATAGGGGTGGGAAAAATAATCGATTCTTTGATGCATCGCAATACTGTGTAGAACGATTCAGTCTCGATTCAGATACGATAATAATCTTTATTTATTTTTTTGCATTATTGATTTATTAACTTTTGGATTATTAACGGAGTTATAAAGTATCAACTTTATAACTCCGTTTTTACTGGTTATATTGACATAAAACAAAGACTTGCATAGAGATTGAAGTAAAACAAAATAACCACAAACAAGTTCCTATCTTTTCCTTCCCCACACGGCGCCCACTGGAGCGCCGTGTGGGGGGGAGGGAGGAGGGGGGGAGGGAGGCGAAGGAGCGGGGGGCGCCGTATCAGTAACGTCCCTCTGTTATTGATCATCGCGATATTCCATCGCTTTGGCGCCCCCTCTGGTGCGGCGGCCCAATGCGCCGCATATAGTGCATACCCACTTTTTGCGCCACTGTATACAATATATATATACAATATCTGGCGCCTCCGGATGGCCGTAGCGCGGGGAGCTCTCATAGGGATTGGGCTTCTCGGGGTTTGTTTACCGGCGTTGCTATGGTTTCCGGTCTTGTGTGTTCCAACGGTTTATTAGGTAGGCCCATCTAATAAATCTCTGTCTAATCAATGCTTAATTTTGTTTACGTCAGTTGAATTTTGTTACAAGTTGAATGCAAATGAGCACTGTTCGCATTCCAAAAGGCACAAGCTCTTACTTGACTGTTTTTAGTCTGTGTTTTTAGTTTTATGGCACATAATGATGGCATTTGGGCTTAAAAAGCCAAACATATATTTTTTTGTCTAGACCAATTGATTTGATAATGTACAATTTCCTAATACTAGACACACTTCTGATCAGATATTAAAGGCCCACTATGCAACTTCGGGAATTTCTTCGCTGTTTTCTTTGTTTTGGCACGCACATTTCTCTACACAGCGCCCCCTACAGCTTCGTAGTAGATATTTTACAACACTGTCGTAACAACTCGTTGACCTCTCCGTCGGCCTTAGAGCTGTCCCTCCCCCTCCGCCCCTCCCCCCTCTCCCTCTCCCCCCGGCGGCTAGCGCAAGCTGTTGGGAAGGGGCGGGGCCAGAGATCAACGGGCGGCCAATGTCCGAATAGACGAGTTTGACTGAGTGATGCGCTGTCGCCGGGGTGGGGGTCATCCTCTCTCCCCTCAGGCTCCCCCCCCCCCCAACATCCCCCCCCCTCACCCTTCCCTCCACCCCCTTTCTCGACCTTTTCGCCAGCCGTTCACAACACCCGCTGACCTGGAACCCGAGAGGACCCGGGAGGAAAAAAAACGAAGTAACAGAACCCCGACGGCGTCCTCCATCTTTATTAATGAATCCAATTTTTTGCCTGAGAGCACAGGAGCGCGGCGGCCACGCTTCCGCCGGCCGTCTGAATTACCGGACCCTTCCCCATGCACTTCTACGCGAGCCATGTGCATTTGTTTTCAAAGAAGCCGGCGAATGCGTGGAGCCATGTCCGAAGTAAATATTCATAAAGTGTAGGCAAGGTTATACATTTTTAAAATGGTGTATTTGTATTGCAATAAACATAAAGCCATCCTTTTTATAGTTGACGGGGAGAATTTATATCCTAGATTATAATTGTTTTATCTTAGGTTGAACAGAACAATCAGTGTGAGAGTGTTGGCCAACATAATAATCTAAATAAACAAGAACCTGGATTCGGGGATTCAGTCTGTATCTGGGGGACGAGACGGACGAACAGCAAAACACCAATGGAAACAAAGGTGTTTATATGGTTGCAACCAAGCAAGCTAGAAACATACAGGGCTCACAACAAAATGGTTGAGCAAACACATTTGTACAGAGACTATCAACATCAAGAATACCACGAGGACAAAGTTCACCCCAGGGTACTTTCAATTTCAAAAGCAACACGGCCAAGTCGGAGTCTGATTTGAAGGCTTCTTTTTCTTTCAGTTCACGCTATTCCTAAAAAGCTTGCCCAACGTTTACTCGTGTCTGGCCTCTCTGTCGGTCAGTCTCCCTTTTCTCTTCTTCTGTTCCTCCGACATTGGGTTTCTCTGTCTCTTTTTAGTCGGCTGATCTATGATGAATGTAACAATCCCTTAGTTACTTGTGTTTATATCGAGCCGGTTCCGTGTTTGGGGGTCTGTGCCGCAAAGCAATTTGTTACTTCGCGAGACCCGAGACTCCCGCGAGAGTGGGCGGCGGGACGCCGGCAGAAACATATTCATTTTCTCCGCCAAGATGCGCAAGGGGGAGTTGAAACAACGAACAATCGAACAAAAATGTATAATGGAACCATCGCAATGACTCCTAGCCTGTTATATTAAGGTAAATCAAGCCAAAAAAGTTGCATAGTTCCCCTTTCACTCGTGTCGGATCTCTTTTCTGGTCCATTCTTCTTTTGTTCCACAGACATTGGCCTCTTGGGTCCCTTATCAGTCGATTGATCCATGATGAATGCAACAATTGCCTCGCAGCTGGCTGTTTATATCTAGCCGGTGCCATGTTTGGGTGTGTGTCTGTGCCGTAAAGCATTTTCGAGACTACAATCTGACTACATTTTCGAGGATACTTGCGCTGCGTCACATCCGGATTGGCTCGGTCCGAACAGATCAAGTTGCATATGCGCCTTTCACTGGAGAGGCGACATGGGTAAATGACACACCCACCAATCGACCCAGAAATGGATGCAGAACCATCAGCATAACTCTCAACCTGCATACTTAATAATAGTAATAAAGTAATTTTGGCTAAAAAAGTTGCATAGTGAGCCTTTAAAGAGATTTAATACAAACAAACACATTTGTACTTATTTTCTCCCGTTAGAATGCGCGTTAGAATGCGCGCGTAGAAAACGTTAGAAACGGCAGGTTGATTGGGATTGCAGACGGTCACTACCCCAGAGAAAGGCTTCTTGCATGTTGGTTCCCCAGCAGAGGCATCGCTTGTACGTATCGTATCTTTGTTGTGGCTGTGTTGACTCATTTGTATGTTAATTACATGATGTAAAAACGGAGTTATAAGGCTAACTAATCGGGAATGTTAACTATGCATGTTAGTTTCAACACGTGGCCCCTAGTTCTAAGAAATGTTAACATTTAGCTTTATTGTGATTTCTATACTTAAGGTATTATTAAAGGAAACTAGGTGACTTAACTAATTGCAATACTTTGTTGTTTGTTTTCTAGTTTCACTCTCTTTCATCTTTTGATCTCTTGATCTTATCTACATGGATTCAATACAATGTAAAGAATGAAAATAAATCTACAAACAAGAATTCAAGGCATTCTTCATGTTCATGAATAGAAGAGAGTTTAGCTCACTGTCTAGTTGGAGTTAGCACACCCCACCGAGGACAGTACATGTACCATCCACTGTCGTATCTCAAGGAGGCATGCTTCAATATTTTCTTTTGTTTGCTGGCTGCTCTGCATATCAACACTGACATACAGTTGGGTATCGTCTGCGTAGATTTGTATGGAGATGCCATGCTTTTTTGCAAACCTTTCAAGTTCCTTGACATAGAGTATGAATAGTAGGGGACCTAGCAGTGACCCTTGGGGGACTCCAAAGATCAGGTTAAAGATAATACTTGATGCATTCTTTATCTTGACTCTATAGGTTCTCTTCGTCAGGTAGGATAGAATCCACTTGATAACATTACCTTTGATGCCGAACTCAGACTTTAGCTTGTCAATCAGGATGTTGTGATCAATGGTGTCGAATGCAGCTGACAGGTCGAGGAGTATGAGGACCGCTGCACCCTTCGCCTGAACCATTCCCATCAGGTCATTTACTACTTTAAGGACTGCAGTTTTGCATGAGTGGTTCTTCCGATATCCAGATTAATAATATCCATGGAGGCTGTTGTCTTCAATGTGGATGTTAATTTGGCTGAGGGCTGCCTTCTCCAGTAACTTTGACAGGAAAGATGTGTTACTCATAGGCCTGTAGTTCTTGAAGGCATCATGGTCGCCGGCTTTGTCCTTGATGACTGGCTTGACAGAAGCTTGTTTTAGATTTTCTGGAAACAGGCTGCTACCGAGAGATTTGTTGATCATCACTCGTAAAATGGGACATAGTTCTGTGTTGCATTTCTTGACAGGCCATGTAGGTATGGGATCCAAGTCACAGCATTTATCGTTCATATCTTTGATGAGTTGACAAACTTGGTCAGAACTGAGACTGTCAAAGGAGTGAAGAGGGTTAGCAACAGGTGCTGGTGGAAGTATAATGTTGTCCTGTACAACATAAGGGCGCTCTAGTTCAATGATATCTCTGATGCTACTTGTTTGGTTGTAGAAGAAATCACCAAAACCGTTTGCCGCTTCAAGGTCGTCTTCGATGTTTGGGAGTATCATATCTTCTTTCCTGCCAGACAATCTGTTAACTATTTTATAGATAGCCTTGTAGTCATTGCCACAGTTTTCTATTTCTCCTTTATAGTAGTCGCTCCTTGTTATTTTCTGCAATCAGTTGTAGACATTTTTCTCCCTCTTGTAGTTGGCTAAATCTTCTAGAGACCCACTCTTATTTTTCTTTCTTTCTGCTGCACGTGTCTTCCTCTTCTTATTCTGAAGCTTCTCGTTGTACCATCTTGAATAAGGGCGTTGATGAAAGGATTTGGTGGCAGGAGGGCAGTGCTTGTCAATGAACAGCTTAAGATTATCATTGTAACACTCAACAAGATCCTTAAGATCCATTCTTGACAGCAAATCTTCATTACAGAGACAGGAGTCAGTAACATCATTCTTGAAGGCATCAAGATCTTATTCCTTATAGTTTCGAGCAGAAATTTCCATCTTTGACACTTTGGACGCTGCACTTGTTGCAATCTGGAAGAAGACTGGTTTGTGATCAGAACCAAGTTGATCATGATACACTCCCACGTTGCGAGGTAGATCTTTGTCGGTAGTGATGAGTAGATCGATGAGTCCTCCTTCTTGATGGGTGGCTTCAGTGACATGCTGTGTTAGATCGAACTGTAGAAGAAGTTCTGTGAATTTCTTGGCATATCTATCATCAGCTAGTTCCATGTGGATACTAAAATCACCAGTTAGGACAGTTTCTCCTCGGTGCAACGCAACACGTTGTTCCAAGAAACACCCAAATTCATCAAGGAAGTGGTTGATGGTGAATTTATGTTTTTGGGAGTACGGTGGTCGATAGATGTTAATGAACTGAGTTGTTGCTCTGCTTCTCTTAAGATCAATACAGATGTATTCAAATGTCTTGTACATTTTCTTGTTCTGTGATTGTCTTATATTCAATCCAGGTTTGGATATTGCCGCAACGCCTCCACCATTGTCCCTCAGTACACGATTGACATTTATCATTTCCAGATCATGGTCTTCAATTTCACACTTGATCGCGCTGTCACCCTTGTTTAGCCATGTCTCTTGCAACAAAACAATGTCAATATGAGAGTCAAGGAGAAGAGATGTTATATCTTGAATCTTGTTCCGCATAGAACGACAGTTGAATGACATGATATTCAGATGGTTTATCACTGCCTTCTTGTCGACATGGTCCTTTGATAGATTACGTTTTTTGGGTCTAGTCCAGCTGTTCGTGCTACCACTGACTGGGTTTCTCGTTGATGGATGGGACAGTCAGGACTTGTAGAGGTGTGACCTGCTGCAGTTTTCTTTAACCTGTTGTTTGTGCTGTTGAGACAGTTGGAGCAGTTGTGCTTCTGTGGGTCGCGCTTGACAGAACGGTTCTTTGATTCATGTTCTTCGGCAGAGTAGAGGCAAACAGTCTTTTCTTGGCCGTGAAACTGGCAGAATTGGGAACCCCTCTTGTGGCCGAACTTCTGGCATGCAAAACATTGGGTTAGGTGGATCTGGTCTATGGCATGTACTGCACTCATGTCAAGGAAGTCTTTTCGCTTGTTTTTGATGATGTGGTTCCTGATTCTCGGGTCCACCTAGATGACCGCAGAGCCTAACCCAGCAAGCTCTTCTTTGATGAAAATAACTTCCAGTGTCATATTTTCGTTACGAACCGTATTCGAGATCTGTGGGTTTTTTGCTAGCAAAGCTTTGTGAAGTTTAGCTCTGGCTGCATCTTTGTCGTCTTTGCTTTCTCCGCATCTGTATTCTGCATAATCGAGATCAAGTAGCTTTAGGAAAAGACAGTTGCCTCCCAACTCCATTTTCACCTATCTGACAATTATCTTTATGAAGAGTTCCAGCCGGATTCCGCCCACTCCATAGCACTGAAACAGCACTCATCAAAATCACCAATGACCTCCTTATGGCAGCTGGACTACTCACCATCCTCATCCTCCTGGACCTGAGTGCAGCCTTTGATACCATCTGTCACACCACGCTCCTCAACAGACTATCCTCCATTGGCATCACCGACACTCCGTTTGACTGGTTCACATCTTATCTTTCTGGCCGTACTCAATTTGTACAACTAAAGTCTTTTAAATCCATCCCCTCCCCCGTCACCTCAGGTGTTCCCCAGGGTTCTGTCCTGGGGCCCCTACTCTTTATCATTTTCCTCCTTCCCATCTGCAATATCTTCCGCAAATTTGACATTCATTTCCACTGTTATGCTGATGACACCCAGCTCTACCTCTCTACCAAGCCCTCGTCCACTCTCCCGCCCACTTCCCTTACTGATAGCATCTCTGAAATAAAAACCTGGTTCACCTGCAACTTTCTCAAACTCAACAGCAATTAAATAGAAGTTCTCCTCATCGGCACCAAATCAACCCAGACAAAACCTGAAAGCTTTTCCATCACTATCGATAACACCTCAGTTTCCCCCTCCCCTCAGGTTAAAGGGAAACTTCACCCATTTCCATTAAGCTTTGTATCGTTAGAAACCCACTCATATTTTTGAATGGTCGTGCATCATTCCCTTATTTTCTGGAGAGACTGGAGAGATCCGTATCGATCTCCAAAAAAGCAGTGCCACTGGGTGGGACCAGCAGAAACTAACATCCACAGCATCTGAAGCTAAGCTAATGGTGCGGCCACACCAAACGCGTTACTCGCGTTGGATAACGCGAGTAACGCGCCTAACCTGACGCTTGATCATTGTGTGGTGGTTGTGGTTCAACGCTTCCAACATGTCAACGCGCCAACGCAGCTAGATGAGTCCATGTCCATGCAAGTGAACGGAGCGTTCCCTCTTCGTCATAACTATCAAACCAAACATCCTTCACATTCACCGAGCGAACATTATGAAAGTAAAATGCACATTTCTCGCTAAAAATGTTTCCATAAACGCATTTAATGGCGTAACTATGTTACTATTTCCACCCAGAATAAAGATAGTTGTCGGCCGTGGCTGCGCTGGAGTCCGAGCCGAGGTAGGAAACCCAAACGCCGCCGTGTTTGGGTGATAGAGCTTAGATCGGGTTTGATTAAATAATCTCTGATATAAATAACAATAATCGGGTTGAATAACTTCACATGGTGTGTCTGGTGTGTTTCCAGCATTCGTAGTGTTGATCAGCAGAGAAATAGTCCGCCAAGACGTTGAGGTTGCTTAGCATCCAGAGACTCTGTCCATGCAAGTGAACGGAGCGTTCCCTCTTCGTCATAACTATCAAACCAAACATCCTTCACATTCACCGAGCGAACATTATGAAAGTAAAATGCACATTTCTCGCTAAAATTTTTTCCATAAACGCATTTAATGGCGTAACTATGTTACTATTTCCACCCAGAATAATGATAGTTGTCGGCCGTGGCTGCGCTGGAGTCCGAGCCGAGGTAGGAAACCCAAACGCCGCCGTATTTGGGTGATAGAGTTTAGATCAGGTTTGATTAAATAATCTCTGATATAAATAACAATAATCGGGTTAAATAACTTCACATGGTGTGTCTGGTGTGTTTCCAGCATTCGTAGTGTTGATCAGCAGAGAAATAGTCCGCCAAGACGTTGAGGTTGCTTAGCATCCAGAGACTCTGTCCATGCAAGTGAACGGAGCGTTCCCTCTCCGTCATAACTATCAAACCAAACATCCTTCACATTCACCGAGCGAACATTATGAAAGTAAAATGCACATTTCTCGCTAAAAATGTTTCCATAAACGCATTTAATGGCGTATCTATGTTACTATTTCCACCCAGAATAAAGATAGTTGTCGGCCGTGGCTGCGCTGGAGTCCGAGCCGAGGTAGGAAACCCAAACGCCGCCGTGTTTGGGTGATAGAGTTTAGATCGGGTTAGATTAAATAATCTCTTATATAATTAACAATAATCGGGTTAAATAACTTCACATGGTGTGTCTGGTGTGTTTCCAGCATTCGTAGTGTTGATCAGCAGAGAAATAGTCCGCCAAGACGTTGAGGTTGCTTAGCAACCAGAGACTCTGTCCATGCAAGTGAACGGAGCGTTCCCTCTTCGTCATAACTATCAAACCAAACATCCATCACATTCACCGAGTGAACATTATGAAAGTAAAATGCACATTTCTAGCTAAAAATGTTTCCATAAACGCATTTAATAGCGTAACTATGTTACTATTTCCACCCAGAATAAAGAAAGATGTCGGCCGTATGCTTCTGTCCAAGCTCACTACTCTCTGCCAGTGACGTCGGGTCAAGCTCCACGCTGATTGGCTATCGCGGCCAAGCGTCACGCGTTGGAGCGTCGAAAGTACAGATTTCTGAACTCCGGGCGTTGGCGCGTTGGGCGCGTTACTGCGTTTACGTGCGTAATTACGTGCGTCTGACGCGCGTAACGCCCCTAACGCGACGCTTCATCGCATGTAACGCGTCTACGCGCCTATACCAATGGTTCCCTATGCAAAAATGCCGAATTTTGACGCCCCTAACGCGAGTAACGCGTTTGGTGTGGCCGTACCGTAACAGAGGCTGTTGATAAAACTGAAGTACAATGGCAGAAGGTACTGGATCTTCAGTAGAATTATTGTGTGAAATGATTTTCAAGCAGTCTTGCGGTATCAGCTTGGTAGATGGAACAGTGAGGTGTCCGATAGGCAGAGATCTAGATCAGCGGGAGTGGCCAGTGAAGCTGTGCATCGTGGTGCATGGTGGGAGTTGTTGTCTTCAATCTACAAGCGCCAAAAAGTCACTTTATGCTTTTCTCGGTCAAGACGGCACCAAATTAGAATTTTATTTTATTATTTGACTCCATAAAGGACCCAATTTCAATACATATTCATGCCTCCACCGGTGAAATGCTCATTTAAGTGTCTGGGTGTCATCCTCGACGGCACATTATCATTCCAAGCACACATCAATAACATCACCAGATCTGCCTATTACCATCTACGCAACATCAACACCGCCTCCGCCCATCCCTCACACCCCATAGCACAGCCATCCTTGTTCACACCCTGGTCACTTCCCGCATCGATTACTGTAACTCCCTCCTCTTTGGTATCCCTCTCAAGTCCATCCGTAAGCTTCAACTGGTCCAGAACTCTGCCGCTCACATCATCACCTGAACCCCTTCCATTAATCACATCACTCCTGTCCTTCAGCAGCTTCACTGGCTCCCGGTCAAATCCCGCATCCATTTCAAGATTCTGCTCCTCACCTTCAAGGCCCTCCACAACCTCGCCCCTCCATACATTTGTGAACTCCTGCACACCAACACACCCACCCGCACTCTCCGGTCCTCCTCTTCCATTCAACTCACTGTACCACCCGCCCGCCTGGTCACCATGTGGTGCAGGGCATTCAGCCGATCTGCCCCCCACCTCTGGAACACCCTCCCACCTGACATCCGTAACTCTGACACTCTCTCCACTTTTAAGTCCCGTCTAAAAACACATCTTTTTAAACTGACATTTTCAATCTAATTCATTGTCTCCCACCCATTTCACCCCACTTGGGTAAATTGTTTCAATGTATCTTGTTCTTGTGTTTTTTATGATTGTTGATTTTATTTTATTTTTTTAAACACTGCCCTGTAAGGTGACTTTGAGTGCTATGAAAGGTGCCCTCAAATAAAATTTATTATTATTATTGTTAACTCTTCTCTCTCAATGGCTGTGTCTCAATTCAGGGGACGCATCCTTCGAAGGGTGCATTCGAAGGGCGATTGCGTCACTGCGACGCGTCAAGGCTGTCCCATTTCGAAGGCTCCCTTCAAATGCGGCCGACAAATGCAGCCTTCTTTTCCCGGATTTGAAGGATACACAAGATGTATCCTTCACGACCCAACCTATCCCAAGAATCATTGCGTGTTGTCTTTTTTCAGAAACGGCGTCAGAGAGAGCAGAAGCGGCAGTTGCAGCCAATTACATATTCAATGACAAAACTATGTAAAAACATTTTTTTTATATTAAAATAAAGTTGGGACTATTTTAAATTTGTAACTTTATTGTCAAAGTTCAATTTCATTAACACAAGCCATATAACGTTAAACTAAATAACGTTATATTTTATGTAATTATTACATAACCAAATCAGAATCAGAATCTATATTTCTCCTCCGCCGTCCGGTTTGAACCGTAGCTGTCAGGGTTGCTAGGTGACAGTAGCGGCGCGTCATCACGCAAGGTAAAGGGTGTTAACGGCTTTTTACGCAAACTTGAAATGCTCCGTAGGGCAGACCGTCTCATTTAAAAACGTTTGTTCGGCCTTCGGTCCGGCCTTCACGGTCTACGAGGCCACACCTTCATAGACCACGTCCTTCGAAGGATGCGTCCCCTGAATTGCTGGACTGGCCCTTGGCCCATGTGTGAACTAGCACGGAATTCTTCCTGAACGTGGCTGCATGTGTGAATAGTGTAGCCTACATCACTAGCGGTGTCTGCAGTGTTATCATGGTAGATTACTAATGTTATCAGTTAAAATCTGTACTGGTTCTCAATTTACACTATAGCAACGATTTTGAAATTGTGTATTCTAGTGTGGACTATAGGTCACTGCAGGTTATGGAGGCCCAATGTCATAATTGACTTGAATTGTTTGAATATGTTTGAGCTGTTTATTACCAGAGATATGCTTTCACCCTGTTGAAAATTGACTGGTGACAAAAAATAGATAATGGACAAATAGTGCTATATAGACTACCACTCGTCACCTGTGTCAAAAATGTTTACCAAACAGCGTAACTACTCAGTGTAACTACAGCATACCTGCTTGAGAAGGTGTCTTTCCTGTTTCAATACAAACTTAGCAAAGACAACCCAAGTCTGTTCTCTTTATTCAAGAATTTCCACTACAAGACACATAGATAAAAGCACCTTTTGGTCTTTTGATACCTTCTTGAATTCATAATCTCAACATTTCGAATGAAAGAAGCAATGTCACAACTACCTTTCTTAAAATGAAGTGAATTGATCATATACTAAAGTCAATGTGCTATGCTAGCACAAAATGTGGTCTGTCCTTTTTTTGTTTTACAATATCAAACTATTGCCGCACTTATAACAAGGATAGGCATATTAAGAATTGTTAACAATGCTCATTATGACAAAATGCAGAAATAGCTAGCTACCACAGACCAAGCTCTGAGCTTTAGCATTCAGAAATGTTGCTACTTAGGACTACTTGGGAATCAGGAGCAGTATTCCCCAGGGAGGCCAAACTATACACATTGAGTTTGTTTCTGTCTGGTTGAACTGTAGAAGTGCACCTTGTTGTCTCCCTCTGTCGGACCTGCGCAAAGAGATACAACAAGGTTAATGAAAGTCCCGGAAAATATATAATTTCACTCACTATTCACATTCCTTGGGTGAAACTAGTAGAAATGTTTAGGTGATTTTAAGCTACAAGCTACTTGAAATGTTACACAGTGCGACTGAAGTCCAGTAGTTCAACCTTGTGTCTGAATTCACGGGAATAAACAGGGCCAGTTATAGTTTTTTTATAGGAAGAAAAGTGAGGGAAGCCAGAGGGTTTGGAAACTGGATTTAAAATGCTTGAGACTCAAGACAGTTGAAGTATTTCATCGCCTCAATTTATTTGATTTTGCGTAAACGCAATAGCACTATGAAACAGCATATTAAGTATTTCATTGGTTAGGTTTATGATATGAGGACGCAATGGTAAGTCAGTTGTTCTTTAAAACATTTCTGCTACCTGTGTTTTAGTGTTCAAATTGGTCAGTTTTAGGCCTACCTTACCATACAAATGTGTACCAATATGCCAATAGTCTTTCTGTTCACAAAATGTTAAACATTGTGCAAGTGTAGAGTTTGATTTATGATTATACAAACTGTAATATTATTGCCGCAATACAGTTATTGACCAATATTTGCCATGCACTGAACCACTATTTCGGGCCTTTAACTTCTACGTTCTTTTTTAACCCGACAGTGTAGTTCCCGAGTTCCACAGCCATACATAACAGCACATAAAACAAGGATATTGTGTTGGTGTGTGTGCATTTCTTTATATGCATAGCTACTGGGCTGGGCTTTCAGGGAGGGGGAGACTTGAAGAGACAAGAGCTTAAACTATGTAAACTAGCTATAATGAAATGACAAACCATAAAAATAACATCATTAGACCCCTTTAAGGATGTTTCACTTGATAAGGACCTGGTACTAGTTCTACAGGCTGGACACCAACCTGTTACGCAGATGAAATCAAGATGTTCTTCACAAGAGCTTTGCCTCCATGTGGAACGTTCCACACTGGACACGCCCCCACAGGGGCTGGAATGCTGTGAGGCTGCATCCCATTGGGTAAAGTCCATTGGGTCGCGGGACATCCAGAACCAGGAGCTTCCTGTAATTGACCTACCAACATTGAAAGAGTTGAAAGAGATAGCTGGATGGAAGGAGTTTATCATGGCCAAAGAATATTTTAAGTTTTTTTGACAAGATAAAAGTGAGTGAATGGATGGACAGATGATCATAAGGACAGTCTTGTTTGTCTGATAGACACCAAGAACTTGCCAGTACCTGCGCAGGCCCACCCAGAGGTGGCTGGTTAGTGGGAAGGGGGCGCTAGCCACCAGCTCATCAACCATCTCCTGGTCCTCTAGGCCCCTGATGCTCAGCAGGTCCCAGTTAAAGTCTCTGCAGTAGAACAGGGCGTCGGACCAGCACAGCCGCTTCCCCACCAGTGTGACGTTCCTCTCCATCGCCTGGATGGTGATGGACGGTGGGGGAGGCACCAATTCTGGGAAAACAAAACACAGCCTGGTGGTGAGGGAGTTCTGCTCTCCAATAACACTGCATAGCACCGCAACATCTCTCCTTAGAGTAACTAATGACATTCAGATGCATGTGGATGTAGGTGACCACTCCACAGTGCATCCTTTGACATAGTTGTCTACCTCACCATACCAACCGTCAAGGCCCTCTACGCCCTCTCTAGTTCCAAGTTCTAATTTTATTGTATTATTTCATAATTTGACAATCAACATCTAAACTAGTTAGCCTAGTAACGGGGACGCTGGCGAGTCTAACGCCGCTCTGTATGGCTTGTTTTTATTCAGTATTTTCAATATTTCTCACGATTGCATTGAACATTTTGTTGTTTTTTTTGGTCTTTAGTAGTTTAGCTAAGTTTACTAGTTATATATAGTCACTTTTCGCTATTGTAAGTGCGCCAGTTTTCTTTATTTTTACGTGTTTTATACGTGGAGTCGTACAGTTGGTGGACGCTGTTGCCTTTTGAACGCTGCTGCTGCTGCTGCTCACCGGAACTTAAGTAAGTGCATCAGTTTTTTTTAGTTTTTTTTATTCTTGAACGTTAAACTGCTGGGTGTTTTGTTTTGTGTTTTGTGCGTGGAGTCGTGCAGCTGTTGGTGGATGACCCCTGCCGGCCGGCTAGACTGCTGCTAACCCCCGGCGCCATCCAACTGGCTTCCCCGTCTCCAGCATAGCTACAACCGGCTTGCTCCACTCCTCTGCCTCCGCTGTGCTGGCTCTGTGGCTTCACCATAATCGCCTGGATCTACCGCTGGCTTCTTCCGACTTCACAACCTGTGGATTTTTAACCTGTTCCCCTGGATTGCGCTATGTTTGACTCTCACGTAACGAGCGCATCTCTGCCGCTCCGTTACTCGGCAACGGAGATGTTACGTCTACGGATCTTCTCAAGGACCCCCCCACCTCAGCTTGCATCCCACCACGACATTCTCAAACGACCAAAATACATCCACCGAGGCTCTGGACGGAATTTTCAGTACACTCACACCAGCAACAAAAACATCCGCTCCTTCTGGTCCACTGGGCCCCGCCCCCCTCCTCGCACAGCCCGTACGGTCAGTCCCGTCAATCACAGTGTACTGTCCCCTCTGCTCAAAGCAACCTGCTACACTCCACTCACCTGTCTGAAACTGTCTGCTGAACACCAGATCCCTCAGTAATAAGGTCCTTTTGATAAACGACTTTATTGTTGACCAGAGCCTAGACATTCTCTGCCTCACTGAGATCTGGCAACAACCAAATGACTTCTCCAATCTAAATGAGGCTGTCCCACCAGGTTTTTCTTTTATTAGTAAACCCCGGGTTAATGGAAGGGGGGGTGGCCTCGCTCTCCTCAATCGTGATAACATCAAAGTCACCACTGTCACAGTCCCCCATCACTCCTCCTTTAAATGTCTAGCTGTAGAACTCTCAGGCCCCAAACCCACTATCATTGTCACCATGTACAGACCACCAAAACCCTCTGCCGTTTTCCTCAATGAATTCTCATCACTACTTACATCTGTATGTGCAATATCCCCCACTGTTATCCTCCTTGGTGATTTCAACATCCACATTGACAACCCATCCTGTACTTTTGCTAATAACTTCACATCACTTCTGGACTGTCTTGGCATCACACAACATGTCAACCTCCCAACCCATAACAAAGGTCACATTCTGGATTTAATCTGCTGCACTGACATCACTCCCACTAACCTTGATGTCATTGATTTCCCCATCTCCGACCACAAAGCTGTACTTTTTGACATTCATACCCAACTACACAAAACCAAGGAACAACGGACCATCTCCTTCAGAAACATCAAACTTATCAACACCACAGACCTCTCCACCCTGATCAGCTCCTACCCCAACCCTCCCCCAGCTTCCTCCCTGACTGACCTGGTGACTCACTACAATAACTGCCTCTCCTCTTCCCACACCACCCTGGCCCCCCTGAAAACCCGCTCAGTCTCATTCACCCACACTGCTCCCTGGTTCACTCCTCATCTGCGCCAGCTCAAAGCCACTGGTCGTCGACTGGAGCGACTCTACAATAAGACTCAACTCACTGTTCACCGCCAAATGTATTCGGACCACCTCCATCACTACAAGAATGCCCTCACCACTGCCAAAACCTCATACTACTCCAACCTCATCAACACTGGTACAGGCAACAGCAGAGTCCTCTTCTCAACAGTCAGCCACTTACTTCAGCCTCCTAAATCCCTCCCTCCAGACATTTCCACCACCCAATGCACTGCGTTCCTGGACTTCTTCAGCTCTAAAATCAACACCATTCACCAACAACTGGCCTCATCTCGCACCCCCTCTGATGACCCACCCTGGATGATCACCTCTGGCCAACCTCTCATCAGCTCCCTCTCTGACTTCACCCCAGTAACAGAACAGACCGTTTCAGAACTCATCCGCATAGCCAAAACCACCACCTGTCAGCTCGATCCTCTTCCCACCTCCCTTGTCAAAGCATGTCTTCCGTCCATCTCCCCCATGATCACCAACATAATTAACTCCTCCCTAACTACTGGTACTGTACCCCCCACTCTCAAGCTGGCTGCCATCACTCCCATCTTGAAAAAACCTGGTGCTGACCCAACTGACCTTAACCATTACCGGCCCATCTCCAATCTCCCTTTCATCTCCAAAACACTTGAAAGGGTGGTTGCCGCGCAACTACAGTCACACCTTGACACAAACAATCTCCACGAACCGTTCCAATCTGGCTTCCGTCAGACACAGCACTGAAACAGCCCTAGTCAAAATCACTAACGACCTCCTCCTTGCAGCCGACTCTGGATTACTCACCATTCTCATCCTCCTCGATCTCAGCGCAGCATTCGACACCATCTCCCACCCTCTGCTCCTGGACCGCCTGGCTGGCATTGGGATCACTGGTGCTGCACTCTCCTGGTTTACATCCTACCTCACCGTCAACAATTTGTTCAACTAAGCAACCACAAGTCTGGGTGTTCAGGTGTCTCACTGGGTGTCCCCCAGGGGTCAGTCTTGGGTCCACTCCTGTTCACCACTTACCTCCTCCCGCTGGGCACACTCCTCCGTCACCATGGGGTCCATTTTCACTGCTACGCTGACGACACACAGGTCTACATCTCCACCAAACCCACCGCTGCCATCCCCCCCACCTCCCTCATCACGTGTCTGGAAGAGATCCGGAGCTGGTTGAGCAGGAACTTCCTGAAACTCAATGGAAACAAGACCGAGGCCCTGCTCATCGGATCCAAATCCACCCTCACTAAATCACAACACACCCCAGCTCCACTCATAATCATCGATGGATTCCCAGTACCCTTCTCCTCCAAATTCAAGAGCCTCGGCGTCATCCTGGACAACACCCTCTCATTCACACCCCATATTCACAACATCACCCGGACTGCATTCTTCCACCTCCGCAACATCGCCAGACTCCGCCCATCACTGACCCAATCCAGCACTGAAATCCTAGTTCACTCATTTGTCACATCACGCATAGACTACTGCAACGCCTTCCTCACCGGACTCCCCACCAAACTCATCAACAGACTGCAGATCATTCAGAACTCAGCCGCCCGGATCATCACCCGCACCAAATCATCTGACCACATCACCCCTGTCCTCAACCAAACTTCACTGGCTCCCAGTACACTACCGCATCCAATACAAAACCCTACTCCTCACCTACAAAGCTCTCCACAACCTAGCTCCCAGTTACCTCTGCGACCTCCTCCAAGAATACACTCCCTCCCGCTCCCTCCGCTCAACCTCTGCTGGACTACTATGTATCCCCACATCACGACTCACTACAATGGGTGCCCGGTCATTCAGCTGTTCAGCACCCAGGCTCTGGAACTCCCCCCACACATAAAACAGTCAGACACCATTACAACCTTCAAGTCACAACTCAAAACTCACCTGTTCAAACTCGCACACAATGTCTAACTGATCACTGTTTTGTTTGTTTGTTTTGTTTTGTCTTGTTTTTGTTTTATTTATTTTTTATGTTTATTTATTTATTTATTTTTTCCACAATGTCTTGTTTTTTTAAACGATTTATGATGACTATATGCTCTGTAAGGTGACCTTGGGTGTCTTGAAAGGCGCCTCTAAATTAAATGAATTATTATTATTATTATTATCAAACAAAAATATTTCTGAGGCAATATACCCTTCAACATGGCCTATTAAATTTATTGTTGAACGTGAAGGGTTGAATATAAAAAGCCCCTTTGTCAGCTTCAGACTCAGAATGCTGCTGTCTGCAGTTATCTGGAAGAGAAATGCCATGCAGCTCTGTGATTGGTGGGGCTGCTATAATTTCAAAGAAGTAATAGTAATTCAATGAGATTTATTTAAAATTACATGATATCACAGATAACCTGCCCTGGTAACCGGTGGGCAGGTTAATTCACAATTTCACAACACATTTCACAATTTCGTACGGGCCACTGAATTTAGCCTGAAAGGGACTACTCAAAAGCGGCAACAAAGCTAAAACTTTATCCTCAAGGTTAAAACTATGGTGTTTCGCCCTGTGGTTGTAAATGCTTTGCATCCAAGACTGAGCTTTACCCAGTTTACGTCCAGCAGCGGCTCTAGCTTCATACAAACGATAGCGGAATCCGCTTTCAGCAGTGCACCACTCATCAGCTAAAACAGCGGTTGGCCCTCTCACAGCATGTCCAAATACCAGTTTATCAGGGCTGAAGCCCGTACTCTCCTGAACAACCTCCCTAATTGCTAGGAGTAGCCAAGGGAGACCCTCTTCCCAAACAGACCAAAGTTCTACACAGTAAGGTCTTAAGAGAGACTTCAGCGTCTAATGAAAACATTCGAGAGCACCCTGACTCTGAGGATGGTGTGCACTTGAGATATTATGTTTGGCTTTAAGTTGACATATTGCCCTAGTAAACTGCTTTGACATGAAATTAGACCCTCGGTCACTTTGAAGGACTCGTGGAATCCCAAAAGTTGACACGAAATTAGTAAGAGCCTTCAACACAGACTTAGTCGTAATTGACCTAAGTGGATACGCTGCAGGGTAGCGCGTAGATTGACACATCACCGTCAACAGGTAAAGATGTCCAGCCTTAGAGCGAGGCAATGCCAAACACAATCAATTATGAGGTGTTCAAAAGGATTAGACACCGCAGGGATGGGCTGCAATGGGGCGACAGGAATCTTTTGGTTAGGTTTTCCGGTCAGTTGGCACACATGACATGCTTTTATATATGAGGAAACATCCTTTCTTAACTTAGGCCAAAAAAACGACGCACAATCCTGTCATAAGTTTTCCGCACCTCATTGTGAGCTAGGTCTAGCACAGCTTTCCTGAATTTACGAGGAACAACTACCTGTACAAAGAAGTTGGAAAAAGTCTCTTGTTGGAACACATACTTCCTACACAACAAGCCATCTTGTACAAAGTTGGAGGACTCATCCTCAGGTTTCTGTTGAGATGTCAAAACAAAGAGAGATTTGAGAGAAGAGCCAACTAACTGTTCTCGTATTAAATCTTCACGTGAAACCTGGACAAATCAGGCAAAGAACAGCGCTCAAGCTCACTCGAACTCAAAACGGTGACTGCGGACTCACCATTAATCACTCCCAAAGGAGGGACCACTTTTACAGACTCAATCTTTTCAGAGTTATCACCACCTCTAGTGGAGTCATCAAAGTTAGCAGTGGTAGTCTCTAGCTCCCCTACAGGTGACTGTGAGGAACTACTACCTGCAACATCAGGTCTAGTAAGAAAAGTGTCCTCTAGACACACCAAATCAGAATCAAGGCCACGTTTTACCATGGCACGAGTGACAGCACAGCTAGAAAACACATCAGGATGCCGCCGTGAGCACTGATCAGTGGGGTATTCCACGAACGGAGGTTTAACCAACACTGTGTTAACGCTGTTAAACACTCGGAAACGGAACGGAAAACCTAGGGTTACCGCAAACCCTGGGTTAACTTACCCGTTTATGTGATAAAACCGGCTTTGCGGAATACCCCACAGGCCTTGGTGGTACTTCAGGCACAAAAACAGCAACAACAGGTGGTGAGACGGCCTCAGTGTTACCCCAAACCTTCCCACCAGCCAGGTCATTGCCCAAGATAAATGAAATACCTGGTACAGGGAGAGATTGTCAAACTCCCACCACCACATCACCTTTGACCAGTTTGGAAGGGAGATGGACTTGATGCAACGGCACCTGAACAAGAGTCATTTCAAAACCCCTGACTAGAACATGTGTTCCAGTGGAAGAACTGGCCGGCAAAGGCAACACACTGGACAGCATAAATGACTGTGCTGCCCCAGTGTCTCTTAGTATGCGTACTGGCACACTACTTTGCCCATCAGCCAAAGACACAGAGCCTTTGGTGACAAAAGGAGTGTACTCTGCGTCAACTTTGCACTTATCTCCCTTACAAGCAAACACATGCTCAACACTCGAGGTATTCTTCAAGGAAGACGGGACACTTCCACAAGAAGCCACCAGGCCAAAACTCTTGGCGTTCTCTTTCTCTTTCTTCTTACAAAGTTCTACACAATCATATTTCAGATGGCCTATCTTCTTGCAATAGTTGCAAGTGACCTCTGTGTTGTTAGTAGGAGGACGGCTAAGGCTAACAGGTGGGGATGAGCGTGAAGCATCATTTCCACCACCAGACTGTGGTTGACTCTTAGGAGGGTGTCGTGTTTTGTTCTGATGGCTTACCCAGCCACTACTAGGTACACACTTGTGTGTAAGCACAAATTTATCTGCAAGAACGGTAGCCTCGTCCAACTTTTGCACCTCCTGCTCGTTCAGCAACCCAGTCGCCAAGAAAAAACGTTGACGGTGTACGTTTCCATGAACACTGGATACGTAGCATTTCAACGTAAAATAGCGTGTTATACCTACAGTATCCACGCGTGCCGCTGTGGAGGCGGGTTTCGGGGTTTGGGTTTCACGGGTTTCGCGGCAAATTGTGGACACGATTGTTGAGGGGGGGGGGGGAGGTAGACTGTTGTTGACCGGGGAGGGGGGGGGAAGACACGTTTGTAGGGGGGGGGGAACACGTTTGTTGAGGGGGGGGGGGGGGGGAGACACGTTTGTAGGGGGGGGGGAACACGTTTGTTGAGGGGGGGGGACACGTTTGTTGAGGGGGGGGACACGCTCGACAACGAAAGTTGGTTTTTATTGAACGCTCGACGACGAGAGTTGGTTTTTATGGACAAGACTTTATTATCTGAATGGGAAATGCAATATTTTAGGACAGATACACCATTAAACGTGTTTCTAATAACATTTCTAGAGAGAAATATACTTTTTACTTGCATAATCTTCAGTCAGTGATTGTGTCTGATCTTTAGTTTTATAGTTATTAGGAAGATTTTATCGGCTCGCTCGCATGTTTCAACGACGTCAGTTTGTTAGGGACGCTGCTTTCGCTAAACTAGCAGCTCACGTGTTTCCTGCGTTTGTGTTATTAAACGTTACTTTATGTAACTTTTAATGATATCGTCTTGTTAGAAACACGTATATCTGAGAGCCAACCCAGTCGCCAAAAGCATTCGTTGACAGTGTACGTTTCGTGAACACTGGATTACGTCGCATTTCAACATAAAATAGCGTGTTATACACACACACACACGCACACACACGCACGCACGCACACACACGCACACACACGCACAGACACACACACACGCACACGGTGCATTTCGCTGCTGAAACAACAACAAAAAAATATTCCTTCAAATATTATTACTTTCAAAACATTGGCCAAAATGGCCAATAATATCATTTTTATTTGGGATGCTTCTAGGACATTTTGGGTGGATTTTGAACGGTATGTGGGCAGCATGTTTTTTGCAGGACCTGGCAACCCTGCGCTGTTGCCCGAGGTGCTGAAATGCTCCGGAACAGATCTGGATCCACCATCCCCCCCCCCCCCCTAAATAAATACCCTGGCAGAATAAAGAATAAATTCATCATTAATTCATCATTAAACTTGAACATTTGTTTTTACAGTAGAGTGGTGGAGGGATGACGTATGTTGGCCAACCCCGAAGTTAGCGTCGCCCTGGGTTCCCTTGACAAAAAGCCAATGGGTTTTTCCATTGGATTTTGGATTATTGCAGAACAATAAGCATATTTGAAGCACCTCCTCAAAAACTGAAAATTAAAAAATAAATAAAAAGAACCATGCTCCAAAGAACGAAATGTAAACCAATGCATTCTGAATGGGAGTGTTTCTCCGATTTTTCCATGCTACACAGAACGAAATGTAAACCCATGCAAATAAAGACTTCATGGTCATAATAATTTAAATATCATTAATCTCCTGAGTGTGTTGGGTGGTATTCTATTTTTTTCAACGGGGCTGCATCCAGTCATTTGACCGTCATGGTTGCTATGGTGGTTGCTATCGACCGCCCCCTCTAATCCTTACATGGCTCTAAAAACCACGCGGCAAAGGAGCTGCCGTCAATTGTGTTGTTTTTGTCGTAAACTGGGGTCCGACGGTTAAAAAATAGACAGATATTCCGAGGTATCCTTAAAAGGCAGCTTGGATGTTTTTATTTTCTGCAGTTTAGACTTCGTCTATAACCTATTTTTGAAAGCAAAACACCAAGTTCATTGATTTAACGAGGCAGGGTTATTTGAAACAATTTATTAAATAAATATTTGTGAGAGGTCATTCCTTCTCCTGAGTTTGCTTCCTATTTATGTCTAGTGTACACCCCTACTGTCCAAAAGCATCCCCCCCCCCCTCCCCATATGGATTTGGAGAATTGTTGCCACGTCCCAGTGGTGGAGGTATCATATATATGAAAGAGGGCATTCAATTATGCTACAATGATCAATTAGGAGGCCGAAGCCCTAAAGGAAGTGATGAAATAGATAACTGGGTCGACAACATTTAAGTAAGCTGTTACTTGAGGTCTCTTATATATCAAAGGGGGTCTCAAAGGACGCATACGCTTCAACCTGTTGCTCCAGCCCTACAGGAAATGACTCAGCAAGTGCTCCATCTCGTTGAACCTGCACCCAGCGGCTCGCTTGCAAGATTTTGGCCTGAAGTTCTTCCCAGACCTACACCGTAGCCATCCAACCTGCATATCTGAGAATCAGGCCTCTCTTTAATAATGACAAAAAGTTATGAGAGAAATACACATTAACTTTTGTCTCATAAGCGGCGTGGTGCCGTCTCCTTTTGACCTTTTGACCCCAGACTTCTGGGGAAATAGCTGAATCATTTCATTAGTCAATCAGAAGCATGTAAATATCTTCCCGGTGGCGTAAGAGGGCGAACAAGGTGTCCTTCAACATCTACGCTTCGAGACAATTGTGGCAACGGTGCCACACATGAGCATATTCGAACATGTTTAATGGTAGTAATTAGCTGTCGAAATTGGAGGCCTTAATCAATAATGAGCAGCTATTGATTTGCTTCCCGATAGAAATTTGTGACAAGTGACATGTTATTTAGCATCTACACGTTGAGCTGAGTCCAATGACACCAAGCATGCGGGTGGTGACATGTATTTTACATGGTACACCTAGGTCTAGGACATGATCTCGGTGTAGCAAGAGGGCGAGCTTGATCTCATTGGACTCAGCTTAACGTGTAGATGCTAAATAACATGTAATTTGTCTAAAATCTCCATCGGGAAGCAAATCTATAGCTGGTTATTATTGATAAAGGCCTCCAAAATCGACAGCTAATTACTACCCCGAAACATATTCAAATATGATCATGTGTGGCAATCGCCTCGAAACGTAGATGTCAAAGGACACCTTGTTTGCCCCGTTACGCCACCGGGAAGATATTTTCATACTTCTAATGGATTGATCCGTATTTTAAGGTCCTCAGAGTGAGGCTTTAAGCGGCTGCAGCAGAAGTGTTGAGACGAAAGATGATATCAAGACATTTATAGAATATTCCCATTCACATTATGATTCTTCGTCATAACATCCGACCAAACATCCTTTACATTCACCGAGCGAAGATTATGAAAGTCCAGGCCCCCCCTTCCTGCACTCGGGGTCCGACTGGGCCAAGTTTCGGGCAGGAAGGGTTCCTGCCCTCGGGGTCCGACCGGGCCAAGTTTCGGTGCGGGGGTCCCAGTTAGGCCCTAGAATATGGTATTCAAATTTCAGGGAGGTAGGACCTTCCTATCTCAAAAACTGTTTTTCCACCACATTCTGAACCATTAGGTCTTGCAGGCCACACTTCTGAGGGGCTTTGTCCAAATGACAGTCCCTTTGGGAAAACTTTTTTTCTCTATGCGCTAGAACTACAAATCCGGGAAATGTGTGTAAACAATTTAGCATCCCTAGCTATCTCGAAAAGGCCGGAAAAGGGGCGTGACCTCCAACAGTACAGTCAATGTACATAAGACAGAGGTTAGTTTTTAGGCCCCATTTTTTGCGGGATGGAGGTGTACATTTGTGGCTTAATAATGTGTGTAGACACAGCTGGCCTGTGGCCACGTCTTTGAAGTCTGGGGTCAAAAGGTCAAAAGGAGCCGGCACCACGCCGCTTATGAGATAACAAAAAGTTAATGTGTATTTCTCTCATAACTTTCTTTCATTATCGAAGAGAGGCCTGATTCTCAGATATGCATGTTGGACTGCTAGGGTGTAGGTCTGGGAAGAACTTCAGGCCAAAATCTTGCAAGCGAGCCGCTGGGTGAGGTGCAACGAGATGGAGCACTTGCTGAGTCATTTCCTGTAGGGCTGGAGCAACAGGTTGAAGCGTATGCGTCCTTTGATCCCCCTTTGATATATAAGAGACCCCAAGGTACAGTTTACTTAAATGTTCTCGATTCAGTCACCAATTGCATCACTTCCTTTAGGGCTTCGGCCTCCTAATTGATCATTGTAGTATAATTGAATGCCATCTTTCATATTATATGTTATTTCCACCACTGGGACGTGGCAACAACTCTCCAAATCCATATGGGGAGGGGGGGGGGGGATGCTTTTGGACAGTAGGGGTGTTCACTAGACATAAATAGGAAGCAAACTCAGGAGAAGGAATGACCTCTCACAAATATTTATTTAATAAATTGTTTCAAATAACCCTGCCTCGTTAAATCAATGAACTTGGTGCTTTGCTTTAAAAAATAGGTTATAGAAGAAGTCTAAACTGCAGAAAATAAAAACATCCAAGCTGCCTTTTAAGGATACCTCGGAATATCTGTCTATTTTTTAACCGTCGGACCCCAGTTTACGACAAAAACAACACAATTGACGGCAGCTCCTTTGCCGCGTGGTTTTTAGAGCCATGTAAGGATTAGAGGGGGCGGTCGATAGCAACCACCATAGCAACCATGAGGATTAAATGACTGGATGCAGCCCCGTTGAAAAAAATAGAATACCACCCAACACACTCAGGAGATTAATGATATTTAAATTATTATGACCATGAAGTCTTTATTTGCATGGGTTTACATTTCGTTCTGTGTAGCATGGAAAAATCTGAGAAACACTCCCATTCAGAATGCATTGGTTTACATTTCGTTCTTTGGAGCATGGTTCTTTTTATTTATTTATTTTCCGTTTTTGAGGAGGTGCTTCAAATATGCTAATTTTTCTGCAATAATCCAAAATCCAATGGAAAAACCCGTTGGCTTTTTGTCAAGGGAACCCAGGGCGACGCTAACTTCGGGGTTGGCCAACATACGTCATCCCTCCACCACTCTACTGTATGATGATGGTGGATCCAGATCTGTTCCAGAGCATTTCAGCACCTCGGGCAACAGCGCAGGGTTGCCAGGTCCTGCAAAAAAAGTGCTGCCCACATACCGTTCAAAATCCACCCAAAATGTCCTAGAAGCATCCAAAATAAAAATGATATTATTGGCCATTTTGGCCAATGTTTTGAAAGTAATAATATTTGAGGGAATATTTTTTTGCTGTTGTTTTAGCAGCGAAATGCACCGTGTGCGTGTGTGTGTGTGTGTGTGCGTGTCTGTGGGTTTTATGTTGAAATGCGAAGTAATCCAGTGTTCCCGAAACGTACACTGTCAACGTATGCTTTTGGCGACTGGGTTGCCTCTCAGATATACATGTTTCTAACAAGATGATAACATTAAAAGTTACATAAAGTAACGGTTTAATAACACAAACGCAGGAAACACGTGAGCTGCTAGTTTAGCGAAAGCAGCGTCCCTAACAGCCTGACGTCGTTGAAACATGCGAGCGAGCTGATAAAATCTTCCTAATAAATATAAAACTAAAGATCAGACACAATCACTGACTGAAGATTATGCAAGTAAAAAGTATATTTCTCGCTAGAAATGTTATTAGAAACACGTTTAACGGTGAATCGGTCCTAAAAAAATGCATTTCCCATTCAGATAATAACGATCAATAAAGATCATACACATTCACTGACTGAAGATTATGTAAGGAAAATGTACATTTCTCGCTAGAAATGTCATTAGAAACGCGTTTAATGGTGTATCTGTCCTAAAATATTGCATTTCCCATTCAGATAATAAAGTCTCGTTCATAAAAACCAACTCTCGTTGTCGAGCGTTCATAAAAACCAACTCTCGTTGTCGAGCGTGTCCCCCCCCCCCCCCCCAACAAACATCTCTCTCTCCCCCCCCCCCCCCTCAACTAACGTGTCCCCCCCCCCCCCCTACAAACGTGTGTCCCCCCCCCCCCTCAACAAACGTGTCTTCCTCCCCCCCCCGGTCAACAACAGTCTATCCCCCCCCCCCCTCAACAATCGTGTCCACAATTTGCCGCGAAACCTGTGAAACCAAACCCCGAAACCCGCCTCCACAGCGGCACGCGTGGATACTGTAGGTATAACACACCATTTTACGTTGAAATGCTACGTATCCAGTGTTCATGGAAACATACACCGTCAACGTTTTTTCTTGGCGACTGGGTTGCGTTCAGGTACACCGCGACAGATTCAGGGAGACAGTTCTTGAAGTCCTCAAAGAGAACAAGCTGTCTTAAGTCTTCCCTGGTTTGAACATTCCGTGCAGTGCACCACCTATCAAACAGGCACTCTTTCTCGCGTGCAAACTCAACAAAAGTACGCTGCTCTAGCTTTCTAGCATTTCTGAATTTCTGCGGATAAGCCTCAGGGACCAGCTCGTAGGCATGCAATATGCTGTCTCTCACTACATCATACTGTTTAGCTTGGTCCATACTTAGAGCGGACAACACCTCCTGGGCCTTCCCAGTAAACACACATTGAAAAAACAATGGCCATATCTTTCTGGGCCAATTGAGGGTGGTTGCTACCCTCTCGAAATGAGTGAAATATTTATCCACCTCTTTCCCAGAGAAGGGTGGAACAAGACGTATGTTCTTACTCACATCAAAACAACGTATAGGCGGACTGGAAGGAGAGGCTTGAGGCAGTTGGCTTAACTCAAGTTCAAACCTCTGCATTGCCAAAGCATGCTCTCTTTCACGTTCACGCATCTCATGCTCCATCCTTTTTAACTCAAGGTCATGCTCAAGCTTGCTGAGCTCTAAGGTTCTCCTCTGCTCCAGCTCTTTATCCCTAAAAGCACGAGCCTCCTTTTCAACAAGCAATTTCTCAAGCTGCAACTTATCACTGTCAACAGAAACAGGAGCATCGGTCTTCAACACTCCTTTCCTTTGTAACCGTTTTTTTACAGCCAAGAACAAGGTCACTTTTAAATTTCTCTCCTGCGCGGTTATCAGTAATTCATAGTGTGTAGCCAATTCACAGAGCTGCGGTTTGGTAAGGCCAGACAACAACTCCTCTGATGGACTAGCAATAAAAGCTTCAGGGGATGCCATTTTAAACACAGTTAACTTCCTATTCACAACACAAGGCAAATATTCAACCCTGTTCAAAAACCTGTAGCTTTGTGCTAAGCCACCTATTAATTAATGGGCGCTACAGAAACACAGGCTACCTTCCCATGCATCCAGGTGAAATCATCCATTGATTGTCTGCGCTAATTCCCACTGAAAAGTGTGTCTTAAAACGCAGTCCACTGGCGCCCTGAATACCTAGCCCAAAGACGCTAACTGTCCTGGCTAACTCTTCTGAGAAGTGCCGGCCTTGGGGCGACTTGTTAAAGCTGAACTCGCTACAATGTTTTACCACTGTACGAAGTTGCCCCTGACAGAAGTTATAACTTCGTACCAGGATTTCTCAAAAATAACAAACTAAAACAGTAAAGGCAAATCAATAATCAGTGCTCCGAAGGAATGGCAAGCCCAGCTGGAGCACTCTTCCTTGCCAGAGACTGCACAAAACTATAGCCAAAACAAATAATAGACGTTCTCCCTTGAACTCACAAAAGTCTATGGATTCCGGATTTATCACCGACAGGCTTCGCGGACGAGCAACCCAAAATTATGTTACGGTGAAACACTTCACCATCACATAATTAATTAACAGCAGAATTGAGTTTTAAAGCAAAAATGTAAATTATTTAGCAAGGCAACAAACAATCAAGGAGTAACGAATGTCTAAGGGTATATGTTCAAATGCAAAATAAAGGTTGTGGGTGAGAGGATGAAGTGAATGCGTCTGTATGTTAGAAATGAGACTATAGCTAATAAGAGTGAGGATGAGGGGAAAGAATTAAAGACAAAGAACAAAGCCAAGTGCCCAAGTGCCCAAGTGCCCAAGTGCCCAAGTGAAAGAGTACCGTAATAGTACCTGCAACAACCGAAGAGAGTGCCTCCTGAGAGAGAAACGTAACCTGCTTATATACCCCGCCCATTAACCCAGGTGCGATCAATAAAATAATTATGATCACTTTACCTAAGCAGTAGCCCTGTATTGGCATCAAAGAGCCTAAAGGGGGTGCAGGGGGGCGTCAAACCGGGTTTCAATTAAATAACAAAAATATGAAAGTTGTAGTTACTAAAGTAACAAATAACTTGTTCTTTGCTACTTTCCACCACTGATGACATGTATTGATATACTAGGTTCCTACCTCCGTACACTTTGACTTCACACAAAGTCAGTACACTTGCAGTTGCACAGGACAAGTAGAAGTTGATAAACCTTCCTTCCATTCCCCTGCACTGGACAGTCTGAGTCACCGTGCCTGGGACATCATAGATGATGGAACACCTGACAAAAAGTACAGATAGAGAGGAGACAGTAGCCTGATAAAGGTAGGTATCAGACACTAGATGTAGTGGCTCACATACCAGCTACACACCAGTAGCTGGTGTGTGGCCAGGTGTAGTTTAGTAGAGATGGGGTTGCAAAAATGTGTTCTCTTTTCTCACAGTATAATATCGTATGCTATTTAGTCATTTATAATTTGCAGGAGTGTAATAGGGATCATACCCAGCCGTTTTGGCTCGGAGTGAAACACCTTAACCCTCACACTATCCTGCCCCAGTTTTTCAGGGGTGAAGTTGGGCAGCGGGTAGCAGTGATTCACCTTGGGTTGTCGTTGCCGTTGTTCACCGGTGAGTTCCCGATGAGGATTTCCACGCCGTTGAGCTTCTCTCTATTTTCATTCCTATTAGTGACCTCGATCTCCGACACCCTGTACACACCGGGCAGCTGGAGCCGCCACCACGGTTTTTCCTCGGCGGTATGGGTGCAGCTCTGGTGAGTCCACTCGGGGTCGCTGTTCCCATCAATGGCGCGTTCAGCGTCCCCGTCATTGCTGGTTGAAGACTGAAAGGCCGTGCCGCTCAACGCCACGTTAATGCGGGATTCAGCTTAATTAAGAGGGACACCATAGAAAAGTTTGTCAGGTTTTATTTTACTATTTTTTTATAATTATTTATTTTAGTTGTTTCAATGTGTCAAAAACACATTGAAATACTTGCATGTTTGAGAAACTTATCGTCAGCCTCTTAATAGAGCTCATAGAAATACCTGAAAAGTCCCACAGGTGGACCACACCTGGTGATTGCAAATGCAAATGAAAATAAAGTAGTACAAATCATTAGCAACATATATCGTGAAACTATTTTACATAACACATTCTAAATTATATTTAAATGTTTATTCTAATTCTGATGTGTGGGGTAGAAATATTACAAACGGCAACAATTAAAATGATTATATATGGTCGTTATGGACGGATAATTCCTTATAATGAACTCCGATACAGATACAGTGGTGCTGTGTGGAATACCTACCAATGATACTATAGAAGAGCCTACTGTACCCCATCATTCTGTAGAAACAACAAATTTCATTGCTGACATTAATTAATACACTTGCTCCTACGTATACAGTCCTCCATTTTAACAATGTTGTTACAAAGGCGTCGCTGAGACCAAGCCCAGACCTGCTCTGAAATTCCAGCAACAATCGGTAGCAAGAGCTAGGAGTAAACTGGCAGAGCTTTTAAAGCAAGCTAGAGAGCGTGGCTGTCATACTTTGTCAACGCGAACAAGACACACTCGGCTCCGAAGCACTGAATGCAGCTTTTGTACATTATGTATATCTTTATGCATACAAATGATAGATACATGATTTGTACATTTGTTACAATTCTGATAATTGTTCAAATCATTGTCATTATTTAAAAAAACAAAAAACATGTTATTTCAATCCCAATAGGCAATGTCCTTGAATATACAAATACAACAGACTCCGCTAGAGGTTGAGGACACAAAGACAGAAAGACAGACAGATTAAATAATAGTGTTTATTAAGCATAAAGAGACTGAGTATGAAAGATTTATAGGCAACTACTTCCGGTGTCGCTTTTGCAAATGGTCTGCGGATCCTTGGCTCACTGTGTCGTTTGGAAAACATAGTATAAAGAATAGGTTTCCGAGGAACGTTACCCTCTGGGAAGGGGCCATCATCAACCGCATCAAAGTCCCACTTTGACGTTTGCGAAAAAAACGCAACTTCATTTTTGAGCAGTGACCCTTTCCTATTCCATAATTTGACAATCAACATCTAAACAAAAATGTTTCTGAGGAAATATACGCTTCAAAATGTCCTATTCAATTTATCTTTGAACGCGAAGGGTTAAATATAAAAAGTCCCTTTGTCAGATTCAGACTCAGAATGCTGCCGAATCTGTGGTTATCTGGAAGAGAAATGCTACACAGCTCTGTGGGGCCGCTATAATTACACAGAGGTAATAGTAATTCAATCCATGTAATGTCTAAAAATGTCCCAGTGACCCTTTTCTGTTCATCATGCTTTTAATACTTTTTTCAACCCCTGACATTTTTCCTCTATGATAGTTGCTTTGGGCAGATGTGGGCATCTGCACTAATCAATAATCATCTCATGATTGAATTGTTTAAAGCCAAAACGTAAACTTGTGTATTGTGAAGTTATCATATAGTTTCTTTGATTATTTACTTTGAAATTGAAGTCCTTAATATACAAGTTTCACAGCAGATATGCACGCACAACCAGGGAGCAAAGGGCATAGAAAACAGATAGACAATTGTGAAGATGACAAGGATTTGTTATGTGTTTAACTGCTCTAATCTCTCTTCCCACAACCCTGCACAACGATCTGCCAGAAACAAATCCAATAAAATAAAAAATTAAAAGAACATTTAAGAAAGAGAAATAATTATCATATTACATTCATTTGTCGAGTCAATAATAAGTAATAAGTTAGCTACCATTACAGAGCAATCTAACATCCCAACATAGTTTTGTCTCTGACTTGAAGATGGTACTCACCTGCAGAGTCAGGAGGTCCTTCTGTGATGAATGAAGCATCTGCATCCAAGAGCAGAGCTTTATGAACCTGATTTGCATTAATAAATGAGCTATGCTCAAACAGATGCTATGGCACTGTGAGGGGGCAGGGGAAGGCCCAACCTCTATGGTATATTATCACGGCAAGACAGGAAAGGTGAGAGATACCATTTGAATATGACATAATTTCTCAGCTGATAAGGATTCTAAAGCTGGCAGAGCTAGCTGTCTTCAATGATTTGCCATTCAGCAGATTGTCATCTATCGTTATTTAACTATTCACCCTATTACTGCCAATCAAGGCGTGCCTGATTTGTCTTTCACAAATAAAAAAGGAGTGGCTGGTGGCCAGGACGATCCATGGCTAGAGATGCGAGGCTGACAGTGAATTATGTCACTGCTTTGAAACATTTCTATAGCAGAAAAAATGGGTTCACAGCAAGGTTCACACTATACTGAGAAGCACAAACTACTGCCCAAAACTCAGGCTACACGGATGACGACAAGTCTTGTTGGTACGTGCTCAGAAAGGCGTTTCAAACTGCCATGGGTGACTGTGGAGTAACATCAGAGTCCCTTTATCATAGTTCAGACTCATGTGGAGTTGATTAAAAACCATCAGTCATCAGCTGTGCTGTGGAGGCCCCTGCTTCTCTTCTTGAGGAGCAGAACATATATAAAGCAGAGGAAGTTCTGATGTTCTCCACAAGAGTGTGAGCACCATGTGGAAGGGTCCACAGTGGAAACGCTCCCACAAGACCTGGCCTGGTGTTAGGTTTCTTACCATTGGGTGATTTCCTTAAGGTCACCGGACATCCAAAACCAGGAGCTTTCTAAAGTGGAACTACCAACATTGATAGGTTTACCAGGGTGGAACAGACGACGGTCAGACAGATATCAGAATGACGGACTTGTTTGTCTGATAAACAATAAGGCCTGGCCAGTAGCTGCACAGGTCCTGTCGAATACTCTGCAAAATACGAGCGGTTGAAAACGACCAGGTTTGAAAGTTTAAGGCTTTATTACTCATATTTGGTTAATACATTTGCATCATATATTTGCATAATACATTTGCATAAGATAACAACAAAACCTGAGATGGTTTGCAAAGAATTCCTGAACATTCGTCAAGCCTTGAGTTATATCCCCTAATTGTGTGGCTTCCCCCAACCTGCACTTACCCAATCCTGCCGCTCTATACTACGGGCCTTTAAACTGGACGCCTCTCATGTCTCCCACTCCTGTTGCCCATTTACTAAACATACACTTTCAGCCCTGTATTCCAAGAACATCTCAATGTAAGACATATCAACATTACATTGTGAAGAAGTTACAGCTTAGACATCTTAATCATTACAGTATAAAGAAGTCACATCTTAAGCATCTCAATCATTACATTGTGAAGAAGTTGCATATTGAACATTAGAGTTATTTCATGTGAGGTAGATCAATTCTCTGGGATTAAAATCCACTTAATCCACTTAAACCAAGGCTTGGTGTTGCTGTAGATAGTAACAGACTTGGTGGGGATGCAGACAGACTCGCAGAAACAGATGTAGGACATTACGTAGTCAGTGAAAGTATCTATATCATCCTGATGCTCAGGTTTAAAAACATCCCAGTCAGTGATGTCAAAACAGTCCTGCAACATATCTATAGCCCCAGGGGAGCTCCTCTTAACCCACACATGCAGACAGACTCGCAGAAACAGATGTAGGACATTACGTAGTCAGTGAAAGTATCTATATCATCCTGATGCTCAGGTTTAAAAACATCCCAGTCAGTGATGTCAAAACAGTCCTGCAACATATCTATAGCCCCAGGGGAGCTCCTCTTAACCCACTTAGTCATTGGCTTAGATGTCTTAAAGGGCAACTTTACCCATTTCACATAAGCTTTGTATTTTTAGAACCCCCCGTATATTTTTGAATGGTCTAGCATCATTCCCTTATTTTCTGGAGAGACTGGAGAGATCCGTATCGATCTCCAACACTTCCTGTTTTTAATGACGCAATATGACGATTTTTGCGTACAAGAAAATAGGAAGTGTAAGAGGGGATGATTCTCGTAAGACTACAACCACTAGTCCCACCCCCCTCCACCCCCTCTAGGGGGTGGGACTAGTGGCTAGTGGCACTGACGCTACAGACATATTAGAGCAGTGCCAGTGGGTGGGATTTCACTAGCAGAAACTAACATCCACAGCGTCTGAAGCTAAGATAACAGAGGCTGTTGATAAAACTGAAGTACATTGGCGGAGGGTACTGGATCTGACATAGAAGATGGCTCAAAAGTTCACCATTTCGAAAGAAATACAAACGAGGACTACCGTATTTTCCGCACTATAAGGCACACCGGATTATAAGGCGCACCTTTAATGAATGGCCTATTTTAGAACTGTTTTCATGTATAGGGCGCACCGGATTATAAGGCGCATAGAATAGAAGATACTGCAGTCAAACGTTTGACTGGGGTTGCGTTATGCAACGACTAGACCGAGCTGTGCTAAAGGGAATGTCAACAAAACAGTCAGATAAAGTCAAACTTTCCCTTAGATGCATAAGTGGGTCAAAAATGACCCGGTGAGGTTGTTTTCTTGAAATATCTTTGTCATGAAAAATTGTTATCATTTCATGTTCCAAGTATTCCTCAAAAAACATGTTTTTGATATAATTCCATTAACATTTTTAACTTACCCTCTATACATTTTAAGAAATTGTAGTTTTTTGTTTACTACCCCAAGCTTCCATAAGTGGGTCAAAAATGACCCCCATGCATTTTCTATGGAATCCAATGGGAACCTTTGATTCTTATCAACTGTGGCTGTCAGGAATAAATTAACTGTGGACCACACAGACTATATCAGGAGTGTCACCCCTCAGGAAGATTATTTTACACAAGAGCTGATACGTGTAAGTATTATCTTCATATAATATGTGTGTGTGTCTTTCATGACTGCTATTATTTTTTATTATATTATTATAACAAATTACCCTACTTTATAACTAACACTAGCTAGCTAACTAAGATAACTAACATTACTATATGTATTGTGTGTGTGCGACGCGTGTGTGTGTCATTCATGATTGTTTCGTGGAAGAGTATGTTATTATTTATCGACAAATTAGCCTACTTTATAACTAGCTAACACTAGCTAGCTAACTAAGTTAGTTAACATTACTATATGTAGCGTCTGTGTGTGCGTGTGTGTGTGTGTGTGTGTGTGTGTGTGTGTGTGTGTGTGTGTGTGTGTGTGTGTGTGTGTGTTTATTTATATAGCTACATATTGATCTATTGAAAACATTACTCTTATATTTCCTCATCCAAGGTGTCATGATGGATGATGGAGAGGCAGTAACGGGGTTGGACTCAGAGTCTGAAATTTCGGATGATGAGGATCCAGACTATTGTCCAGGTGGCAGTGGCAGTCATCCACCTGGAAATCCAACTGAACAGGATCAATCCGACTCAGAAGATTCCTCTTCTGTGTCCTCTGAAGAAGAAATTGTCCAAATCATGCCCAACAGAATGAGTCGGAAGGGCTCTTACTGGAGCGAGTTACGTCCCCCCCAGGGCAGAACACAGAGCCCCAATATCCTAAGAAGTCGGCCAGGGCCTGCACAAGGGCTTAGCACCACTGTCTCACCAAAGGATGCATGGGAGCTCTTTATCACTGATGATATAACACAAGAGGTGATGAAGTGCACAAACTTGGAAGGACGGAGAGTAGCAACAGCTAGAGGAAAAGAATGGAAGAATGTCACCAAAGAGGAATTCATGGCCTTCATTGGATTGACCCTGCTTGCAGGAAGTGAGCTGAACTGGGATGTATCAGTCCGTGAGCTGTTTGGGAGTCCTCTAAATAATCCCATGTACAAGGCCACTATGGCTGTTGGAAGATTTGAAGACATTCGCCGTACCTTGCGCTTCGATGATAAGAGGACCAGAGCCTTCCGACTGGAAACAGACCATATGGCAGCCTTCCGTTATGTTTGGGACCTGTTCCTGGTCAACTGCAGACAGCGATTCATCCCCAGTGATTGTGTCACTGTGGACGAACAGCTTGTGGCATTCAGGGGTAGGTGCAAGTTTATACAGTACATGCCAAGCAAGCCCGCCAAGTACGGCATAAAGATCTTCTGGGTTTGTGATGCACGCATCCCCTATGCAATAGATGGTATAGTTTACACGGGGAGACAACCAGGGGAAGAAGTTCAGAAGAATCTGGGGGAAAACATTGTCCAGCAGTTGTGTAGTAGATTTAGAAACACAGGTCGCAACATCACCATGGATAACTTTTTCACCACTGTGCCTCTTGCGCAGCATCTCCTGGAGAAGGATCTCACTATTGTGGGGACTCTACGTCAGAACAAGCCAGACATCCCTCCTCTGATGAAGCCTTCCAAGTCCAGGGAGGTTCACAGCACAGAGTTTGGATTCAACGACAGCCTTACCATGGTCAGCTATGTCAGAAAGAAAGGAAAAGCTGTTGTGCTCCTGAGCACGATGCACCACAACAAAGTAGTGGATGAAAATAGCAGAAATAAAAAAAACAGAAATAATCACATTTTACAACAAGACGAAAGGAGGTGTAGACACCACTGACCAGATGGTTGGCACCTACACCTGCAAGCGCCAAACACAGAGGTGGCCCATGGTGCTGTGGTACAACATAATTTACATTGCCGCCCTGAATGCCTACACCTTTTTCACGGCTCAGCACCCAGAATTCAAGAGCGGCATCACCAATGCACGACGGCTCTTCCTCAAAGAGCTGTCAAAGGAGCTTGTCACACCACACATGAGAAGTCGACTGGAAGGATGCCCCCAACTGCAAACCCCGATTATTGAAGCAATGGAAAGGTGTGGGGTGACAAAAGCCACAACCCAGCCACAGGAAAGAAGCAGACAGGGCCAACCAAAGAGAAAGAGGTGTCAGATCTGCCCAAGTAACAAAGATCGCAAAGTAAACAATAGGTGTGGGAAATGCAATGTACCTGTGTGCAATGATCACAGCCAGAAACAGGTAGTTTGTCTGAACTGCATACAGTGATGAGACAAGAAGGCAAGGGAAAAGAGAGAGGAACTGTCAATGACTGGACAGTTACAGACAGACGGACGGACGGACGGACGGACAGACAGACAGTGGATGTTCACATTTTTCTATTGCTGTTCAGGGTAATTTTATTTTTCAAAAATGTTAAAAAGTGAATAATAAAGATATTTCAAACATGAAATAATTCTTGTGTGGTCCTAAATATAATACTATATAAGTGATAAGTGATAAGTGATTATTCATGACAAAAATGGCATAAAAACACATTGATTCTAATATGGGTCATTTTTGACCCACTTATGGAAGAGTGTAGGGTCCAGTCACTCGTGCATCAAAGGGTTTCCGGTCACTCCCATGGTAACGATGTTCAAACGTTAAATGTGCATATTAACAATATCTCATCAATATCTGATCAATATCAATATCTCTTAACAATAAGCTCACTTTTTCAGTTCATTCCCCGTCTACGAATCCCTCGAATTCTTGTGTGTCCGAATTGAACAGTTGGGCGAGTACGGGATCAAACATGCCCGGATCCCTCTCGTCATTATCCGAGTCAGTGTCGCTGCTGTTGCCTGGCAGTTCAGTGATTATTCCTGCCTTCGTGAAAGCTTAAACCACACTTGAGACTGTTATATCAGCCCAGGCATCCACGATCCATTGGCAGATAGTGGTGTAAGTCGCCTGGCGCTGTCTCCCCGTCTTGGTGACGTGTGTTCGCCTTCTTGGCCCCGTCCACACAAAGCCGATTTTTTGGGTGAAACCGAATAAAAAAACGCTTTTGGTGGACACGGGCTACGGCCACACCAAACGCGTGTAACGTGCCTAACTTGAAGCTTGATCATTGTGTGTCACAAAAATGGTTCAACGCACCAACGCGCCTGTGGCTGCGCTGGATTTAGGAGACCGAGGTAGGAAACCCAAACGCCGTGTTTGGGTGCATGATAGAGTTTAGATCGGGTTAGATTAAATAATCTCGGATATAAATAACAATAATCGGGTTAAATAACTTCACATGGTCTGTCTGGTGTGTTTCCAGCATTCATAGTGTTGATCAGCAGATAGTCCGCCAAGACGTTGAGGTTGCTTAGCAACCAGAGACGCTGTCCATGCAAGTGAATGGAGCGTTCCCTCTTCGTCATAACTATCAAACCAAACATCCTTCACATTCAACGAGCGAACATTATGAAATTAAAATGCACATTTCTCGCTAAAAATGTTTACATAAACGCATTTAATTGCGTAACTATGTTACTATTTCCACCCAGAATAAAGAAAGATGTCGGCCGTATGCTTCTGTGTAAGCGTCACTACTCTAGTGATGTCGGTTCAAGCTCCACGCTGATTTGTTCCTTTAGTAGATGGCACAAGGAGGTGTCCGATAGGCGGAGATGATCAGCGGGAGTGGCCGCCAGCGAAGCTGTGCATGGTGGGAGTTGTTGTCTTCAATCCACAAGCGCCAAAAAGTCACTTTCTGCCTTTTCTCGGTCAAGACTGCACCAAATTAGAATTTTATTTTATTATTCGACTACATATAGGACCCAATTTCAATACATATTCATGCCTCCACCGGTGAAATGTTCCTTTAAGTCTCTGTCTGTATTTAGGAACAAGAAATATGGTGTTGTAGTCAGACTCACCGATAGGGGCTCTGACTAGAGCCTGATACGCCTCCGGTATGGAGGAGTAGCACTGGTCTAAGGTTTTGTCCAGCCTGGTGGGGACGCGAATCTGAGGCTTGTATCTGGGGAGAGTTTTCTGCATGGAGACGTGATTGAAGTCACCAAGCACCAGGACGGTCGAGTCTGGGTTGGAGTTTTCCACAGTGTGAATGTGGTCGGCTAGTTGTTGAGTGGCAGAGGCTCCCGCTGCGCTCGGTGGGATGTACACCGCACAAAGGATGATGGAGGAGATTTCCCTTGGCGAGTAGAAGGGGATGCACTTCACTGTGAGATGCTCCAGATCAGGCGAGCAGCTGGACAATAGAGTTTTTGTGTCTGTACACCAATTCTGGTTGATGTAGACGCCGACACCACCGCCGCGCTGCTTCACTGGTGCGATCCGCCCGATGAAACGTAAAGCCCTCCTGTTGTAACGCGGAGTCCGGGATGTTAGTATGCAGCCAGGTTTCTGTCAGGCAAATGGCAGCACATTCTCTAAAATCCCGTTGGAAGAGGATGAGGGAGGTGAGCTCGTCCTTCTTGTTTGCTAACGAGCGAACGTTGGATATAATGAGGCTCGGCAGGGCTAGTCGGTGACCCCGATGTCTTAGCCGAGCTAGTGCTCCACCTCTCTTGCCCCTCTTCTTCGGCTGGTGTTTTGGTCGTCCTCGAGGGAAATTAGGTGGTAAATCCAGAACGGGAGAATGTGAGAGCGGCAGGTTGTCCCTTGTGCGAGTTCGGATCTGTCATACCGAATAAGCCCATTGAATGATTCCATAAGTACACAAAACAGTATATAAACAAAACAAACAAAGAGCAACACCGAGTCGCCATAGTACGGCGCCATCTAAGATGCTCTGCCAGTGTAACCTCATTGCATAGAGATTGAAGTAAAACAAAATAACCACAAACAAGTTCCTTTATTTTTCTTGTTATGATCCGTTATATTGTAGGCTCCATTCTGATCAGTTGCAAGACAACAGTAACCTGTGTCGTGTTCCAAAACCCGTACTGTCCGTACTTACCAGACAAAATTTGAGTACGTAGTACGTTCCAATTCAGATCCGGCGAAAAGAAGTATACTTCAAGGACCCGGATGCCATACTCAAAACGGGCTAATCGTGAAGTGTGGATCGAAGGACACTCCCCGTACTCAACGGCAGCCATCTTAGCTACGTAGCGGAAGAGGCGGAGCCAGGCTGAGTCGAAGTCGGCGCATTTTCCACATAGCCTGCATTAATAGAGTCATTTTGTAGTTTTTATAGTTAGGGGTCCAAGCCAACAGGTTGGATCCCTATTGTTTTTGTAAGGATTTTTATTCCAGCACCTAAAAGTGTGCCCACAGCCCAAACCGTAAATGGTGCCGACACGCCAATTGCATGACTAGATCCAGGTCCGTGAGGTGACGGCAGACGACAAAATCCAGACACGCCGGTCCCTAGGTGGCGCTATACCAAGGAAAACGCGTTTGGGGCTATAACTCCCACACCAAAACTCCCAGAGTCCAAAAACTTGTACACACAGATGCACTGGAGTCTGCTGCATCTTTTGGTCTAGGCCACGCCCATTTTCGTCTATGAATATTTTTCGCTAAATCGCGAAAGCCGCTAAACTGATTTTGAATATTGGTTTATTAGCTAAATTAGACGTGGAAAATCCAAAATCCCAAAAAATCCAAAATTACACCAAAAAATTTCGCCATTAGGGGGCGCCATAAACAAGGAAATTGTATATCTTCTACAAAATTTGGCCGCGAAAACGCTACACTGACTTCTCGCTACTCCTACCACAGTCAAATCCTTTGTTGGTGCTAACCTTAATGTCGTACGATAAAAAAATCGGACAATTTCGCCATTAGGGGGCGCCATAAACGAGGAAATTGTATATCTTCTACAAAATTTAGCCGCGAAAACACTACACTGACTTCTCGCTACTCCTACCACAGTCAAATCCTTTGTATCCACAGGTTCAGGGTAGCGTTTTGAACACATGCTTCGCGTTGTGCCGGCGAAACGCACATTTCTTGTCGCGTTGTGCCGGCGAAATGCACACTTCTTGGACCCCTGCATAACTGCTTGCAGTTCTAGTTTTTATAGCTTTTTATAGGCGTAAAGAGTTCACCGTTCAAAGCGGGATGTTTATCACGGGGGAGGAGCCACGGAGGCAGTCGTGATCGTAATTTCCGGTTAGTGCACCACGGAGTACTCGATTTCGAACAGCACTCAGGCCGTTTCTCAATTCGCGTACTTGTGCGTGCTCGTGTGCTCGTGGACTCGTGAAACGTCATCAGTCGTTACCCGAGCACTGTTCCAATTCGAAGCACGCATCAAGCGAGTACTGTCGTAAAACCCGGAAGGGTTCTTGATGCGTGCTCGATGGCTCGATCTCGCCGTTTCACCAATAGGTTTCACCGAGCATGCATCGGAGGTGGCTCGTGTCTGCTTGCAATCGCTATAAATCCCAGGATGCATTTCGCACTCGCAGCAGTACGATGGCGGACAATATGGAGAAGACGCACAACTGTAGCTTCAGTTACTCTTAACATATATATATATTTATATAATATAATAATAATAATAATATATAAAGTCGTGTGTGTATAGCTTATACACATGACAGGACACGCATATCTTTTCAATTTTTATTCATTCAGAATATTTAGATACTATTTGAAAATGAAAGAGGCTGGGATTTTGTTTTATATCATTTGTTTATATTGTTCAGTAGTAGTATATGCCTAAATGAGGCCGTAGCACAGTTAACGGACGAGCAGAGGTGGTGACGTCATCGAGTCCGCTGCTGTTCCAATTGCAGGTACGTACTCGCGTGCTCGCAAGTCTGTAGGCTACTTGAAGTACGGACTTGCCAAGTACGTGCTTGCAAGTCATCGAGTCCGTAGTACGCGTGCTAGGAATTGAGAAACGGCCTCACATCTGAAAAATGTACGTAGTAGATAGTGCGGATAGTATACTTCCTTTAAGTATACTCATGGAAGTACGGGTATTGGAACACAGCAATGGTTTCCGTCGGTGGGCGATCCTCTTATTGGCTAGTGTGCTTCGTAGCCCTGTGCTTTTCAAAATAAAAGTTCTTCCGTTTGATAATGTCGACAAAAATATTACTGTATTATAGACACTAGCAGACACAGCAGACCACACCACCCACAGTCAAGACTGACACGGCTTCAAATAACAATAATAGCATTCATAATCATTTGAAAATGAGAACATATGAAGGGATGATGACTTCAGTGCAGTTGATGTTTAGCCACAGTTAATAGCCTACATGCAGAGTGGAACTGAGGGGTTTACTACGACATCATTGTCCGGCTCTGGGGTCTCATTTATAACCGTTGCGTATGCACAAAATGGGGCTGAAAGTGGCGTGCGTGACTTTCCACGCCAAGGTTGTGATCTGTGCATAGCCTAGCAAACTCTGACCCATGCGTACGCATGGTTTGGAGGAAAAGGAGAATTGGCGACACATGTGTGCTGGTGAACTGAAGTCAGACTGAAGAAATGTAGAGTTAGAAGAACAAAGTTTTATCATTGCCCTTCATAAATTGAATTTCAACCCATATCATGCGTTAAATCTATGTAATCAGAATAATTTAAGTCAACTGCGTTATTTCTCAGTTATAAGAAACATCTCCTTAGAATCTCTATATTTAATCCCGTCACTCCATACTGTCCACTGACGGCGCGACTGCATGGAATAAAGCATCTGTCCAACGTGTGTCAATAACATAATATTTTTATGTGACACTGTAAACACATAATCAAATGTCAATTAAATCCCAAGTGTGGAAAACCAAGCCACATACTCTTCATCACAATCGTTATATTATTGTCTGTTCCTCTTAATGCTTTTCATGACAAATCAGGCATTAAAAAGGGTTTATGTTCAAGAACTTTTTACGTGGGTGATTACAAACTGTCTATCCAAGGTGTTCTCGGTTGGTCTTATTACCGTAACCCTTTAAACACAGCGGTGAGCCCCCTGCGTAATGCTGCACCATGGCACTGCTTGCACTGCTGAAGGACCATGCAAATGGCAGGATTCGGAGGGAGAGGGTCTTCAGGGACCATAACGATTTATTGGTACAAAAAAATATGTACCTTTACGTCAGACCACTTCTTTTTTTATTCTGGGACTGTGCGCTCCGTGCCACTGACAGAGTTCACTGCTGCAGCAACATGTTGCTACTCACTCTGCTTTTAGTTGATGGTGATCCCAATCCCGTTACGGCCAAACAAAACTACTTTTCGGGCCTCCACCACACCCACAAGTGTCTCCACTTCAACCTTTGTGAAATGTTGCTATTTTGCTTTTCTCAGTCCTTCTGCCATTCTTTCCGACATGACATAATACTTCCATCTGAGTCTGTTTTATATGCAGATCGCAATCATGAGGTCGTTTGCATTGACCATTTATGGTTAAAAAAGGGGATTTGGGACTCGCCCTAACGTGCTTGCGTCATATGTAACTGAGCAAAGAGCGCGAAGGGATATCTTCGATCAAGTCACTTGCTGATTTCAACATGGCTGCAAGCGTGCGCTATTCCGTTTCGTCTCTCAAAGAAGTTCCTTTTAGTCGACGATCCAATTCAGAAAAATTGGCAATGAAATATATTGTATATAGTTCTCTGCAAACCAATGGTGGCATCATGCCTTCAGTGTGTATATTGTATGTAGTTCTCTGCAAACCTATGGCGGCATCATGCCTTCAGTGTGCATATTGTATATAGTTCTCTGCGAACCTATGGTGGCATCATGCCTTCAGTGTGTATATTGTATATAGTCCTCTGCAAAGCTATGGTGGCATCATGCCTTCAGTGTGTCTTGAACAACCACACATAAAAGGTTGCACATATTATATTGATATTTTATCGTATTTGTCTAAATGCATACTTAACTGTAGATAGATTTATGAGTGAAGTTACCAACACAATAGATTGTCCGTAACACACTCACCCCTTTTAGAATCACATTCTCTCACTCTCACTCTCTCACAAACGCACATACAGATAGAGACAGAGAGAGGATGTTAACTTGTGTCTTGAACAACCACACATAAAAGGTTGCACATATTATATTGATATTTTATCGTATTTGTCTAAATGCATACTTAACTGTAGATAGATTTATGAGTGAAGTTACCAACACAATAGATTGTCCGTAACACACTCACCCCTTTTAGAATCACATTCTCTTACTCTCACTCTCTCACAAACGCACATACAGATAGAGACAGAGAGAGGAAGTTAACTTGTGTATACCGGTAATTCCCAATTATTATTGATGTATTTGCACTTTTAATCTTGCTGAATTCTACAAGGCAAATAAATTAAGTAAAAACTTAGTTCCCGGCGCGTTCGTCTTTGTAAGGAAGAGTTATATTTTGTCTTTAGGGGCAAATGTTCTATTTTGTCTTTAATGCTTCGTTTTTATATGAAAAACACAAAAAAATCTTCGGGGGGAGGAGGGCCCCAGACCCCCCTACAGGAGTTTGGTTTACAAACTTTCTGCCCCCCCCGATAATAAAATTCACCAGCCGCCACTGGCTTAGAGGTGTGCGTACGCAGGGTTTTATAAGTCTGAATATTTTTTGGCGCACGAAAAACTTGGCTTTTGGGCGTACGTACACTTTAGTAACGATCCCACGCACTGTTTTATAAATGAGACCCCAGAGCTTTGCACTCTGCTCGTATTCACATCACAGGAGCTGCGATCGCGGGCTGCTGATTTCCTCACAGCCTGAGAGCTATGAGGAATAGGCTACTGTAGCCTACACTATAAACAAATGGTTTTGCTCTTTGCTCATGGTAGTTCTGACAGTCATTTTAACATGTCAGCAGGCAAGCTTCACTCATTCCAGGATGTATAATGCTTTGGCCTATAGCCTACTTGGAACATGTTTTGAAATGGATCTATAGTAGCCTATAGAAATTTGCTCATAACAGGCCTTTTTTTTTTGTGATGTTTTTATGATGTTTTAATGTTGCGTTGTTAATGTGTTAGACAGCTTAGATGTTCTTAGATGTTTTGTTAACCTGATTCCTCTCCCACTCTGTTTAAATAAAGTGTGCTACTGCTGCAAAATCTCCCCTTGCTTTTGTTTTTTTCTTTTCTTTAATGTGTTTGGAAATTACTTTTAATGATATTAACTAGATCTTATAAATGGCCTAAACACATCAAATTTGTATATACCCTATACTGTTTGACTATAAAACTTCTATAAGAATCTCCTCTGTGCAACTATTCATGTAGTCAGTCAATGATCAAACTGCATGGTCCTCCAGCAGTTCCAGCAGTGCCATGGTGCAGCATTACGCACGGGGCTCACCGCATTGGCGTCGATTACGCCGGGGACGCGTCCCCACCAGATTTTGTCATGATTCATTTTGTACCCACCACCACGGATTATTACACGGGCTTCCTCAATGCCGTGGAACGCTCTGTTCACTTGCATGGGCTCTTCACAACTTCCGGCACAGTTGCTAAGTATAAATGGCCGATGTCATGGAAAACAAAGGACTTTTTGCCTACGATGTCTTTGGTATCACTCCTCAAGTAGTCCGGTAACTTTTCAACCCCAGCGTCTTTGCTTGTGTGGTGAGACGCAGGGGCAGAGCCCTTTGTAATGATCAGGGCCGTCACAGCCAATGGCTTGCGTCTCCACCTTATTTATTCTGAGGTAGCTTTTTGTGTCGGGAGGTGCCACAATTTGTCTCCTCGTTATTTCCTGCTACGCCCCTCCAGGCAACTTGCTATGGAAAGCCAAGAAGGCCACAATCCGGACCTAGATTGGCGCGGTAAAAGTGCAAAACCGTACGGAATCCGTACGGTTTCCGTACGGATTCCGTACGGTTTTGAATGACTAATAGCCGCGGCTATTAGTCATTCACTCCGGCTATTAGTTATTCGCTCCGGCTATTAGGTATGCAGAACGAGCCCCTCCCCTTCTTTGCTTGACCACTAAGTTTGAAGGCTGTCTAACCAATCAGTGAAGAGAAAGACCAGACTAAAGTAACGCATTGTCGAAACTAGAGCTGCAGTGCCTCCATGTTTCGCCGTAACATAAGGCTGTGTTGTCTTTACTAGTTTCACTACAATGTAATAACCACCACTAGCTAGTGGAAAATATATTTGTGTCTAGTACAGTGATATATTTGTATATGTTAGGCTATATATTGAGATGGCAGTCCCTCATCCCCAGATTGTTCGCGATATGCAGTAGCCAGCTCGGCCATAACATTACAATATTTCATGGATGCAAGCAAGCCAAGACAATCGATCTTTATCTATAGCCTACATGACAACACGCAGACACACACACACACACACACACACACACACACACACACACACACACACACACACACACACACACACACACACATATTAAGCACACTGGTAAAGCAATAGGAGCCTGCATTGGCTAAAGTTGTTGGGATGCACCTTATTTTATAACAGGGAGGGGCAAAGTTGTGCATTACAATGCAAACACGACAATAATTGGCACCGTTCTTGCGCACTCAGAAGAACATGAACTGAATAAATGCCAGGTATATAGCATATCGGAGACGGGTACACAATCAGTGCATTTGCAAATGAGAGCCTTCAGTAGGACCGATCTTGTGACATTATTTAACCATCCATCTACAGCTAATACGATCAGACAGATACATCATTGATCACATAAAAGCCCACAACAAGCCCAACATCACCACGGCAGGTGCGCTCTCTCACGCACATTCACACAATCACTCCAACTTCTCCAACTCCAAGGCAAGGCTGTTACACTAAGACCACAAACAACCACAACTAACCAGCCTACATATCCACAATAATGCACAACAATCAGTTCTATACATTGCGTCTATCTTCTGTTTGGTGCACATGGCTAATTTGCATAGTTTGCACCGGACTGTCGGCTCCGCTTGTCAAAAAAATAGAACGTATTTGTGAATAAATGCTTTGATTTATTGCTGTATAGTTAAACTAGCAAACCATCGCAAGGAAATGTAACAAAGCTGTAGCTGAAAGATTCATCCACAAACATCAGAATAGAAAAACACTGGCAGGGACCATTTTAGCGCATAATGACTACTGCTGCCTATGCGTATGGCAGTAATACAATTCTGCTGAATTATTTGGAGGACTTATAGCCTACTTGTAGTGAAGTATTTTTAACAGTGCGGAATCTACAGCTGGTCACTTTCACTGGCTAAGCAAAATGAATCCCGAACAGTTGAACCTCTGAATTGATCCTGAAAGCCTATATGTCCTAGAATAATTCATTTGTATTCCGTTTTAGGCCATCTCACTAAAGGTCACTTAAATTTAGCCTATTCAAGCTCACCTAGTCCAGTATTCAGAATTCAAAGCATTTATTCACAAATAGCCTACGTTCTATTTTTTTGACAAGCGGAGCCGACAGTCCGGTGCAAACTATGCAAATTAGCCATGTGCACCAAACAGAAGATATACGCAATGTATAGAACTGATTGTTGTGCATTATTGTGGATATGTAGGCTGGTTAGTTGTGGTTGTTTGTGGTCTTAGTGTAACAGCCTTGCCTTGGAGTTGGAGAAGTTGGAGTGATTGTGTGAATGTGCGTGAGAGAGCGCACCTGCCGTGGTGATGTTGGGCTTGTTGTGGGCTTTTATGTGATCAATGATGTATCTGTCTGATCGTATTAGCTGTAGATGGATGGTTAAATAATGTCACAAGATCGGACCTACTGCAGGCTCTCATTTGCAAATGCACTGATTGTGTACCCGTCTATGCTATATACCTACCTGGCATTTATTCAGTTCATGTTCTTCTGAGTGCGCAAGAACGGTGCCAATTATTGTCGTGTTTGCATTGTAATGCACAACTTTGCCCCTCCCTGTTATAAAATAAGGTGCATCCCAACAACTTTAGCCAATGCAGGCTCCTATTGCTTTACCAGTGTGCTTAATATGTGTGTGTGTGTGTGTGTGTGTGTGTGTGTGTGTGTGTGTGTGTGTGTGTGTGTGTGTGTGTGTGTGTGTGTGTGTGTGTGTGTGTGTGTGTGTGTGTGTGTGTGTGCGTGTTGTCATGTAGGCTATAGATATAGATCGATTGTCTTGGCTTGCTTGCATCCATGAAATTGTTATGTTATGGCCGAGCTGGCTACTGCATATCGCGAACAATCTGGGGATGAGGGACTGCCATCTCAATATAAAGCCTAACAAATATATCACTGTACTAGACACAAATATATTTTCCACTAGCTAGTGGTGGTCATTACATTGTAGTGAAACTAGTAAAGACAACACAGCCTTATGTTACGGCGAAACATGGAGGCACTGCAGCTCTAGTTTCGACAATGCGTTACTTTAGTCTGGTCTTTCTCTTCACTGATTGGTTAGACAGCCTTCAAACTTAGTGGTCAAGCAAAGAAGGGGAGGGGCTCGTTCTGCATACCTAATAGCCGGAGTGAATAACTAATAGCCGGAGTAAATGACTAATAGCCGCGGCTATTAGTCATTCAAAACCGTACGGAATCCGTACGGAATTCTTGCCAAACCGTACGGAAACCGTACGGAATCCGTACGGGTTTTGCACTTTTACCGCGCCAATCTAGGTCCGGATTGTGGCCTTCTTGGCTTTCCATACACCTGGTCTTCATCCCAGGGGCGCTGCCTGGCGGGGAAAAGTGGTACTGATTCTAAGGGCCCAGCCCAACGCAGCACGGCCCACGGCCCGCGGATGGCAATTAATAATATAATATTAATATTCTTGCCTTTTTTTTTTTTTTTAAATGTCTCATTACAAAGAAATGGTAATTGGAAATAAACGTATTAAACTCACAACTGTCGATTTCCATAACGTTTTCGTTAGTTAATTAACATATTGTCATTTGGCCTTCCCCCTGAGCTCTTGCGAAATGGTTCAGCCGCAACGCACGATGCGTTGAATCGAACAGCATCCGAAATGTGAGATGCTGGCACTGGCAGCAGGTGTACAGAGCGGCTGGGCTGGCTGAGGTCAGGTCTTAACCACATGATGGTGAGCTGGTGGTGACAGCTACAGAAATGAAGTCAGGTTGGCAAAAACTGAAGGAAAGACGGGAGAAAGAGGAGAGGGCCAAAAGAGGCAGGCAACTGGTCACTCAATTGTTCGCCAATAAAGAAGGTATGCTCACTCAATGACCTTGCGTTTTCAAACTCTATCAAATGGTAGGCTAACAAGCAGAATTCTTGGATTAGCCTCCAAGAGAGCATGCTAGTTAGCATAGTTTCCTATTTAAAAACTCCACCTTTATTGTCACAGCGAACAAACGGCAAATGTGGACGAACGACCGTGATAAACTAGTCTTTTAATACAAAATATTTTTTTCAAAAGAACCTAACGTGTCTTAAATATGTGCACTTTCAACTTCAGGAGGAGGACAAGATCCGCCCACGGCCACCACGACTGGATTCCATTTCGGAGAAGGAGGTAAGCAACATTAGTTTGGTAGGATGTTAGTTGCTTTAGGATGAAAGTTTTGAATGAGGGTGCCTTCTAGGCTAGATCATATTTCAGTATTTGACGGTCAGTCGTTAGGTTCGAGAAAACAGAATGTTTTTCTTTCTTTTACTGTAACTCTTGTTACTTGTATATTTTTATTGATGTCTACAATGTGGATCCATTGATATTGTATGCAATTGCACTGTAAATTATGTTCTTTGTTTACATTTTGATTGTTACTTGGAGCTATTTTTTGCACTTTAGACTTCAGCAATTAAACTTTTTATTCATGAACAGTGTAAATTGAGATTTTTTTTCATATTGTTTGAAGCTGAAGTGTAAATATTTGTGTTGATGTCAAGCAATTGTAATGTTAATTCAGTTCCTATAAGAGTCTATCTTTTTAATGTATCTTTTTTATGTACTATTTATGGAATTTGAAATTGTACTTGCATAATAAATATGTGTTTAAAGTAAGCAGAAACGGTGGATTTTTTTGCAGTGCATCATGTCTTCTGAAAAGACTATTGCAGTTCTACAAGGTATGAAATTGTGAGTACTCTTATGGTTTCTTGGGGCTCTGGCTGTGAAGCATCCACAGGCTTATGCTGCCATGTACTGGTTTAACATTGTAATGTACTCTCAAATACAAAGCAAGGTCACTAACTACATGAATGGGTAACCAATAATCAAACTGACAATTGTAGTACAGTTTCAAGCTGCTTACAGACAATTTAAGCATAACAATCAAATTTCTGTATTTGTGAATCTGTACACACAGCTTTATTTTCAACACAAAATTCCATTGGATTTCCATAGGTATTTGTGTTGTGTGGAAAACAGTGTGTTTGGATTTGCTGAAAAGTTGATGTGTTGAAACCAAACTGGGTCAAGTCCAATTTTAGCATGAGAGAAGGACATTGTTGTAAAATTGTGTTTAAGCCGCTATTGGACAATATGTATAAGACTGCTGCCTAAAAGACAGTAGGCTATAAATACTTAGTTTATTACTTGAATTACATGATGTCACTAACTGAATGAAATACGTTTAATAAGTAAGTTCATACCCTTATTTAAAGTCACACAAACCCATACTCCATGAAGGGGCAACGAAAAGTCTAACTGAAGTGCTATTGTGATGCTGGGCCATGTTTACCAAAACAGTCGATAGATGTTGGGGGGGGCCCAAAATTAGAATCTTTCATAGGGCCCAAAATTCCTGGCAGCGCCCCTGCTTCATCCCCAATCGACCCCCTTCATAAACCCTTGGATTCCATGCTGTCGGCACCAGATCGTACTACGCACTACCGTGGTAACAATACGTGCCTGGCTCTAGTGGTACTTTCTACCTCGCTCTCTTACTCTAGTCTCTTGTTTTTTTTGGACCACATCTAACTTTTGTTCCTCTGCCTGCAGTTGACCGTATCACTCTCTCCACCTCGCCCACCTCGCTCTTCCCCCGGCTCCCACATCCACTACCTGCTTCCCACCTTGTTCAATAAACCCTTTTTGTTATCCCTTCAACCTCGTCTCTGTCTGCTCTTGGGTTCAGCATCGTCTAACATAACATAGCCGCTCATTATCGAAAATAGGCCCCTTCAGGTCAAAGCAAGACACCCCCGTTTTGCGTCTGTATCTGGTTCGCCCTGTCTGGGCTTATTTTCCCAATAATGACTGGCGTTCTATTATCTCTTACTTAACGTCAATATTACTCTGCATGTGGAAGGGAAAATAGCTTTATTTTTAATTACAATATTATGCTGCTGTATTTTCAGAGACCCCCACAGATATTTTGGTTCGCTGCTTTCATGGGAGCCAGACCTCTCTCTAGGGGAGCTCAGCTCCCACTGGCTCCCACACTCGAATCCTGCTCACTCGACTATAGTACTGATAATGATAACACACACTGATACAGACATTTGCAGTAAAGCACCACATCTCATAGGAGTTGTATATAAGTTGGCTGTTTACAAAGTAAATCTGCCTTCTTTCGCATGTTTTTGTCACATGTTGTTCTAATGTGCCGGCGACTCTAAAACTCGACTCCTCAGCAGTGAATAAGCAAAGTTGGCAATTTAACGTTGGATAGACTAGCTACGTTCTACATACGTTTGCTGTTATCGATGTGTGAAACGATGTTTCACGGGTGTTAGTTTGATGTTATCAAAATGTTTACTGAACGTATCGCATTTCAGACTCAAACGAGGTCTGCTGCAGCTTTGTTCTCGTCGTCAGAAGATGAGGAACACCTGTCAACACCAATGGTGTCAACACCAGTAAAGAATCCTCCCTCTGGCCAAGCACAGTTTTTAAGTTTGTACAGCATATTGTCTCTAATTGAATTATAAAACTAATGGAATTTATATGGAGTTAGAATCATGCCAAAACCCCGCACACACTCAAAACGTGTTTTGCTCACCATAACGATTCACACGCACACAAAACGTGTTTTAGCCTACTCATGCACAATAATTCACACACTCGCTCAGTGTGGTTTGCAAATACAAAACATCATTCACAAACTAATGCATTTTGCTTCAGAAACAATTACAGTATGTTTTACACAAAGTACAAAAAAAAATCCTTCAAGTACACAAAACAATTCTACAAGTACGGAACACGAAAGCTGCGCGTGGATCGGAATGCATTTGCGCACGGATCGGAATGCATTTGCGCACGGATCAGCAAGGCGGAAAATTAGTGCCAAAAGTCACGTGACAAATAAATGTCCTGTGATACACACTAAACAACAGCAGGTGGCGCTGTTGAGTCAGTTTAAGGCCGCCAGGACGATCTTTTTTTTTCACCCCAAAATCTTTATTTGATGCCGGCCAACCGTGTGTGGATTCTATGGAAAGCCAAGAAGGACACTAACTGGCCCTAGAATGGCGCGGTAACGCCTCGTTTCCACATACGTACATTCTCGTATGCGATCCAACCGTCTCCGACCGAAAGTCCATTCATTCCTATGTGATTCTCCGTAATGTCCGTTTTTCCTCCGAGACTCCTCCCCTCCGTAAAATTTCTGTCCGGTATGTCCGTAATATACGTTCAAAAAATTTAACTTTCTCCGTCGTTTTACGGAGATACCGTATGAAAGTTTTTATGTTTGTCACAAAACATGTAAGTACCTGGCAGGCCAAACTCCTCAGCAATCTCTTTCCAAGCCTGGTTGGTTTTGTTTTTATCTCTGTATATGTCGATCCTCATGTTCCAAAGTACCGGTCTCCTAAAAACGGCCATTATCATACGCTCCCCCATCTTTTGTCCGTAAATAAATTCATGTCCGTACGTAAAACACTAGCGACTCCTTCCGTAAATTTACGGAAGCACGGATACGAAAAACGAAAAACGAGGCGTAAAAGTGCTAAACCGCACGGATTCCGTACGGAATCTGTGCGGTTTGGCAGGAACAACGCCACCTGTTGTTGGGTAGTGTGAATCACAGGACATTTGTTTGTCACGTGACTTTTGGCACCAATTTTACGCTTTGCTGATCCGTGCACAAATGCATTCCGATCCGTGCGCAAATGCATTCCGATCCACGCGCAGCTTTCGTGTTCCGTACTTGTAGAATTGTTTTGTGTACTTGAAGGATTTTTTTTTGTACTTTGTGTAAAACATACTGTATTTGTTTCTGAAGCAAAATGCATTAGTTTGTGAATGTTTTGTATTTGCAAACCACACTGAGCGTGTGTGTGAATCATTGTGCGTAAGTAAAACACGTTTTGCGTGTGTGCGGGGTTTTGGCATGATTCTAACTCCATAAATTTAACATTGAAAATAAAATTGTTTTATAGTCACCAGGCCTCAATACCAGGGCCAGTAGCCTTGGTAAAACCAACGAAAGCTATCAGCCTGAGTCAGCCCTCACACCCATATCGGCGTCGTCATCAGAAGATGAAGTTGTAAAGGACTGGCGTGAAAAGAAGATTATTGTCAATGAATCCAGCCTCATGTCACTATTCAAATTCAAACATACTGGTGAGAATAGATGTCCTTTTTCTCTCACATATGAACGGCCAAGTTAACGGCAGCACACTATGGGGGAAGTGGACATGTCTGCATGGCTGCAAGGCATCTACACAAAAACGAAGTCAGTCGATTGGGCTGGCCTCAGTATCATACTTAATGGCTCCAGTGGGAATGCAAATGTGAACTATCTTAACCTCTCTCAGTTAGAGAGAGGAAGCAATGTATTTTAAGATAAAGGGAGAATGTATACAATTTCTTATAATGTGAATAGTAATTATATAAACAAGGACCTGCATATGTTAACCTTGCTTTTCAAATTACCGTTGTCTCAGAGTGAGCCAGAGACCCCCAACCCAGCTGGCGGGAGATCAGTCTGAGAGGTTCTTTGAAGGACACAAACTGCCCATGTACGGAGGAGGATTAGGGCCACACATGAGAAAAAAAAAAAGTTCTGAGTTTAAAGTCAGAATTCTGAGTTTAAAGTCAGAATTCTGAGTTTAATCTCAGAAAAGTCAGAATTCTGAGAATAAAGTCAGAACTTAATTTTTATTTTTATGTGTGGCCCTATTTCTTTTCCGTAGAATTCTGGGAATAAAGTGAGAACGGGAGGGGGTCCGGAGGACAATTCTTAAAATATCAATTTTGTTTGACTAAACAATTCTAAATAGGATCTATGAAATGTTAACAAACATAATGTACCTTTTCTCCAGAAAATATCTATTACCCTGAAAATGTACCGACATTTCTCGCAATCTTTATTGAAATCAGATTTAATAGATTTAATTGGGTATTTATTTATGATTCCAAAATATATAAACTATACAACCTATAGTTATGTTGTTATGTTATTAAAATCTGTATCCTCCAAAGTTGTTCCACGTAACTGAAACCATTTGTAATGTTACAGAAAAAATATGGAGAAAAACACACATTGAAGAATATAATGGGATATACAATAGCTATAAGCCTATTTACAATCGTCATAGTTATTTCCATCCTTGTTAAATGACAACAGTACAACATTGATGCAGTTCTCTCAGATCTAAAATGGCTGATTATTCAGGAAATATCATCATGTTGTGGTTGTTTGTTGTGGTTTATCAACCAGTGTCTTAGTCTGTTTGATTGACAGGTGAGATGATCAAGGGGACAGAGATTCTAAAACCAAAGTAAGGTGACCATGGGCTGAGGAGTGGATAGAGAGGCTCACTAAAGTTGAAGCCAGTAGCAGAGTAGATATTAACCCTGGCTTCCACATCATAGAAGGAGACCAGACCCTCATCATAATCAACAAACACCCCCACCGTCTGGAACTTAGCTCTAAGAGGGAGACGGACAGCAGGGTCATCATGAAATACAAACTCATCCTTGTTGAATGATATCATCCAGCAGCCATTCTTAGGGGTGAATGGGATGTTTGCTTTTCTGTTGATGGACTCTCTGGCCACTCCTAAACGCCATGAAGTCCTATTTTTAACCTGGACCTCAAAGTAAAATCTCCCTGATGAGAAGCTCTGCCTCGAAAGAACAAGTAGATACACTGTAAATTTCTTCGGGTTGTTTGGGAGAGTCTTACTTACACCTTGAAAATGTACTTGTTTACCATCCTCAGACACGATGAGAAAGCGATGAGCTGTATCAGGATCCAGAGTCAAATCTATTTCATAATGCTGGACCCTCTTGAGTTCAGCATCACGCAGCTCCTTCATCTCCATGTTCAGTGCCTCCTCCAGCTGATCCAGGGATCTACTCAAGGTCTTTATGTATGACGGAGGACGGACCACCACCGTCGTCCAGTCCCTGGTGGGTGGAGGATCCTTCAGGGATCTGAAGGCCTGGAGGAAGTGGAGGTGGTCTTTAGTGTGTGAGAGCGGCTTCACCTCTGAGCATCTATTGGTCAGATCCTCGATTTCCTGCTCCAGCTCTTTGATGAGTTTGTCAGCTTGTTCCTCTGTGGATTTCAGTTTCTCTTTAACCGATTTGTTGAAATCATCCTGCCACTTTTCAATGCAGCGCATCAGAGCGGTGAGAGCCTGCAAGCCATCGGCTATCTCTTTGTCTACGTGTTTCTTGCTCAATTCTACTGTGTCTTTTATCTCCTTAATCTTTAGTTTTCTCTCCTGGATCATCTGCTGAACTTCAACCTCTATTTTTACCAGATGAGCCATCTTCACTTCATATTCTTCCTTTAGAGGTACAACAGGATGGGACCTGTGGTCACCCTCTGTGCAGAACTGACACACACACACCTGTTCTGTCCTACAGAAGAGCTCCAGAAGTCGTTCATGTTTCTTACACATCCTTTCTTCCAGACAGTCCATAGGCTCGACCAGCTGATGTTTCTTCAGGCCTCTGACTCTCTGATGTGGCTCCAGGTGGGTGTGACAGTATGAGATAAGACACACTAGGCAGGACTTCACGGCCTTCAGCTGGGTCCCAGTACAGACGTCACAGGGAACCTCTCCAGGTTCAACACAAGGCTGCTCTTTTACTCTTACGAACGTTTTAAACTGAGCAGCCATCTCTGATACGAAGGTATTGACCCGTACATCGGGTCTGGTGTGGAAAAGCTCGTTGCAAACAGGACATTTGTACTGGACTTGTTCATCCCAGAACTTTGTAATACAGGTTCTGCAGAAGTTGTGTCCACATGGTGTGGTAACTGGACTGCTGAACACATCCAGACAGATGGGACATGAAAAGTTATCTTCAGACCAGGAGGTATTGCCAGAGGCCATTCCTAGACAGACAAGGTTTACGCATTGAGCAAATCCATTATTTTTCTTATTAAGTAACGGGAAGAAAGGTTTTAAATTCTCTCAAAGTTGTGCTGTATTACTCACTGTTGTTGTCGTTTCTGTCTGTCCGACTATTTGTTCTTAAATGCGTTTTATTTTCCCTCTGAAAGAGACCTGCTTAGGTTTCGTTTCCGCAAGATGACGTCCTCTCCTCACCTCCCCTAACGTCTCAGCTTTCACACTCTGACTTTGGACTTTCAGATTCATGCACTGTGTATGCTATTTCAAATGCCTTGATGTGTGTTCTGCTTGTGGTGATTGTGTTGGTTTGCGTCTGTATTTAGGATTAATAAATATATTTAAATACATCGTAGAGATAGATGCGCTAATTACAGGCGTGCGCGCGCGCGTTCGTGTGTCTATGAGTGTTGTAATGATAGGCGGATATACCGCATATAAACAAGGCAGTGGCTATTCGTACGGCGACCGAGCTTGTCACGTGACCGCACTTGACCTATCAGTCTGCTCAGCGCTAACCCTAACCGGGCCTACCGTAATTATAGTAATTAATTATAGTAATAACCCTAACCCTAACCGTAACCCTAACCATAACCTGCCGTGAAAATAGACTAATGCAGTATTTTTACGGCGCGCCGTACGAATAGCCACTAACTATAAACAACCATAGGCATATCAGCCATATCGTTTGAAAGTTTTTCCAAAAGAGCACGCCGACCTCAAAAATCCAGTGACAACGATATTTAAGAAGGTTTAGCAAACGGAAATTAAACATTTAAATGTGTAAAAAAAACAGTCCGAGGATTGAATGGGAAAACACATTTCTGGCTTTGTGGGATCATATTCAAGTTTGCGTCGTTTCCAGTTTTAGTGCTCCCCCTGGTTGTCGGAGTTGGTCTTAGAAACACACGCACAAGCTCAGAGAAATAAAGCCCCCCGATATGATGGAACCCAACAGTCCAGTAACTAAAGCACTAGAATCAGCTTTATTTAAATGAGAAGACATTGGTTTGGACACACATTCAACATTCCTTGTCTGGACAGGATTTGGTCTTTATTCAACTTAATAAAACCCTTAATGTCAGATGCACTCTGCACAGAAAAGACACGTAGGCCTATAAGATAAGCAAATGGCGTCACTGTGTAAGAAATGAGTACACAAATGAGTTGCTCAAACGTAGTGTTGCTGCTTTTGAGCAAATCGAGGTTGATATACATTGATACTATTCTCCCCCTTGGAGGAAGAGGAGGAGGAGGGGGGAGGGAGGAGGAATGAAAGAAAAAATGAAGATAGCTGGTATCAACTAGTAACTGTATCATTACAATCTAACTCCTATCAAGTCACCCACTAGATGGCGATATTCTGGGACCCTCACAGTGTACAATAGACACAAGCTCTTTTATGCATTTATTTGGAAAAGTAGTAAAAAAAAACCTATTTTTTTCTGCTAAATAGTTACAAACAACAATGTATTCCATGGACCGGTGTCACAATAACCCCACAAAAGACCTACTCTGAAGGTGCACCAACCAACAGCCTGATCAGTAACTCATCTCACCAGCTTTACTCCTGGTTTTCCTTGGTAGAAACGTTCTGCGTGCTGGTACAATTGTCTCAGTGATTGGCTGAGGTGACGCACCGTCACACAAAGAACCAAACCGCCTCCAGAACAAACTCTCCTAGGAAGGCCTAGGTGCAGTACTCTCCTCTCCTCTCTCCCCCCCTCCTCCGGTCCTAGCCGAAGGCGGAGGCGGCCCACTGCTTGACATCGGTGGGGCACTGGGGGTACTTCTGCAGCGCCTCCATGATCTGGCTGTGGTCCAGCATGAGCCTCACCAGTTGGTACTCTCGCTGGGCCCGCGCCGCCACCGCCGCCGCCGCGTCCACGGGACGCACCACCTCCAGCTGCTGCAGGTGCTCGAAGGCCTGGGGCAGGGGTCAGAGAATGTTACTGGTTGGGGGATTGAACCGGAACCCTTTTTAGAACGTATGTTACATAAAGATGCGTTTAACCTACGCATTTGTTCAACGAATTGACAATTTTTTACGCTTTCATCTGCGAGAGGGAAATGCAGTAATAGTGAATCGATGGCGTCAAACTATAATATTATTTCTAATATTTATTTCCAATAGCATTCTTTCGATTCTCAAAAGAGGCCACAATGTCCCACAAATATGTGATTACAATCAATCAGAAATATGTTGGGAAAATAAAGGTATTATGAGCAAAATATTTTAAAGGTTTTCTCAAGCACTGACCTTCATGACTACAGGCAGCTCAAAGTTGTACAGGGAATTAGACTTCCTCTGCAGAAACCTCTTAAACTCTGAGGAGAGAAAACAAACGTCAAACGCACGTGTGAGTCAGCCGTTCGTATCGGACACGACTCAATCAATGCAGAGACACACACACACACACACACACACACACACACACACACACACACACACACACACACACACACACACACACACACAGTTAATTTTGTTACTGGGAATTTCGTTGCTCTGTTGCTTTGTAACATGTGTAATGACAACAATAAACTATACTATACTATACTACTATACTATACTACTATACTATACTATACTATACTATACTATACTATACTATACACACACTGAATATTGCAGTTTGTCTTCTGGCGTGTACAGAACGACTTCAATCTGCCGTTTCGTCAACTTCCGCGAGGCAGTCGAGTCGACATTTATTTATTTCATTTATTCATTCACTGGTCAACTTAATTAACGTACATGAATAAGAACACCTATGTATCAATTCTAGTATAATAATTAGCAAGGCTCCAGGATGTGGTCCTGTTGATGTGGTGCTGCGTACCGTTGTAGACCATCTGGAGGTTGAAGGGTTCCCCGTCATAGATGTCATTCAGGTGCTTCATGGCGATGACCAAACACAGCTCCAAGATGGAGAGGCCTGGAGACAGACGACCCAGAAGGCCGTTCATCAGTCGTTAAAAAAAATGAAAGATATATCTGAAACATATCATTTTCTACATGTTTAGCCATTAGCTAAGCATTCATTTAAATGTGCCGTGCTTTGATGATTGACTCCCTAAGGGAGGTCCTCGATGTTGCTACCAGGTTCTGAGGCCCTGGGCCTTTTCAAAAGTAGACTTGTTGATGGAATTAAACCAACTAAGTGGCATATACTTTTGGCAACGCCTTTTTTTAGAAATAGTTATTAATTAATCCCTCAAATAGGAACACATTCATCCAATTTTTTTTGGACTCAAAATCTTTTTTTCATATCTACCCCGCCCAGGCAGTATGCTTTATATTGAACACTTTTATAACCCATACAGACACAGAAAAACGATATCAAGGCAAACAATGCATTTGCCTTGCGCCCACACTAACTGGTAAAAAAAATGAAAAGACTATCTATATTCGATCAAAGCCGTCTTGGGAGCATGCATTTCTTGACACCTTTCTATCCATGTGTGTGTTACGATCCTGTCGCTGGGCGTTATTGGTTACCGTGGAGAACGTTGGTCATGGCGTCGGCAGAGAGAAGCCTACTAGCGTCCAGGAGGTCAGCCGGCTTGATGGTGGGGTTGTTCACACTCACACGACATAGGATCGCCATCTAAAGGCAGAGTGGAGTAGTGAGCAAAAATAGAATACAATAAATATTTAGGGGTGTGTGTGTGTGTGCGTGCGTGCACGCGGGTGCGCGCGTGCGTGTATGTGTGTGTTTGTGTGTGTGTAATGTAGACATTTGTTTGTTCATTATTCTGTGTTATTGATATTATTTTTGTTAACTGTTATGTAATGATTAGGAAACACAAAAAAGTTTTTTTTTCTTCCATGCCGAGAATTTAGAGACGAAGAGAGGAAAGAGGTAGAAAGCTAGATAGCAAAAGAGAAATAGAGACAGAGACAAAGAAATAGACAGACAGACAAGCACAGCTTAAAGTGGCAGTTCACCTATTAACACAGTAGGAAGTTAATTTTTTAGTCAACATACTACTAATAATGCACCTATTATAATAAGGGGATAATTACAATAAGGTAATAACTAGAGCTGTCAGTTAAACGCGTTATTAACGGCGTTAACGCAAACCAAATTCAACGGCGTTAAATTTTTTATCGCGCGATTAACGCAATTATTTTATTTAAAAAAAAAAAATAAATAAATAAAAAAAAAATTCTTTGGCTCAAAACAAAGAAGCAGTAGCCTGACTGCTATGTTCAAATGACATTTGTTCAAAGCAGTCGTTTAATTGCACTATAGGCTCTTTTTTTGTATCGTCCTGTTTTGATCAGTGTATATGCCAATGTTGTTATCAATAAACAATCATTTGCACAAGGCAAGCCGATGCACTTCACCATGTTGATAAGAGAATTAAAATGAGAAGAATTATGGGACAAAAAAATCAAGGGATATTTAGCATAGAAAAATAATTTGCGATTAATCGCGATTAATTAGAGTTAACTATGACATTAATGCGATTAATCACGATTAAATATTTTAATCGCTTGACAGCTCTAGTAATAACGTATTATATCGTAAAGTTGTAATTCGTTTAAAAGCTCTTTCCCAGCGGGAGCCTGAATGTGTTAAATCCCTGAACTTCCCCTTTAAGACCATTTGGATCCTTTAAGTGAACACCACTTTCTGGATTTCAGATGAAAGCGCTGTGTTCGTACCAGGAGCCGATGCAGGGAGCGGAAGTCCTTGGTAGAGTTGAAGTGTCTCAGTAGAACCGCCTCCACGGACTTGTCCTCACACAAAGCCTACAAACCAAAGAAGACCTTTGGGTGAGTAAAGATGCACTCACTTAACAATCCTGCTTTTACTGAAGAACAACTATACATGCATTGGTGTCCCAACTCCAAATGGCAGGACTTTTATGTCGTTACAAAAAACTAAACCGTGCCCAGCTGTCTGTTTCTACAGCTCCAACAGGTGCAAGAATCTCTCGTTAAGTGACTTTAAAACTTGTTTTTTAATTTTTTTATATTTTCTGCGTGCACGTCATCAATATATTTTGGAATTCTTTGAGTTCCTTCAACTTCTCTTCCCTCCTGTTATAAACCTTCCCTCCTGTTCTAAACCTTCTCACAAAACCCTTACAACTCTACAATCTATCCTTTGGCTCAAATCGTCTTGGCTCCGCGACGGAAACTGTCACGGAGCGCTGTATGAAGAAGCGGGCAGGCGACCTTTAGGCTGGCGTTCCAGTCGTAGCAGAAGGTGGTGTCGGGGAAGGTGGTGTCAGGCAGGTGGAGCTGGGCCTGCACTGCCTGCAGGTACTGGCTGAAGCTCAGGCTGGGGAGCAGGTGGATCTGCCGGTGGGAGAAGCGAGACTTCACCCTCTTCTCCAGCAGCTCCAGCACATCCTTGAGGCCACGGAGGGAAAGGAGACTGATAAATTACTGAATGAATGGAAGATTGTTTTTCTGTCAAAGACTTAAGGCTTACTTATGGTTGGACATCGACGCACCAATGACCACGCAGTTGCGTTGACGCAGTCATGAACCAGTTTTGGTTCTGTGTCTGGTTCTATGTCTGGTCAGCGGACCAATCACAGCCCTTGCTGCTGTATCGCCTCGACTCAAGGTTAAAACTTTTGGGAGGCGGACTCAGGCCCTTGCGATGGACGCAAGTAGGGTCTGCAAGGATGTAATGGGTCCATAAACCCCTTTGCATTACGTTGACGTACAACCATAACCAAGCCTTTACGTTTAGGCCATTTAGCAGACGCTTTTATCGAAAGGGGCTTACAGTAAGTACATTTGTCAGAAGAAACAGAAACAATACATAAGTGTTGTAATGACTTGGAAGATTATTCAAATTGTGATGTAGGTAGAACTTTTAAGAGCTTCTGATTGAGTGTAATTTGTTACATTTGGCCGTTGGCCATCAGTCATCTATTACTGAGTGAAATGCTGTGAGGACGTCTCTTCCAGTTGCCCCCTGCCTCTGTATGAGACTATCACATTTTAGACCGCTCCCGGCCTATTTATGATTAATCAGGGCAACTCTTCCCCGATTGTTAGGGTGATCCATCTTGCCTGTCAATCACAGCTGTATTAGACGGTTGCATTTTATGATTATCACAAATATTACTTGTTCAAACAAACATGTTTCCCCTATCGATATCTTCCAAGTTGTAGCTTCTGCTACATCTTTTCTGCTGACTGTCTCCTAGCGCTTAGGTATTCCTCTGACATTTGGTAACAATTGCCAAGTCAAACATGTTTTCATGCATTTTTAACTAATGTTTCAGTCACTGGTTGATATTTCATTAGAATGTTCGCTTACATCTCATCGCCTGCGACAGACAACTGTTCAACTAAATCATGACAGTATATTTCGCTGTCGTCCTACCTGTCAAATCCACACACACACACACACACACTCACACCATGCATCCTCCTCCTCCACAATAAGAGCATACCAGTCTGCAGGTGAGTCCCACCACAGCCACGGGGGTCTGGGCGGACTGGGACACGTCCAGCAGGTTGTAGAGCAGTGTCTGGTTCTTGTGGTGGGCGAACAGGTCGAACTCATCCAGGATGAACAGCACCGGACGGCTGCTGCTGCGGTCCCCTGATGTGAGGAGGTGGAGAGGGGGGGGATTAACGGTGGTATGGTTACAGCAGGAAACCAGCAACAGAAAGAGAATCTCCTTCAGCCAATTGCCCTCTGTCCCAGTCTTAAACGAGGGGATTAGCTGTTGTAGGTTTGAAGTGTATTGAAGGAAAATAAGTTAGTTTTGGCCTACAGGTTTTATTGCTAACACCAGTATTGTAGCTCTTACTTATCAGCTATTTAAATATTGCTGTTATTTTGTTCATTTTGGCCATTTAAAGCTGCTCCCCCGATTGGCAGACCGACCTATCGAACATAATACAACTATAAGAGGTCAAAAGCAGATCCACAAAGCGCCCTCCAATAAAATATGCAGGTTGATTCACAGGATATACCAACTCATTGGAAACAACTTTCTCACTCAATATGCCCTTGTGTTCCTGTGTGGCAAAAATGTCTGTACTGGTGAATAGGGGCCAGGTGCTAAAAATGTTGTCACAATTATGTCACAAAGAAACATACCTTTCTTAAGGGCCTCTAGTAGAAACGCCAAATTTTCTGCAAAACTGCCCTGAAATCAAACAGGATAGAGAGCAACAAAGTTTTTTGTAAGAGAAATACTGACTTCTGACCAATCAGGGCATCTCTTTTGTGAAGAGAAGACACTTATATCTAATCTACAGTACCGTAGAGAAGCAGTCAGAAGTACCACTAACTTAGATGTATTTTAAAGACAGAAAAGTAAAAAAGGTACCGCCAAATGATGTCTAATTGTGCCGCGCACAACGCACATCAGCATTGCTGAGCAGAGAAAGACAATCAGGACTGACTTTGTAGAGAATTCTCCTGATTGGTAGCTAAAAAACTAGTCCTGATTGGTTATTATTCGGCCGGTTGGTTTGAATATTTTTGACAGGCTACTACACAGTTATAAAACACTCATTGACTTAGTATTTTTTGTAGAAAAATTGGCGGCACAGATAGCTTCTGGAATTGGACGAGTATTTGAATATTTTTTACTTGACTTGAACGTTGCCTACTGCTGCTTTGAGAGTGCTTAACAAGCACTGTGGTACCTACAAACACTTGGTCCCCAACTACGTTCTCCAGGCTCAACTGTCTCGTGATTTCCTTCAGTGCTATTCTGTCGTCTGTCTGCAAGAGACCTGCAAGGAAAGCAGGCTTTTAACGCTCAGGATTCAAAGAAATAAATCAAAACACAACAGAAGAGGTTCCAAATAACAGCATGGGTCCCAATATAAAGTTACATAAAGAAGGCAAAATAATACAGTGGTGTATAGTTTAAATTAGACAAGCCTCTAGTTTTTTAGAAGCATCATTTTATTTTATATAAAATAAAGTATGATTAAGTACAATAAATAAATTTTCTGAAAATGTCAATAATATTAATACATTTTAAAAAAAGGGGCATGTTTGTGTTGACAGAGTTTGGATTGGGACCCCTGATGATGATTGTTTTCTCAACATGGTCATCAGGATCATGATCATCACATTATACACAATACTGATTGTATATCATCAACAATGAGGAATCCAACGAGGGTCAGTGAGATCATAAAGAGGATGCCAATCAGAGGACACTCGGGGGGGTTCAGGGCCCCCTTGCCCCTATGCCTTGGCTAGGGCCCTGCTCATCAGAAGTGTGGAGGACTGCCTACCGTTGAGGTGAACCTGCAGGAGGGTCTTATCGACGTCCTCCTCAGCCAGAAGCTCGGCCAGCACACATCGGAGCAGCTACACAGGACAGGGATACATCAGAGCTTGAAGACCATGTGTCAACACCGCCATCTTGGCTGCTAGCAAGGCTCTAACTGATTGACTAGTGCGTTTGGAGACATGGACCACAATTAGCTTATTTTAAATGTGGTCTTATTCCCTGGCAGTTTGGTAAGATCTATTGGCCAAGCCATTGCTTTGGGCCTCCGGATGTGAAGCTGTAATGTAACATAGGTTTACTGTCGTTTCATTACCTGGGTCTTCCCTGTTCCCCTTGGGCCAATGATGAGCACAGAGTTGCTCTCTCCATGCACAGCTGTTCGCTTCAGCAGCTCCATTAGGTGCCTGCAATGAAACAGATGGTTAAGACTACATTACACACCATGCAATTCTATCAATAAGCTCTTTACCTTGGTTAAAATGAGCTATATGCAACACATTTACTAAACCTTAAGAGACTAAGGAAACATGCAAAGTCGAAATACTGGCTTCTCCGACAACAACGCTACAGCCAGTTTGTTCACCTTTGACACATCCGATCTGGGGCGTAAGGTTTGTTCTTGTTTTGGTCTGTATGGTATGCTTCACCATTTACCCTCTCCCTTAAAGGGGAATTATTATACCAGTAGGTGTGAGTGTGGTTAGCAGTTACAAGCTAATTGTGAAAATCGGCCTCTTCTGAAATCATAGGTGGGCGTGGGCACTTAGATGTGTGACTGATAGGTGGGCAACGTTTGCTACAGTCCACTGGGTAGGCAGGTAGAATCATCTATCCAGGGTAAATCTAGGTGGACACGTCCACTTTTGATGTCAAAAGAGGCAGATTTTCAAAACGGCTTGTAACGGCTAAACACGCTCACACCTGGTGGTATAATATGCTACCTTTAAGAAGCTAGTATTCGTTACCCATATAAATCCTGCCTACTTGTGTTGGGAATCGACTCCCTCTGGCCTCTGTGGCAGCTGCTGGTGGCAGAGTCGTTCTCTTAGCAGAGTCTGCACCTGTAGATGAATGAACAGTAGAACAGCATTAATACAGTCATATTACCCAACACTTAAACCTCATAAACTCTTAAATTGTAGAATGATGCACTAATGTTACATGTGTTCATTCGTCCTTCACAGCATGTGCAGCAATTGCAGTTGATTGTGTTGAAAAGTCTGAGGTAACATTTGAATCAAATAAATATAACATGAAAAGTAGTAGCCTACCTCTCTAAGAAATTACCAAAATGTGCGTGCAAGAATTTCATGAATAATCAATAAGACTATGCACATCATGCTTTTAGTTTATCAAATCCTATATGAAGCACACGTAAAACAACCACATCGATGCATAGATGGAGCAGTAAACAAACATAACAAAATGTTATAAAATTAGAAAAACAAACCTGAGAAATGCATTCTCCTATTGGCATTGGAGAATCTTTGAGTTTACGTTTACTCATGTTGACAGTAACCTATACAGGGCATGTGTCACATAGAATGATTAGTGAAGCAAATAAGATAACTAATGCACCAGCAACATACAAAATGTAGTACCAATATACCTAATGTTCCACCAATAGACCTAATGTACCACCTGCAATATACCTACTGAAGTACCAATAGATCTACTGTACCACCAATAGACCTAATGTAGTACGAATAGATCGATTGTACCACCAATAGACCAGCAATAGGCCTAATGTAAAACCAATCGATCTATGTACCACCAATAAACCTAATCTAACACCAATAGACCTAATGTACCACCAATAGATCTATTGCACCACCAATAGCCCTTATGTAGTACCAATAGATATATTGTACCACCAATAGACCTAATGTACCAGTCCAGCAATAGCCCTAATGTGACACCAATAGACCTAATGTACCAGTCCAGCAATAGGCCTAATGTGACACCAATAGACCTAATGTACCAGTCCAGCAATAGGCCTAATGTGACACCAATAGACCTAATGTACCACCAATAGATCTATTGCACCACCAATAGCCCTTATGTAATACCAATAGATCTATTGTACCACCAACATACCTCAAGTAGTGCACCACCAATATAACTATTTTACCACCAATAAACCTAATGTAACACCAATAGACCCTTCTCACGGGGTCATCGGCGGAGGATAAACTCAGCTGTCACTCATGTGCTTGTGAGAAGGGTCCTGACAGGCCATGTTAACGTCACCAGCAGACTTCAGTCTCAAACACATAGCATTTGAAGCAAGCTGGATGGAATAGATGAGCCACTACTTCAAACGAATTGTATCTAAAGTATAAGGCTATCAAATTAGACCAGTGTCCAATAAAACACAAATCGAACTGATGAGTACCGACCTGCACAACGCTGTAAACTTTGACGAGCGCTCTCAATCTTCGCGGGAATAACACAGCTACTTCCTGTTGCCAAAGTGACGACTTCCGGGCTGGGTCCCGAGCAAGCAGAGGAGTTTTGTTGAGATCGCGGACTGCTCGCGAGCCCTCTGGGCAGGCTTCACGTGATGCGGTTACGAGCCATGGTTCCGAGATGGTTCCGAGCCCCCAGTGGTCGGACCTCGGACGTTCCTCCTCTGATCTCTCTCATGCCCCCCTCTGGCCGGAGGATCTATTGACCTCTCTCCTCAGCCTCCTCATATTATAGCATAGTAATAATTGTAAGAACGTATAATTGTGAGACTATATATTATAAATTGAATCAGAAATATATGCATATATTCATATATACTCTGACTACAAACCTCCATTACAGTAATTACTGTCACTTCAGTTCTGTAATTCAACAGTTCCAGTAAGGTGGGGATTTAACTGCAGCACACCTTGAAAGAGAAAACATGACCAAGACAGTAGGAAGGCTAACGATTACAAACCATTTTATTCAATGTCCCATATAGTAGAGCTTGAGCACAAGGTCAAGAATGTCACTTGATGCCGGTCCGTCATCTTGATGATAAAACAGTGTGTGTGTGTGTGTGTGTGTGTGTGTGTGTGTGTGTGTGTGTGTGTGTGTGTGTGTGTGTGTGTGTGTGTGTGTGTGTGTGTGTGTGTGTGTGTGTGTGTGTGTGCGCGCGTGTGTACGTGTGTGTGGGTGTGTGTGTGTGGAGATTATCCTGATTTTGATGTCCGAAATATTTGTCTATTTGGTTGTAGACTTACTTTGTTGCCTATTTCAAGAATTATTTTTCTATTTGAGATCAAAAAATAGAAAATTTGCATATGTAAATAGTAGACTGTGACAGACATGCTTCTAAAACAAAGCATCCTGGTTATCTCTAAAACATAGTTTGTAGGAAGAAATAAGTGGACGGATACCTCTTCCTTCATGGACCAGCTGTTTGTTATGCTTTCTTAACAATTTCACGACTGCAGTAATTTATCAACTTTCTATACAGCTGACCTATCACGTGGTATTCGTATTATTATTTAGTATAAGTATTATAAGTATCTCATGTTGAATGTGATTGATTCCTTAAATTATTGTGGCTAGATCATATTACTACACTCAACTCATAAGATACATGAACATAATCAAAATACCAAACAGGTAACTTCATCGTGTGTGTGTGTGTGTGTGTGTGTGTGTGTGTGTGTGTGTGTGTGTGTGTGTGTGTGTGTGTGTGTGTGTGTGTGTGTGTGTGTGTGTGTGTGTCTGGTGGAGTGCCTTGGGGGGTGGGGGGGGGTATACCGGTGAAGTATACTTCACAAGTAGAATTCAGTGGGAATCATGGTCAGATCCCATCTAACCGTGACCCATCTGTGCCCTTGCCACGCATGCGCGGTGCAACTCCATCATCTTCAATATCCCAGTCTATGAGAGCCAGCAGAGGCTGTGAACTAATGGGTAAGGTTCCTATTCTTATTTCTCAAAGGTCAAAAATACACTTATGGATGTTTTATTTTTTTAAATAACGAAATAACCGTTCATTATCGGGGAGGTGAGTGCTAAGAAAACGATCATTTTGTCACCGTTCGACCATAGCGACTAACAGTAGCTGAGTGAGCGTCTCTGCTCGCGCTCCGGAACGCAACGGTTTGCGTTGCTAGGAGTTGTTTGCTGTTAGCCCGCTAGGCTAACCTCTAGCTAGGCTACCACAGTCAGCTAGGCTAACGTTGCTTACTCAGCCTGGCCCTGGCCTGCCCCTCGGCTTCAGACCCATCTGATGCTGAGGAGTCCAATTAGTTATTTATTGGCCTCTGGTAGCACGCGGCTATCTTGTGTGTTGAGACGGCAGGTCCCCCGTTCGTTGACGTCGGTTTACGGACTAAAAAAATACGAAAGATTAGCGACGCCAAGACCTTCCCCTTCTCGGTGGTTAGCTTGTTAGCTCCGCGGCTAACAGGCTAACTCTGGACGCGCTTGCCCTGCAGCTAGTTTGGATGCTCCTTGAAGGCGCTCTCAGATGAATCACTACTGAATACAAGTGCACGGATTGTGCACGTTGACACCGTACCTGTTTTATCATGACCCACGCACATAACATGTCCTGTTTCATGCACCTTGTACTTTAGTCAAACATGTTTTTTTTCTTATCATTCATTGATCCAAAACCCACGTTTATAAAGCAACACTTGGTGTTGGGGCACATGTCATGTGCAACATAGTAACCAGTGGTGTAACGTTGGTCATTCTGATCAGTCAGGACTTTGTTGTGTCAACATAATTGGCTTGCTGACATGCTGTCATAGATGGATGTGAACTTTAAAATCTGTGTGACAGATGTCATTTTCAGTCGGGTAAACACCATAAGTGAGGGCCCAAAAGTCTTGCAATCAATGCAATGTCCGACTCCTTTTGCTGGCTTACTGCTTCGCATTTTAAGATCTTTTGCAAGTTGGCCGCTTAATGCATGTGTTTTGTAGTTTTAAAATAGATGTAGGCCAGTTTTATGCAAGAAAGAAACTTGGTTTTCTAAATATGGCAACCACCCAATGTAGATTCATGTTAAAGTGTTTTAATTAGCTCTACATTACCTAAGGCTAATCGGATTGATTGATTGAAGCAATTGCCATAGGCTTGTTAAACCAAGCATGGAAGTTATTTGACTATTGGCGCTGAATAGGCTATTACGTTGGTTCCTTTCCATTGCAGAAGTAGACATTAAAATCGGACTTGTCAAAGTTGATCTTTTTTCGATGTCAGCGTAATAATTATTTAATGTTGTAATTTCCAGAAGCAGTGGTGATTCTCAGTTCATAAACTGGGCAGCATTCTCTGTTTTGTGCAGCTAACTACTAGTTGTTATGTTATTAACAGTGGTTAACATTTCTGGAACAATTGAAAGACTAAAAACTATAATATCTAACAAAAATGTCCAAGGTCCTGAAATTGGTCAAGATTTTGCACGTTACAATATAAAAGGGTAAAAAATTGTCCGACAAATATACTGTGTGTATGTTGATAGCTGTTTTAAATGTAAATGTTGAACTGTTTGGTGGCGAAGGGGCAAAACAGTGGTGGTCTAATCTGGGATCCAACAGTCCTACATTGTTATAGCAGATCTTCTGGGTGAAGATGGCAAAGGGCCTGGCCTGGAAACCAGAAACTGCGAGGGTCGTATTTAGACCTACTGTTTCCTTAACAAATTTGTTGGTGAAGCTTTCCAAAGGGGATTTTTAGTAAGGAAAAGTGTAAGTGTAAACAAGTCTGTCAACGGTGGCAGTGCTGATGACTTTCAACCTTTTCTCATAGTTCAAAGTGATGGGCCTTATTTTACAGTCTCTGTTGTTATGCTAAGAGAAGAATCTGTGGCATTAGGATGAACACTGCCCACAGTCGTCCCATGTAATTTGTGAGCGGTGGGGCTGCGTCGGTTCTCTCCTGCGGTGGGTGTACTGTGACTGACCCTGCCCACCTCCCCAGCTCCTCTCGGGTGGGTAATGAGTCAGCATCACCGGAGCAGCTGAGGAGAAGAGGACGACCGCCCTCCATCTCCCCTACTGTCAGGCGCTGAGGGGATTGACTGCCTAATCACTGTGCGCACGGCACAGCATAAAAATATATATACAGGTGCTGGTCAAATTATTAGAATATCATGAAAAAGTTGATTTATTTCAGTAATTATATTCAGAACGTGAAACTTACATATTATATCAATTCATTACACACAGAGTGATATATTTGAAATGTTTATTTCTTTTAATTTGGATGATTAGTACTGACAATTACTGAAAATCCCAAATTCAGTATCTCAGAAAATTAGAATATTAGTTACGACTAGTACAAAAAATGATTTTTTAGAAATGTGGGCCAACTGAAAAGTATGAACATGGAAAGTTTCAGCATGTATGGCAATCAATACTTAGTTGCAGCTCCTTTTGCCTGAATTGCTGCAGCAATACGGCGTGGCATGGAGTCGACCAGTCTGTTGCACTCCTCAGGTGTTATGAGAGCCCAGGTTGCTTTAATAGTGGCCTTCAGCTCTTCAGCATTGTTGGGTCTGGCATCTCGCATCTTCCGCTTCACAATACCCCATAGGTTTTCTATGGGGTTAAGGTAGGTGAGTTTGCAGGCCAATCAAGAAGAGGGATACCATGGTCCTTAAACCAGGTACTGGTAGATTTGGCACTGTGTGCAGGTGCCAAGTCATGTTGGAAAATGAAATCGTCACCTCCATAAAGTTGGTCCGCGGCAGGCAGCATAAAGTGTTCTAAAACTTCCTGGTAGACTGCTGCATTGACCCTGGACCTCAGGAAACACAGTGGACCAACAGCAGCAGATGACATGGCACCCCAGACCATTACTGACTGTGGAAATTTTACACTGGACTTCAGGCAACGTGGATTCTGTGCCTCTCCTGTCTTCCTCAAGACTCTGGGACCTTGATTTCCAAAGGAGATACAAAATTTACTTTCATCTGAAAACATAACTTTGGACCACTCAGCAGCAGTCCAGTCCATTTTGTCTTGAGCCCAGGCGAGACGCTTTTGACGTTGTCTCTTATTCAAGAGTGGCTTTACACGAGGAATGCGACAGCTGAAGCCCATATCTTGCATACGTCGGTGTGTGGTGCTTCTTGAAGCACTGACTCCAGCTACAGTCCACTCTTTGTGGATCTCCCCCACATTTTTGAATCGGTTTTGTTTGACAATCCTCTCCAGGGCGCGTTTATCCCTCTTGCTTGTACACTCTTTTCTACCACATCTTTTTCTTCCCTTCGCCTCTCTATTAATGTGCTTGGACACAGAGCTCTGGGAACATCCAACCTCTTTGGCAATGACCTTTTGTGTCTTGCCCTCCTTCTTTAAAGTATCAATGGTCATCTTTTGGACAGTTGTCAAGTCAGCAGTCTTCCCCATGATTGTGTGTCATACAGAATCAAAACGAGAGACCATTTAAAGGCTTTTCCAGGTGTTTTGAGTTAGTTAGCTAATTAGAGTGTGGCACCAGGTGTCTTCAATATCTGACCTTTTCACCATATTCTAATTTTCTGAGATGTTGAATTTAGGGTTTTCATTGGTTGTCAGCTATAATCATCTTCTTTTTGGCAAAAAACACTTATAATGTATCAGTCTGTTTGGAATGAATGTATACATTCTACAGGTTTGACTTTCTAAATGGAATTAATGAAATAAATCAACTTTTTCATGATATTCTAATAATATGACCAGCACCTGTATATTTCTCAAGCAACATTTATAGTAGCAGGCAATCTGTCTGCATCACGTTGCTGATGACACGCATGCATGCGCACAGACATCCACTGTGATGATGTGTGGTGGCGGGCATTGGTTCACAAGTTCACACGCAGTTCAAGGCAGCCGGCTCGGTTTCTATGTGTTTATGTGTGTGCTCCTGTGTAGCACTCGGGTTGATGCATACTAATAGGCACGCGATGCATCGCGGGCTATCACAGATCATCCGACGCGCACACTTGCAGGAGGTGGAAAGTGTGACCTTTGACTCTCCGTTGTGCGTTACTTCATTTCCCCCCTTAGGAACCATGGGGAAACCACAACCGGGCCGTCTTTGGGAACCAACATGTTGAGGAGAAGAGGACCCTTATCCAACAGCATCATTATACCAGTCTGAGGCCGATTGCGGTTGTTTAACACCCTCTGGGTTATAAAAAGACCCTCTTGATGGACATTTGGAGCAAACGTTAAAATAGGGGTGTTAACCCCGCAGGCCTCAGTCATCCTGACCAACCGGATGGCATCGTCCGCGTCACTTCCTTTGCAGCCGCTCTAAAAGCACGGCCCGTGTCATTGAGAGGACATGCCGCGTTGCAGCTCAAGGGGTAGGGTCTCGTCGTGAGCCCAGTCTCACCCTGAACGCCCTCCCCCTTCCCTCCCTCAACCCCCACCTCCCCGCTCCCCCCCCCTGGTCGACTGTCATCCCTGAATCATAGCCTCAGCTGCGCAGGCACATATACATCTTCACGCTGAAGGGCTGCTCCCACCACAAACTCCATCACCACGGCATTGAAGATCGAACATGACTCGTGTTGCCATGGCTGCGGTCGGCGTGTGATATATATACATATATATGTATATATGTGTATATATGGATATAATATATATGTATATATACATATATATGTATATGTGTATATATGTACCCGTGAGGCGTCGGTACGTCAAAGCGGCGGAGAAATGAATGGCGGAAAGGACTTTGAGGCGGGACCCCAGCGCCACGTGGTCCCGGTCCAGGTCCCTATTGGCTGGCAGCGCAGGGCGGAGCCCAGCAAAGGAGTGATCTACATAAGGTAAGGGCACCAATCTTCTTCTGTGGATTGGAAGGGACAGTGGTCCGGTCGTTGGAGAGCCCTTTTGAGGAGGCCAAGTTCATCTTGGGATTTAATAAATGTGGATTTAATAGTGTTAATAATTTCATTTGTAGTGTATGTTAAGAACCCAAACATTAGCTAACATTTTTAAAGGGAACAAAGATATTAAACATAAATTCTGTCATAAAGCTAGGGGTTTGTTGTTGAAAAATCCCTCTTTCTGGAGTTTGTGAATTAGTTCTTTCTGGTTGGCCAATCCCTTTTTACTTCTGAATGCATAATGATGAAGGTCTAAAGTAGTTAATAGGTTGGCAAGAGTCAACTATTTAGAGCTAATTTGTTACCTGATCAGGGATATATATATATATATATATATATATATATATATATATATATATATATATATATATATATATATATATATATATATATATCTATATCTCGCACTATACACAAACAAAGGTCAATGTTCACTGTACCCCCCCCCCAGTCCCAAAGCTTTTCTCCATCCCTTCCTGTTTGCCTCTCCCTTCCAGTCCTAGCGGCTCCGTGCTGGCCAGCTACGACCACGTAAAAGCCTACCTGCTGACGGATGGAACCTGCAAGTGTGGCCTGGAATGCCCACTCGTCCTCCACAAGGTGGGTTCTTCTGGTGGCCAAATGGACCCTTCGGGCTTCAAAGGTGGAGCCCTCTAGCCATGGTTGTATTTGGTTGCTATAGGTTTAGTTTAGAAGTAAACATCACCGAGGACCTCAAACCTCACGCTGTTAATCCTCTGTTTGCTGTTTATTGGAGAGACATCATTATGGAGGGTAAAAAACATAAAAAAAATGTTTTTCTCTTTTACATACCACAATTGAGTTGACAAATGATTAAAAACATGACAGTATCTATTCTGTTTTGAGTAAGAGCCAGGTGACGCCCTATTTATTGCTATACCGCCAATTACATATTGTAATGAGAAAAGAACACACCCTTTGCTTCCATGGTCAGAGACCTCATCCTCCTAGATCGAGGTAACAACCTGAATGTCTCCCCTCCCCCCACCCCCCAGGTGTTCAGCTTTGACCCTGGGGCACTGGTCAAGCAGCGGACGGCGGAGGACGTGCGGTCAGACGAAGACGTCACCAAGCTGTGCATCCACAAGAGGAAGCTGCTGGCGGTGGCCGCTCTGCACCGGAGCATCGAGACCCACCCGGCGCTCGTCACGGGTACGTTAGCACCGCCACGGCCGCCGTATCGTTACGCAACCGCCCCCTTACCCCCCCCCCCCCCCCCAGCCAAGGTCTAAGCATTGGTACTCATGTGCCAAATCAGTCCAGGAGAGCAGAGTATGACGAATGCATGAAGGCTAGAAGTATGTCACCAATGCAATCACATTCCATTTAGCCTAAGATATGTTTCCAATAAACACCGTCAGTAATGTGAAGCATAGTCCTGCGTTGCATTGTTCTGATTCTGTTGCATTCTGTGGTGCCATATTTATTTTAGTAACAATTCTAGGCACAATTCTATTTAGGTCAAAATCTAGAGTTTTATTTAAACTCATCTCATCATATGGGTACTATGAATAAAGTGAAATAATTTTTATTTTGCTTCGAGGAGGTCACATCACAAACACCTTATTTACAAGTTTAACAAATCTTTTACAATTTGAACATTGTCTTATATGTTCCCTGTTGATTTAAGCTGGTGTTATGTATGCAAAGATTTATACATTAGCATTTATGTAGCAGAATGGATCACGGATGTTAAAGCAGTGTTATGTTTACCTGACCGTTCAATACAAATATTTGTCAATCAAATGAATAATCGTGATATCAATATTGATCAAAATAATCTTGATAATAATTTTAGCCATAATCGTGCAGCCTTACCATTAAGGCCCAGTCCCTACCGCAGCGACCAGGGTTAGATTCCTTCCCGTGGTTCTTGCTGCATGTCTTCCCCTCTTTCTCCAATACCTTCCTTTCTTAGTCACTATACAATAGAAAGGATAAAACCTTTTGTGTCTAATTGTCGATTAGTTTGTGCCAACGAATAATGAGTTACACGTTTTGTGTAAGATTGCATTTTTTGTCATAAACTCACATGTACGTTATGTTTTACCTAAAGGGGCACCGGCCACCATCCCCCCACATTCCACCACCCAACGAGCAATAAGGACTATACCCCACGTTGGCCTGCCCCACCACGCCCTACCCGACTGCGAGAGCCCTTTCAAGATGCTGCTCGCAGCTGGCCACCAGCACCAGCCACTGAGGCAGTACCCAGCCCACGAGGTGGCCGCAGCCCACCCAGGAGAGCTGTATCCCGGCTACCCTAGGCCACACAGACTGGGGGGCGCGGACGCGGGACCAAAGTCCCCCTACATGGTCGGATACGGGGGTATGCTGAGCCCACCTCCCTCCAGCTCCAAGCTGTACGGGGACGGGCCGCACTCCCCCACCACAGAGACCCTAGGGAGCCCTGACGGCGTACCGGGGGGCTACCGCACCACCCAGTGTGGTTTCCCCGGGGCCGTCTCCGTCCACGGGAACGGCAGGACGCCGCCGTCCCCGGCCAGCATGCGGCGCCACGGCTCCCCGCTCGGCCAGTCGGCTTGTGCGATGACGGGGAGGACTAGGGCGACGCTCTCCCCCACGGCCGCCGCCAAAAGCCCCGTCGTGAGCATGCCGCGGACGGGTAACGTCCGCCACGGGACGGACGTCCCCCGCGCGGTGTTCCACCACAGACCGCAGCCCGCCCCTCCCCCGGGCGCCCCTCTGCAAGCGCCACCACCTCCCGCCTGTGCCCTCCAGCCGAGGCTCATGACCTCCTCTGAGAAAGACCCACTGGGCATCCTGGACCCCATCCCCAGCAAACCCGTCGGCCTCTGCCCCTCCCCCGGTTCCCCGAACCCCTCTGGCTTCCCGCCCGGCCTCCACTCTCAGGTACCGATGATGAATGTAAACGCCCCCCCGCCCGCCATCGTCCCCTTGGCAAGTAACTTGCCCGTACCCACGGGCAAGACTGGACCCGCGGGCCACACGGGCCACGTCCAGAGGTCCCACCAGGCCGGCCCCGCCCCCTCCATGTCCCCGGCCCCCGTCACCTCCCCGGTCCACATGCCCGGCCGAGTGGAGGCCTCCCCCCACCGTTCTCGGCCCCCGTCCACCTCCCTGGACCACGGGAACTTTGCCATCCCCTCGGGGCACCAGGCCCACCCCGGGAGTGTGAAGGTACCGAGCTCCCCCCGGTCGGCCATGTGCTCCCCTCTGCCGGCCATGCCTTCTAGCCCCTCCTCCAACAAAGCCGACCGGCTCCACCAGTACATCGACTCCCAGATGCCGTCTGGCATGGCCGGCTCCGTGGGAGCACCTCAGCGCGGTCACCCCATGTTCTCCCCCCCGTCGTCCTCCCCTTCATCACTGTCCACCCAAAGTGCTTCCCAGAAGGGCCCCCCAGGTCTCCTGGGCATGCCCTTGAACCAGATCCTCAACCAACAGAAAGCTGCCTCCTTCCCAGCCAGCAGCCTCCTGTCCGCCGCAGCCAAAGCACAGCTAGCATATCAAAACCAGCACGCCGCCGCGGACCACGGCCCCGCGGCCTTCTGCGGCGGCGCCGGCTCGGGGAACACGGTTCCGGGCGGTGGCGGAGGCGGCGGGGAAGTGACCGAAGCCGGCAGCCGGCCACTCGGCTTCCGGAGCAGCCCTCGAGGCATGGAGGGACACGGCACTTTAAACCACATGCTCCCGCCGCACGCCGCAACGCCCCTTAGCGCGCCCGAGGCCCAGAGCGGCCGGGCGGCGCTCCGGGACAAGCTGATGGCCCAGCAGCGGGACCCCCTGAGGAAACGCAAGCAGCCGTCAGCCGCCAACCACGAAGGCGGCAACGGCATGGCCTACAGCATGCTTAGCAAACCCGGCCCGGGGGGTCCTCGGGTCCCAGCTCCCTGTGGCCCCGTGGATCCACTTCGGCAGGGGGATCGTGCGGTCGGCCTGCCGCCCAGCACCTCCATGGCTCAGCTCCTCCAGTCCATGAGCCACCAGGGTTCTCACCTCATGGCTGGTGCTGGGCCGGGGCCCGGCCTTCACGCCGAGGGGCCCCCGGGAGCCAACCTGCTGCACTGCGGCGACGGCCCCAACATGGGGGTCTCCCGCGGACCTCCGCAGCACCTCCAGGTTCAGCAGGGACTGCGTGGCCCCGGGGCGCCCACGCTGCTGCACAGCCAGAAAAAGGACGGGGCTCCTGGGGGCCAGCTGGGCCCTCGGCCTCACCCTCATCCTCAGCATCACCCCGGTCAGGAGATGATGACCCAGATGCACGCGTCCGCCCTGGGGCACCGTGGTCCTCCGAGGCCCGGCGTCGGCCCTGATGGCATGCCTCTGGGCCACCTGGGCGCCCACCCGCCGCCGCTGTCCCACCCTGGCCCCTCCCTCCAGCAGCAGAACCTCCTCCACCACGGCATGAGGCGGCCCGGCATGGCGGCCATGGCCCGCAGCGTCGGGGACGGAAGCTGTGGACTGGTCAACGCAGGTAGGGCCCTTCCCCGCACCGGACCTCTCCATGGGGCCAGTCAGACCTACCGATGGTTATGTCCGTGCCATCCCCACAAACCCCATCATCGAGAAAGCTCTGTTCACTGGTATTGGATCAGGTATTGGATGGGGATGGCTGTATTGCTTTAGTCAGTAACGCAATGAAAACACTAAAGATTACAGTAGTGCGTCATCCTTATTAGTTTTTGTTTTGACAAAGGGTTCAACCGACGGAGGCTTCTGGCCCAAGAAGTTGGGCTCCTATGCAAATGAAACGGCTGTCCCGGTGGCTGCGGGGCTAATTGACATGCGGCCAGTGCGCTCCTCTGGTTTTGTTTTATGATTACACTCGCGGCTAAGCAGAAATGCTCAATGGGTTGTTGTGATACAGCTCAGATAGCCTATGAAAAGATCCGCGTCAAGCTAGCTGGTAGCCATAGTAACCATGAATCCTGGTGTGTGTGTGTGTGTGTGTGTGTGTGTGTGTGTGTGTGTGTGTGTGTGTGTGTGTGTGTGTGTGTGTGTGTGTGTGTGTGTGTGTGTGTGTGTGTGTGTGTGTGTGTGTGTGTGTGTGTGTGTGTGTGTGTGGCCATCAGGGCCGGCTCCAGACCACCTGGTGTCCAGGACAGATGCTCATTATTGTCTTAAAAAAACAAAGGAGACCTGGATTGTCACGCGATGCTGATTTTGTAGCTGCCGTATGTACAGTAGGGCTGCTTGATTATGGGAAAAATCATAATCACCGATTATGATAATCGGCAATTATTTTTGCCGATATTGAAATCAAGATTATTTTTGAGTTTGAAAACATGTTGTATTTATTCAGCATGTCTCTCCCAAAAAATACTTTGTAACTGAGAACTTAGAAATTCTGGCTTAAAAAAAATACAAAAAGACAAATGGTCAAAAAGAAAATGTTCTGAAATTCTGGCTTAAAAAAAATACAAAAAGACAAATGGTCAAAAAGAAAATGTTCCAATCTAAAATAAAATGCAGATATGTATCCAGCTGTTCGGCCCTTTCTATAAAAGAACAAATGAAAAAAATATTAATAATAATGAAAAAAAGAATGGCGCAATCAAAATTAAATTAATCGCCCAGCCCTAATGTACAGTGAAGAGCGATATGAGCTTGACCAAAATCAACCATGCCCTGAATGTATAACCACCACAAAGAATACTTGTTGAGCTAAAGTATCAGTATTAATCTCGATATAGTAAATAAAACTAAGGAATTGTTTGCACATTAAACATTAAAAAACGTGCTTCTTTTCGAGGAACCTCGAAAATGGATGCAGGACTAAGCTAGCTCAGCTACTCATCTTCCTTTTGTAGCTGGTCTTGGAAACTACTGCTAAATAGTGATTTCAAAGAGTGTTTTCAGCGTGAGGATCCATTTCACTACGACCACTGTGTGAGCCGGTGGCTAGCAGCCACATCAGCTGATTAGCGGCCTTTTGAATAGTTTTACCCGGCCCCAGTCAGTGGTTTCATTCAACAAGCGGTGGAGCATAAGCACCCTGCACCATCTGTCCCTCCACCTCACCCTTCACCTCACTGCCGGCCCAGAGATCATTGTAGCTGCCTTGACTGCAGTACACCACCCATCACACACACTTTCATGGCAGCCTCGGAACGGGTGGGCGAACACGGCTCCACCAATCAGCATGCGGCTCCAAGCACATCAGCAGAAGGACGGCGGGAGGGAGGGAGGGAGGGAGGAAAAGAAGGCTGCCAGTGAGTGTAGACCTGGGCCACGCACAGCATGTCACCAGCTGTCCCAGCTACACACACACACAAACACACACACACACACACACACACACACACACACACACACACACACACACACACACACACACACACACACACACACACACACACACACACACACACACACACACACACACACACACACACACAGGCCTTCTGCCACCCTCTGGTTGCCAGGGGCCGCCAGAGAGGTGAGTTGCCTGGGGTAACCACAAAGGGTGGGTTTGGTCCGGTTTTCTTTTACCGCCTGTGTTTTGTTCTCATCGATTTCACGACCAAAATGGACAGTTTGTACAGGGACTTTTGGTTATTAGGTCATCTGGCCTTTGAATAATATGCCAGCTAACGCAATCACATTTAAGGAGTGGTAGAATAATAAAAAAATAAATAAAAAAAAAGCTTTATAAGCTTATTTATTTGCCTTATCATATATATTTAATGGCAAAAAGCCTTCTTTGTAAGCATCATTCGTGTTGATGTAATTTAGAATTCCCAAAGAAAGACAAAAATTTGTAATAATTGTATTTGGACCACACCTGTAATCCCCTGACCCCTCTCTTCCCCCTAACCAAGGTAACCCGTCGCCTCTGAGCTGCAGCATGGGTGGCATGCACTCGCTCGGCAGTGGCCCCGGGGCCCAGATGTACCAGAAGCAGCTAAAACACCAACACCAACAGCTACAGCGGCTGCAGTTCCAGCAGGGCATGCAGCACGCCGGCCCGCCACACCCAAACCACCAGCCCAACCACCCCTACCACCCCAACCACCCCTACCAGGGCCAGCAGCACTTCCCAGACCATCCCCCCCACCCGGACGGCACCAACCTCAGCTCCATGCCCTTCGTTTACCAGAACTATCAGGTGAGACACCAGCACGGTTGGAAGAAGTGTCGCACCCTTTGTTGGGAACAGTTTGTTTTCCTCGAATGTCAAGCTCATTTTAAGCGAGCACCACTATTGGTTGTATTCTATTGATGAAGGGACTGGGTTAAGGGTTTTTAGTTTCATAGAATTCACACTGCAAGGGTTAGCGACGACAACGAGGTAAAAAAACCCTTGCCGCGACCCTGGTTCGATCCCGCCTGCGTTCACCGGCTTCACATAGTTCCCCCTCTCTCAACCCTGTCCATCTTCCCTGTACTGTAATCAAATATCCATGCCAAATAGGGCTTTGACTCCGAACTTCATTATTCAAATATAACAAAAAATAACTCAATATTCAAACGTATTAGGCAGCCCTTAATATTCGAAACTGTTATGGCATTATTTTTTGTAAATGTCTTTGCTTGAACCGTGTTATCAATTCAGATTCCGAGGCTTTTTCACGCCTGGTGAAGTTGTGAATTGAGAGCTCCCCGCACTACGGCCATCCGGAGGCGCATAGAGCTTTCGGCCAAGTTTTTTACCATATAGGTTTGACTGAAGGCCTGTAATGCTCAAAATATTATTAATAAATATTCAAATATATTTGAATATTTTGTATTTAATATGATTTTTGGGCAAAAGTCAAAGCCCTAATACAAAATGTACCAAAGCGGGGGCGCCCGATGGTTCACCGGGTAGAGCTCGTACCATAAAGGCCCAGTCCTTACCCCAGCGACCGGGTTCGATTCCTGCCCGTGGTCCTTTTTGCTGTATGTCTTGCCCTCTATCTCCCATACTTTCCTGTCTTAATCTACAAAAATTAAAAAAACAACATGTTTCAAAGAGAATGTAACCCACAAAGACCTCCCACTGGACGTCTCCATATGACCCGGCTCTCGTGTCTCTCAGCAGGGGATGATGACCAACCAAGGCCAGTACGGAGTCGGGCTCCAGCCTCCGCGGCCACAGCAACTGGAGCCTCCCTCCAAAGGCGAGGGGCTCTCAGCGGGGCCCCCGGGCGACCAAGCCGTGGACGCCATCTACCGGGCGGTGGTGGACGCGGCCAGGAAGGGCGTGCACGTCACCATCACCACCACACTGAGCGGCACCACGCAGGCCGCCCCCTCCACCGCCATGACCGCATTCGCCGGCTCCGTCTGCGAGCAGGTCAGCCTTTCTCGGCCAATCAGCTCCGCCCTCCACGGCCTTCGAGAGGCGGAGGCCCCGTCGAGATGCAGAGGGGCGGGGCCGGGGGCGGGCCCGCCCCAGAAGACCCCAGACCCCGGGAAGGGGACACCGGAGCCCGGCGACTTCTTCGGCTCCCCGGGCCGCGGGACCCCTAGGGGCCTGTGGGAGGGCGAGTTACGGCACGGGGGTTGGTTTGACGGCCAGAGCGGGGGCAACGCTGCAGCTTGGAGCGGGGAGGAGTTCCTGGAGTGCTCCACGCAGGTGAGGAGCAGTCCCTGCGCGGAGAGGCCCGCCGGCCCCGCCCCCAGGCCCCCCTGCCCCCCTGAGGTCTCCCAGGACCTCAGGAAGGGTTACCCTGACGGTGGCGGCGTCGGCTACCGCACCACCGACGGTGTCGTCGGCCGGGGCCCCGCCCACTACAGCGAGCTCCCGGATGTGGCGCTGGACCTCTGTGGCCAGCTGAATGGGGCGGCGCCCGGGCGGCTCTACGTCTCCCGGGGGGGCTACGGGGACGCGCTGGGCCCGCCGAGGCAGGAGCTGACCGGGGACGACCAGTCGCCGGGCTCCTCCACCAGCCTGGACGGGCCCCTGGCCACGGGCCGGGACTACGGCCCCTACAACGGGCGCTGCTACGGCGGCGCGGTGGCCAGCCCCTCGGACACCAAGAGCCCCAGCAGCGAGGAGGAGCTGCGGGGCCCCGACTCGCCCTACCGCGCCAGGGGCTTCCGTGTGGGCGAGGTGCTATGGGGCCCACTGAGGGGCCTCCCCCCCTGGCCTGCCAGGCTGGCCGGGGAGCAGCAGGGGCAGCGCCCCCGGGAACAGGTCAAGGTGAGGGGCGGGGCCGGTCGCTCTGGTGTCCGCATGTGGGATAGCGTCGATGGGTGCTGGTGGGGAGCGGAAGCGCGGTCGGCCTCCGACCTAGCCTAGGTGATGAGCAGGTCTTCATGCATGTGGCGCTGTTGCCAACGGCCTTTGTCAACGGGCACCGTGCATTAGGCCTCTGGACCCCATTGTGTTATAGACCTAGCACTAGGGATGTAAATTCTGGTTAATTTTGCTTAGTAGTTCGGCGCTCCATTGACTCAATGAGCTTTGGCGCCGCTTTTCAAAGGGTTCAATGGGTTGAGTTGCAGTAGCTCTCTATGGCAGGACGTACTCTGGCTCAAGGTACCAAACTAGCTCAGTACTAAACTGTTCTTAAAGTGGTGCAGCATATTGCTAGTACTATGACTAAAGTGTTCTATTGTGGTGCAGCATATTGCTGATATTACTACTAAACTGTTTTAAATGTGGTGCAGCATATTGCTAGTACTACGACTAAAATATTCTTAAAGTGGTGCAGCATATTGCTAGTCCTACGACTAAACTGTTCTTAAAGTGGTGGAACATATTGCTAGTACTACTATTAAACTGTTCTTAAAGTGGTGCAGCTTATTGCTAGTACTACTATAAACAGTTCTTAAAGTGGTGCAGCTTATTGCTAGTAGTACTACGAAACTGTTCTTAAAGGTCCCATGGCATGCTACTTCATGGATGCTTTAATATAGGTATTAGTGGGCCCCTAACAAAGTATTTGAAGACGTTCCTGAAATTCAGCCGTGGTGCAGAATTACAGCGACTACGATTCAATGTCGCACATTGAGCTTTCCCCAAACACGCCGCTTCGGTGTCTGTAGCTTTAATGCAAATGAGGAGGAGATATTATGAATCTCTAACGACTGCTTCGGGTTCTCCGACGTCTCTGGTTCTTCCACTTCCACTTCAATCTGAAGTAGACTGAACCACGACAAGGAGGAGAAAGGGATTGTTGACTGCATGGTAAAAGCAGAGAAGGGCAGGTAACATTTCCCCGCTTGACGACTAACGGGGAAAATTCCAAATCGGCGCGTCAGAGCTTTGTTTTTTTCAAAGGCAGAGCAGGATAGCTAGTGCTCGTTTTACACCTAACACCATTTCTAGCTACTGGGCTACCATAGTCAGGCTAGGGGAACTCGTATTAATGTTAGAAAACCTCATAAAGTGAAATAAAGTTTTCATGCCATGGGATCTTTAAAGGGGTGCAGCTTGTTAGTACTACTACTAAACTGTTCTTAAAGCGTTTGACATCCCTACCTACGACCAATCAGAGCAACGAAAGGTGTGACACCTCCGGGGCAACGTTCTTGATTGTTAATGAACAATTTCTCACCGGCGCTCGCATTGAGTCATCATATCAAACCACACCCTGTTGGATAAGCGGTTGTGATTGGCTCGAACCCGGGCCAGGATTGCTGGAAACCTGCTTTAAAGGGAGGGGGGAAGGACACATGCTCGAGCCAATAAAACATGAGCTTGCAGATTCGTCTGGGTTCCCTGGCTGGATCTGTTGTTTTAAGGTTAAGAAACTTAAGTGATCTAGTTTTGATGAGGCTCTCTCAGTTAATCGTAACGGCTGCCTTTTATATAGGATGGATATGTGGTGCTATTGTCTTCATCCTTAACGAGCCACTGAGTTTCATGTCCCACCACTGACGTCTTGTTTCCTGTCCCAGGTCGAACCAGAAACACTTAAGACACTAACCCACGACCTGGAGGCCTTCGACCGGGCAACCAAACGGAACAGGAAGTAAGTCCATCAGTGTTCACGTTAGCCGGCTATAGCCGGACATTGGCCGATTGCACGCACGCATGGCCGGTATACTAAAATGTAAACGGCCCACATGTCCGAGAAAAAATAGAAAAGTTTGCATTTATGTATGAATTAATCAGTAGCATATGAAAACCAGTAGCGGTTCCTGGCCGAGCTCACCAGGGAGGCAAACACGAACGTGCATTCATGAACGCGCGCAGTGCACCCGCACATGCATACACATGTCACTCAGCGGCCACGCTGTTGAACGCTGATTGGCTGTCAAGTTGAAATATTTCAACTCAAGCGATTTTTGTCTCGGCACAAATCCTCGTGAACGCGCTCGCCTGTGCACCGGGAAAGTGCGGCGCGACAAATCAAAACTTGTCGCCGGTTTTCTCTCGCGAAAAATTTGCCCGATACGCATCTCTACGTTCACTTTGTATGGGATCTTGTCGCCCCGTCGCGTTTGGTGTGAACGCACAAATCTTTCCCGACTGGGCAAAGCTGCCCAAAATTGCAAGTACAATCCCCGTGTCCAGTGTTCCTGCGGAACGAGCGTTTTCTCTCCAAAACAGGATTAAAACATCTATCAGAAACCGCCTAACTGAGGAAAAGGTGACGAGGCTGATGCGCATATCGAGCCTTGGGCCGGGGTTGAAAGATTTCAACTTTTCGCGAGCAGCGGAGCACTTCCATGCCATGAAGTTGCGCCGAAAGTAGCCTGCAAGAATTGCAATTATCGAATTAGTTATTTTTTACCCGTTTACCATTTTTGCTGAGAATGACTGTTATGTTTTTTTTGTCTAGGCTAATTTAATAAATGGCATTTATTGAAGCAACTTAGTTTGTGTCATTTGTCATTTAACTGTGGACTTTTTTGTGATTATTTAATTATTAGTGAATAACGTCCGGAAGATATTCCAAATGTCCGATATTCTGGAATAGTGTCGGACATTTGTCCGCCCAAGAAAAAGTCTAGCGTGAACGCTGAAGTCCGTATACAGACAGGCTCCTCTCCTCTAGACCATGACTGGACCAGGAACGGTGTTTTCAGCTTGCGTGTCACTTGTGTCGGCTTGCGTGTCACTTATTTGATAACGATGATTGATGGCTGCCTGCTGTGTTGTAGTGTCCTGTGTCTTTAAGGGCCCCTGTGTTTTGTTTCACAGGCCAGGGAAACTAAATAACCATTTGGAAGCTGCTATCCACGAGGCCATGAGTGAGCTGGATAAGATATCGGGCACAGTGAGTAGCATCCTTTCCCCTTTTCAACATGTGCGTCTCCTTCTCCACATGTACATCTCCTTCTCCACATGTACATCTCCTTCTCCACATGTACATCTCCTTCTCCACATGTACATCTCCTTCTCCACATGTACATCTCCTTCTCCACATGTACATCTCCTTCTCCACATGTACATCTCCTTCTCCACATGTACATCTCCTTCTCCACATGTACATCTCCTTCTCCACATGTACATCTCCTTCTCCACATGTACATCTCCTTCTCCACATGTACATCTCCTTCTCCACATGTACATCTCCTTCTCCACATATACATCTCCTATCTCCAGGCCTTTAATACTCCTTCATACTTCCTTTCATGCTTATCCTCTTCATCCTGAGAGGCCAACCCCAAAATACTTCAAACTTCCCTTTTTCAAGTTACAACCTAAAATATTTGCGTGCCTTTTGTTGTTTTGTCACCAAAGTTGTGTTTGATCGCATAAAACTACCGTAAACTGATAATCCAGTGTCTGGGCCCAATTCTGAAACCTCAAAAGGTGTTCACAATCATGCATAGCAGCTACGTGAGGGGTTAACAGGAAATAAACAACCTTAAATTAGATCAGATGGCTGTCATCGCCATCAAGTAGTCACAGGGTGCATTTTCCACGGCTTTGCCTGGTGTAATTCAATTCTGTAGCCATTGTCCTTTTAATAGAACTTGTACATCAGGATGCATCATGGAATTTTGATGCCTCGAGAGTGTAGTAATTGGGAATCATAAATGAATGTGTACAAACCGTAACCAAGGCTTATCAAAGTTTTGCCATGTCTCTACTAGGGGTGTAACGGTACACCGAAGTCACGGTTCGGTTCATACCTCAGTTCAAACATCACGGTTCGGTATGAGTTCTGCACAATGACGGGAAAAGAAAAAAAACAAAATGTCGAAGGCAATTCTTTTTTTATTGTGCATGTATCAGGTTGTGCCACCTAGTGTCATACGGTCTCTCCCCTGAACTAGCTGCAACAGCCTGAACTGTGTAATCTAAGATGTAAACAGTAAACAATAAGTACCCCTCATCACCTCCGGACTCCATCCGTAACTTGTAAACAAAAAAAGACAATCGGTTCTAAAACTGAAAATGCAGCATGTCTTATTTATGAAAGTGCAAAGTACACAGAATTGGAGCATTTCCACCGGAGGGTCCGGGTCGGTTTCGTGCGGCTTGGAAAGTGCGGTTCGGCGCAGCGCAGTTATGGCTTGCGTTTCCACCGCCGACAGTACCCTTATGGTGCATTTTCACTTGAGGGTGTGGGTCGGCTTGGTGCAGCTTGGTGGAGTAGTGAAGGTGCAGTTCGGCGCAGCTCAGTTATGGCCGTTACATAGTCAATGCGAGCAACGAGCGTAAACGATGCGAGTGACGCGAGCGACGCGCTTCCTTTCATAGTCTACACAGCATACGCGAACATCGCGGGCAATGCATGACATGCAATACACCACCAATCACGCCATGGGTGGCAGCAGAGTCACCGGTGTTTTTGCGGGTGACATTCCAGGTGACATTCCGATCAAAATGGCTACGGAAGAAGAGTGATGAAGCGCAGAGATAGGCGGGGGTATGTGCGCCCTTTAAATACCACAAGAGATCAGGATGGGGAATTTGTTTCTCTGTTGCTTCCAATGCGAAGCCTGGACGAGGAGAGGCATTTCCAGTATTTTCTGATGTCGGCGCCAAAGTTTGATGATCTCCTTTCCCGAGTCATCCGATATCTTCCCGACTCGCACCAAAACCGGCCCTTATCAGGGAGCAGCTGGCAGATTATTTTTTGTCAGATGCTGGCCTGTTTCCCCACCAGGACAATGTGCTACGATTGGGTATGCACACTGACCAATAAATGTATATACATTGGTCACTTGGAAGCATGACTTTTGATTTATTAGTTATCACATTACAGAAGTTAACTAATTTGGTTTACGTCAAACTCATTAATTCATATCCATATAAAATGTTTATACGACGACCTACTGCCTTGACAGATGAATGAATTATTTAAGTGTATTTAAGTGTAGGCCTATAGCTAAAGCTATAGCGCATAATGTCAACAGAAATTATATGGTAGGAAACATTATTAGAGAAAAGGGGTTTATTTATCAAATACAGAAACTTGACCCACGCACACATTTTTCATTCACTCACGCTTTCAAATTTCATTCACTCAAAGAGGCTACTGAACTTATGTTTCACACAGAACATGAACGTTTCACACAGAACATGAACACAAAACATTACGTAATTAATTCAAATAGGCTAACACTAAAACAAATAAGGCCAGTAATGGAACGAATATCGGGTGACAAGAAGATCATTTAAATGGCTCATATCCCGCATCAGCTGTTTGATCTCCTCATCCTCATCATCATCCTCATCGTCATCCGCTTATCCGGGGTCGGGTCGCGGGGGGAGCAGCTCAAGCAGGGGGCCCCAGACTTCCCTTTCCCGGGCCACATTGACCAGCTCTGACGGGGGGATCCCGAGGCGTTCCCAGGCCAGTGTTGAGATATAATCTCTCCACCTAGTCCTGGGTCTTCCCCGAGGTCTCCTCCCCACTGGACGTGCCTGAAACACCTCCCAAGGAAGGCGCCCAGTGGGCATCCTTACCAGATGCCCGAACCACCTCAGCTGACTCCTTTCTAAGTAAAGGAGCAGCGGCTCTAATCCGAGTTCCTCACGGATGGCTGAGCTTCTCACCCTATCCCTAAGGGAGACGCCAGCCACCCTTCTGAGAAAACTCATCTCGGCCGCTTGTACCCGCGATCTCGTCCTTTCGGTCATCACCCAGCCCTCATGACCATAGGTGAGGATAGGAACGAAGATCGACCGGTAGATCGAGAGCTTTGCCTTGCGGCTCAGCTCTCTTTTCGTTACAACGGTGCGGTAAAGCGAACGCAATACCGCCCCCGCTGCTCCGATTCTCCGGCCAATCTCACGCTCCATAGTACCCTCACTCGCGAACAAGACCCCGAGGTACTTGAACTCCTTCACCTGGGCTAAGGACTCATTTCCTACCCGGAGTAAGCAATCCACCGGTTTCCTGCTAAGAGTCATGGCCTCAGATTTAGCGGTGCTGATCCTCATCCCAGCCGCTTCACACTCGGCCGCCAGCCGATCCAGTGAGTGCTGAAGGTCACAGGCCGATGATCCAATGAGGACCACATCATCTGCAAAAAGCAGTGACGAGATCCTCAGACCACCGAACTGCAACCCCTCCCCACCACGACTACGCCTCGATATCCTGTCCATGTATATCACAAACAGGATTGGTGACAAGGCGCAGCCCTGGCGGAGACCAGCACCCACTGAGAACGAAACTGACTGGCTGCCGAGAACACGAACACAGCTCTCGCTTTGGGAGTACAAAGATTGGATGGCCCTGAGGATAGACCCCCTTACCCCATACTCCCGCAGCACCTCCCACAGTTTCTCCCGGGGGACCCGGTCATACGCCTTCTCCAGATCCACAAAACACATGTAGACCGGATGGGCATACTCCCAGGCCCCCTCCAGGATCCTTGCGAGAGTGAAGAGCTGGTCCGTAGTTCCACGTCCGGGGCGAAAACCGCATTGTTCCTCTTCAATCTGAGGTTCGACGATCGGCCGAACCCTCCTTTCCAGCACCTTGGAGTAGACTTTACCAGGGAGGCTGAGAAGTGTGATACCCCGGTAATTGGCACACACTCTCTGGTCCCCCTTTTTGAACAGGGGAACCACCACCCCGGTTTGCCACTCCTTTGGCACTGTACCCGACTCCCACGCGATGTTGAATAGGCGTGTCAACCATGACAGCCCCTCAACACCCAGAGCCTTTAGCATTTCTGGCTGGATCTCATCAATCCCTGGGGCTTTGCCACTGCGGAGATGTTTGACTACCTCAGTGACCTCCACCAGGGAAATTGACGACGAAACACCATCAACCTCGAGCTCTGCCTCCAACATAGAGGGCGTGTTATTCGGATTCAGGAGTTCCTCAAAGTGTTCCTTCCAACGTCCGACGACCTCCTCAGTTGAGGTCAACAGAGTCCCATCCTTACTGTACACAGTTTGGATGGTTCCCCGTTTCCCCCTCCTGAGGTGCCGGATAGTCTTCCAGAAACACTTTGGTGCCGACCGAAAGTCCTTCTCCATGGCCTCTCCGAACTTCTCCCACACCCGCTGCTTAGCCTCCGACACGGCAGCCGCTGCAGCCCTTCGAGCCTGTCGGTACCCTGCAACCGAGTCAGGAGTCCTCCAGGATATCATATCCCGGAAGGCCTCCTTCTTCAGTCGGACGGCTTTTGATGTGCGAGATCTGTTTGATCTCGCACATCAAAATAGCACTTTGCCCCTGTGGAAGGGTTCGCATAAATTGGCACAGATAATTAGTAAAAGAGACGTGAATGTCATCTTAACACGTTCCCTCATCCTCTCAAATGTTCTTCTGTAAATATAACCTATAGTTGAAATAATGCACAATATTTGCAGTATCGCCCCCACCGACAACACATAGTATTGCATGGATCGGCGCGTCACGTATCAAAAATTGGGAGGACTGTTTTGCTACCCGTCGACGCATAATGGCGGCCGAAGCGTAGCGTCGCTTAGCCTTCTGGACGCGTATGCGTAGCGATGCGTAGACAATGTAACGGCCATTAAGGCTCGCGTCCACCGCCGACGGTACCCTTATGGTGGGGGGGGTGTAAACCGGAAGGCGATAGCCGCTGCAGCTACGTTAGCATTGTGACCTGATAGCAGCCCGACACAGGGTAGCCTCCTAATAAATCCAAGGAAAAAGATGAACGTGCACAATGAACAATGTAGGACGTCCAAGAGGGACGGAAAACTTTTGTGCAACGTTTTCTTCAATAAACAAAGCTTTCGCCGTTGTCCAGAAATACCTTACGGATAATGTGTTCGTTTTTTATTATCCCCAGTCTCACGGAAGTGCAATTCTGTCGACCAATCAACGGACGGTGTTTGTAGCTCGAACTTGCTAGCACCATTTTAGGCGTCTCAGTACCCCAACGGAGGAGAATAGCAAGAAGAGTACGGCTCAATATAGCTCGGTCCGGGTCACGCCCACTTTTGGGGATGGAAACTCGATCCGTGCCGCACCTTAGCGAACTGAACCAACCCGCACTCTCCGGTGGAAATGTGCAATTAGTTGTCCCTGAAGAACTCGTGTGTCTAACATTAGTTCCGGATTACATAAATTAATTTGCACGCCAGTTTTGTTTGATTTTATACCGTGTATTCTCCGCGTAAATCCATGCACTGAACCTTGACATCCGTACCGATTCGGTTCAATACGAATACATGGATCGTTACACCCCTAGTCTGTAGTGAGGAACAGAGGTCGGGCCAATCACTGCTGTTTATCTAAAAGGGGGAGGGTCGGACAGGATGACTGAACAGAGAAGTGCCCTATTGGAGGGCGGTTGAGGCGTTTTTGGTAATCAATCAAGATGGCTGCCGCTGAAGGGTCACACGTTTGGCTGCTCTGATTGGTTGAAGGTCCATCCAATTGTGTCCAGTGGCGTTTTGGTCGGTGCCCGTTCATAACGCCCATTGGAGGTGGGAAATGAACTGAAAGGTTCAAGACTAATCCGCTAGGGCTGCAACAACGAATCGATAAAAATCGATTACTAAAAGCGTTGGCAACGAATTTGGTCATTAATACTTCACTCGTAGGTGCGGCACTGTTTACAGCCAGCCGACGACAGGTTGTTTCCATGGTTGTTTCATGGTTCATGCACGCCCACAGCGAGCTTTAGTGTGAGCGACCACAGCTTGTATTTTGGTCATATCTTAACATCTGACTGTAGGCCTATATAAAAGTGTTGTACCTTCACTCAGTATCCGTCTAGTCCAACCAAAAACTCTCTCAGCTGCTGCTGCTGCAGACGGTGTGCGGACGGGCTCGGAGTCGGCACTGCGTACATCAACAGTCATTCAAAGCAGCGGTAGTGATAACACAACCGGACGGTGTAGAATGTCCCGTCAGTTAAAAATAGTAATCCAGTTTTGAAATCCATGTTAAAATCGGCAGGATATAGAGCTAGTTAGCTTAAAAAATGTAGCCAACAAATCAAATGTGATGTGTTCAGGTCGGCTCAGTAATATGATTGATGTGTTCAAATGCAACACAAAAAAAAAAGGTTAAGGGAGCCTCGAAAATGGCATCAATATCAATAAAAATGTACATCTGTCATCTGAGAGAAATAAAGATGATTTAATTTCTTTTTAACCGTTAGTAATTACCAGTTAAAGATCTTATCGGTTAACCGGTTAAACGTGGACATCCCTTATATACTGTATATATGTAAATCTATATCATACATTGTATGTTTTTTTTGTGCTATCCCAGTTATGTTTATTTATTTTTTTTCATTCAATATTACTTTTAATAGTTCCGGGACGTTGGAGCAATAACCTGGTGTTTTTACACTTCAGTCTGCACTGTGAATTTGAAGTAATGTTCAGTTTTTGAAAAAAGATGCAGCAATAACAAATGTTTTTTTCATCAGATTAATCGAAAAAATTATCGACCAGATTAATTGATTAATAAAATAATCGTTAGTTGCAGACCTATAATCCGCCTTTTGAAGTGTTCTGGTTGAAACACCATAACCATCGCTCAGCTCTTCTGGACTCTTTTTATGACCCACCTCTTCCCTGATTGGTTTAGGGAACCCTTACCTCGTGTCAATCACAGGCGGGTGACTGGAACACTTCCCAAGAGACCTCTGAAGAATAAGTCCTGCCTCCGAGCCTCCCGTTTACCTCGGTCAAATTTCTATGTGAAATAAAATTTGTTTTTTGACGCGACGCAGCTTTTAATTCTTCGCCACCTGCAGAGTTTGATTTGTACGATCATTCAAAAACCCCATGTTATTTCCCATAGACATTTGACCGAGGGAACTGGAGCCTCGGAGGCGGGACTTATTCTTCAGAGGTCTATGGCTGAGCAGGGGGTGGACTGAGGTCTTAAATCAAAATGTCAGCGCCAATAAATTAAGACGTCAACTCCCATATCGCAGGTTTCTCTGCCTCATAGAGCCAATGAGCCGACCCAATTAAATGAATTGGCCGGCGTTTTGTATAGTCCATGCGTCCCTGTCTTTAAAGTGATGTGAACAACACTGTCTGTTATCTCCCCCCCGCCCCTTTGCAGGTCCACCAGATGCCATCAAGAGAGCGTCAGGTCCGAGCCCCCAAAGCCAAGAGGAGGAAGATCTCCAGATAACACTGAATGTGCCACGCCCTCCCCCCGCACGCGTCTCCCAAGCCTTATGCCACGTCGTCCCCTCCGGGCCTTCCTTCTTGACCTTTTGACCTCGCCTGGTGCTATACACGCGGACATCAGCAGTGCATCGTGACAGTTGACTCGACCGACGGATGGAAGGTGCTGGAAAATAACCCGACCGCCGATACAGTTGTAAATGCAAAAAAACCCCTGAAAAAAACAGTTCGAGTTTCTCTACAGTTTGAGTTAACTATTTTTGTTTCAAGAAAACTGTGGTAAATCCGAGTGGAGAGAGTCAAGCGTACATTACATATTTAAGAAGAATAGACAGTCCAAATATTTCTGATACATTTTCAATATGTACATTGTCCTGAAATGTCCTGCTATCAAGAATTGTATGTAAATATTGTTCAACGTCACGTACAAGCAGACCCGATGCACACTTAATCTTTTTATTGTACAAAAGAAGCGCGCTGAGGCGTACCAACGCCCCTGTTTCTATTCAGAGATACACAAACACAGCCGAAAGCTTTTTTAAATACGTTGAAATGTAGTTCAGACCGGTTTCCCCTTGTTTCATTATTTTAGGCAAAGGAACGGCAGTTGTCAGTATGTGTGAGTCCCCCCTCCCCTCCCCTCCCCTCCCCTCCCCTCCCCTCCCCTCCCCCTAGTTGGCAAAGAGACCACTTCACATACAAGACCAGGTGCACCCGGTTATTTTTGTCAGAAGTGTCTCTTGGTGTGAACTTTACCGATAGAAAGTGTTTGGTCCTGGGCTGCTGCCTGCAAAACGCTAGTTTCTGATTGGCTGAGTTTGATTCTAGGTAGCTAAAGATAACCTTAAAACTGAATTTACAATGTTTGGTCCTGGGAAATGCACTACTTCTGGCGCATGGCATGCCAGGCTGCCTACATAACCCTGGTTTCTGATTGGCTGAGGTTTAATTTAGGTAGCCCCACAAGACGGAATAACCTTAAAACTTAACAGTGTTTGGGAAGAGGATTATGCTTGTGTGCTTCTATGCACCCGATTCCCCATTACTGTAGTGATGATCTTCAATATCCAATAGCTTTAGGTAGAGTAACCAACCCTCAGAGTCAAGGTGTAGATTATGACCCACGAATATAGATTGTAATGCGCAACACTAACCTGAGATTAGAGAACGTTAAAAAGCATTTCTTGCAATTAAGGGGCCTTATGTTTCGTTTTTTTTCTGTTTTTTGTGCTTCCGGTGTTCATTGTTGTAAATTATTTATGTACAGCATTTCATATTTATTTTTAAGCTTTACAAGACATGCTAGATGGCAATAATTACTACCAAGAGTTGAAAACTCAAGCCTTATATGTTTTATGTCTGTTTGTAAGTTAGGTAAAATTTTTTACGTGTGAACCATTAATGTATTGAAGACCATTTGTATTTTTATTTTTAAGTGTTTTCACAAACGTTTTATTTTTATTTTCTTTATTAGTGCTAGTACAGTTCATACCCGTTTCCCGCGTGGCAGTGTGAACGTCCATGTTCAACTTAATGTTTACCCCTTGGACGTGGCTTCCCTTCCGAGGGCCCGGCGAGCCTGCTAAGGGCCCCAGGACAGAGAGAGCAGACATTGGCCCCTCTACTTTGTATTGTATTGTTTTGCATGTCACTTATTGAGCAGCAAACCCTTTGGATGAATGCGTACAGAAAACAACCAGGGCCTTGATACTGTGTGTCATAACTAGCGCTCATAGATTGACCATAAACCCCTTCAGTCATATGTTTCACTTAATGTGTTCCTAAGCCATAATGTATGAAATCAAGTGACAGTCACCACCGCTAAATGAACACTAGCAGATCCCCTGGCCCATACAGATAATAAACCTTTTTCCTGCTTCAGCCTTGCACCTGTCTCTAAATATCACCATGAATTCACTACAGAACTAAAACGTGCAATAATATGTCAGTTTTGCAGAGCATTTATCTGATGTTAACATAATGCATTGCCAACAGAACCGCTTCAAGTAAAACCACTAATTTAGCAACATAAGAAACAACACCTTTCTTCTTTTATTTGATTTTATAACAAGGTGGCTGTTATATCACCTTGGGACCTCCATTGAAAACACTAAAATACACCCTAAAGGCGTAGAGCTCTGTAATGAGCAACTCGCCGTGGAAATCCCACTCGCTGTCTCCCCCTAAAGTTAAGTTAAAGATCTGCAGTCTCAACCCAATCCCACACACGCCTCCTCTTCTCCTTCAGTGCAATGTACGTACGGGACCCAAGATATCCTGGCCTACCTCATGTTTCCATGGATTTGTGTTGAACTTTTTTTTTTTTTTTTCCCCCCCCCAAGTCCTTGGGGAAATCCTGACTTCAACAATGGTCGGTTTTCAGAATGATCTCCAACAAAAGTTAGTTTTATTTCCCCAACCCCAATAGGTATGGGTTGTAATTGTTCCCAGTGTTTTTCTCAAGTGGACGATGCGTGTTGACTTGCGTTGTGTTTTGCTTTGATGTTTCCCATTCTCTCAGTTTCGCTCTGTAAGTGTTCCCATACTGGGGGAGGGGGGGTAAACTGCCCCTTTTGTTGTCAGTATTTGTTTTCCAACATGTAAAAGAGTATATAGGCCTAGTAATATATACTTTACAGAAATAAACTTGCGTGAAGTATGTTGTGCACTTGGCCGTTTGTCAAGAGTCTTTCTTTTTTGCTATTGCTTGTTTTGTTTTTTGTTTTTTTTAAATGGTCTAATGTAAGCAACATTTATTTGTAAATATTGTGAAACATTTCAGGACATGCGGTGATGTGATATTTTGATAATGTTGCAGAGAAGTTTCAGATATAAAAACACGGTCACTCTTTACTTGAACAACTTGTGTGACGTCTATTTTCTTGAATTCATAAAAGATGTTTTTTAGCGTTTCTCTGAAAATAAATCAGTCAATAGGGTAGTCTGGGCAGTCACGTGTTCACTCAGGGACGCTCTGGTTTCCGGATGCGTTTTTCCAATAAAATGTTCAATCAGGGGTGGGGGGGGTCCAGAAAAGCTTGGGTTTGTATGGTTCTACATATCTAGCTGATCTTATATTTTACCAGGGCACAGTTCAGTGTCATCCAATAAGAATGTCTTTTAGAAAACTAGGAATAACAAGAGAAAAATATTGCTAGACTAAGTAGCCTTATCGGTAAAACGTACAAGAACACCATTTCCCATGGTGCAGCTCAGTGTTTCTCAATGCGCGGCTCAAGCCTCTGTTTGCGGCTCGCATGGCAGTAAAAATATAGTGATATGATCACGCAGTGCACTATTCCGCCATGTCCACTAGAGTGCGCCATCTGACAATGTTTGAGTGTGGTTAAAGTAAAACACACCTTGTGCATACATAGGTTTGTAAATTTATGTTAAAGTGTGTATTTTGGCCTAATTATTGATTTGTTTAATTCACAATGTCACTCTTTTAAAGGAGGGAATGATTGGAATAACACAAGTAAATGGCTACAAGTGTACTATTTATTTAATTTAGTTTAAAATGTGAAAGTAAAGAAAACAAACCGACTGTGAACTTCAGATTTGAATGTGAAGAAATCATATATTTTCTGTTTTGATATTTTCTTTAGAAAATCATTGTACCTATGTAAGTACTTTGGAATATTAATACATTCTTGCCGAAGCCACGACAAAGAGAGCGCCGTGTTGAGTGTGATTATTTACTTCTCTCCTTTCCAGGTGTTACACAGGCAGGGTTCTCAATGCCTCTCAATTATTATTGGAGGGGGGTTTTCTATGAACACACTTGTTTTGATTGATAATATTTAATTCATTATTTTTTTTACAAGTATTTTAATAAAAAGTAATAACCTATTCTTCAATAGCTTCCATGTTATGTGACCCAGTGTTTCCACATTATTCCAGAAAATAGTACACAGTCACACAAGTCTTTATTTTCCTCTCAAAGTGCGCCAGATTGATGCATTCTAGGTTAAAAGGTACCACATTTTTTCTTCCGGGGGAACATGCCCCGGGACCCCCCTGAGGACTGGGCTCCAGTTTCACAAAATTCTGTGGGAAATACTGCTTCAGGGATGACATATTAATAAGCAGGCATACTTATGTATGACTGAATTTATAGGTTTTGATACTTTGCGGTCAAAATGGCTCTCCTGTTGACTTTGTCCTGTTAGTGCGGCTCTCCTGAAAAAAATAGTGAATACCACTGGTGCAGATGAACGCCTCGTTCTGATGTATTTAGTCCAACAGCGCCCTCTAGAGGAGCAGTCGGCCGTCCAGGGCGGGATGACATGTCGACTGTAAACCGAACGATGAATACAACGAGCGATCCGACCAGGAGTCCAACCAAACATCCAACAGTGAATTCCAGGCTCACAAAAAAAATCTAACTGGCCCATATTGTCCTTAACGTTTAAAATAGAAATGTGCGCACTACTAATCACTGTGTATGTGTGTCTGGGTGTTTGTGTGGGGAGGGGGGATGGAGATGAGTGTTTGAGGGGAGTGGGGGTTGGGGGTGGAGAGGAGTGTTTGGGAGCCGAGATGCTGCTGATGCAGGATGAGGGCGCGCGCCGCCGCAGCATCAGCAGCATCAGCCACGGACCGAGCGCGCGCTTCCCGCCAGCAGGACGATGCGGGTGTTTGCAAGCATTTGATCTCCAAGTTCTCTGTCCTCTATCCTCGAGCGGGACGAACACAACCCCCCCCCCCCCCCCATTATTCGCACTGACTTCCGCTCTCCTCCTTCAGTGTTTAACAGTGAGACGACGGGATCGTGGCTGTGGGCTGACGCATGGCGCAGTGTCTCTGCATGACGCGTTTAGGTTTTCGTTAAAAACATTTTTGATTCCCCCTCTTGGACAACCTGCCGACCACCACCAACTACAGCGATGACGGACCCGGCAGAATGCGGCGTCAAAGTGCTGTGCAGGTTCAGGCCCCTGAACGAGGCGGAGATCACACGAGGGGACAAATACATCCCCAAATTCAAAGACGACGACACCGTGGTGATAACGGTAAGTGAAAATATAAATAAAAAACGAATTAATTTAATTTTTTGTTCTATACGCGAGTTTGAAGTTTTGTAAAAAAAAAGATCACAGTACGTTTTCTTTTCCAGCGCACAGGGGCACATTGAAATAGCGTCACTAGACTTAAGTTGGTGTGACAACGCGAGTGCACGCTCGTGTGTGTGTGTGTGTGTGTGTGTGTGTGTGTGTGTGTGTGTGTGTGTGTGTGTGTGTGTGTGTGTGTGTGTGTGTGTGTGTGTGTGTGTGTGTGTGTGTGTTATTATGGGACGCTGAGATTGCCGGTATGAGACAGCAGGTTTTTTTTTGACGTGTGTCCGATGCGGTAGAAAACCTTGCTGAACGGCCAAATTGAAGCTGATGGATATTGGTCCAGGCTTCTGTAATCACATTATACCCTTTGAACAGAGGTGTCATGGTAAGACAAACACAAGTGTCCCATCATACTCATTAGGGGTCTGCTTATTTCATGAACCAGGCACTGGTAGAATAATAAACCTTATCATGCTGACCAATATTGCCGGCACGCACACACCTTCATGACGTATTTAAACTTAAATAGCTATGCAGGTGTGTTTCCCAGAGTTGTTGATTCCTGCCAAGTCTGCCAGCTAGCCTTGCCTGCATAGTGACTGCTCAACACACCCCGCGCCCATCCTACGCTGTGCCGCGGACTTCTCTGTGGTTTAACTATATGGTTCACAACCGGCGCTCCGCGGGCCGATAGGGGGCAGACGCGAGCAGGTTCCATGGAGTGCTTGTAAACATTCAGCTTTAGCTTATATCACGCCTACACAATAAATATGAATATTTGTTGAATCTCATCCATATTATGTATTTGGATTGCTGCTGATAAATAAAGACTAGAAATAGCCCTCGGCCTCTTCTATTTTAAGCTCCTCACCATTTGGTTTTGATGAACAGGGACTTTAGCCCCACTGATAGGACTGTGAGGGTAGGCCTACAAGACAAGAAACGTTGGGAAACACTATCCTATGACTGCGACACTGCTGGCTTTATCTTTTATAGTGTTTGTTTTTTTAATATTAACTGAGGTCTGTACAATTTAAAAGATTTGTATGAATGAAAGATGCTGTCAGTTAGATTTAACAACAATTGTGTGTATTATGTTCAGAATGCGGTAGACATCCATCAGCTATGAGTGAGAGAAATGCACTGTGAGTTTCCATGTCGTTTCAGGAAAGCTCTTCCCTGATCGGTTCTGAGCATCCATCTCGTCTGCAAATCACATGTGCGCACACAACGTTAGCGTAGCTCTAACGCAGGTGCATGAATGCACTACTTAACAACGGGGGACACACGAAGGGAGGGAGGGAGGGGTCATTATTTATTTTCTTGCTCGTTTTTTGCTCTTTTTTGCTCCTCCCCTTGACAACTCTGGATCCGCTCCTACTGCAGTTAAAAGGTCCTCCTGAGAGTTGTCCTCTCTCCGAGGTGATACTGCCCTGACATCTCTTTGTCCTTGTCTTTCTGGTGGTGTGTCACCACAACAACAACAACAACAACAATGACAGGGAAAGCCGTACGTCTTCGACCGTGTTCTCCCCCCGAACTCCCAGCAGGAGCAGGTCTATGATGCGTGCGCAAAGCAGATCGTCAAAGGTGGGTCCACTCAGGGGGGGCGGGGGGGGTGGACACACACACATACACACTCACAAACACTCACACACAGCTTCGAAAGGCATGATTAATGAATTGTGTTGGATGCAGAATGCAACTTAATAAACCTTTGAAGTTTTCTCTTTGTCAACCTGCCTTATTATACTGTAAAATGTCAAACACAAACAGACATTTGACTATGACGATGAATGCATTGACCTCTGATTACTCTGTATTAATTCTAGACGTGTTGGAAGGCTACAATGGGACCATCTTTGCCTATGGACAGACCTCCTCAGGGAAGACCCACACAATGGAGGTGATTCATCTCGACGGTCTCTCTCTCGCTCTGCTAAATGCAGTGATGTAACGTGTTAGACTCAGACAGCGTTATTACAGCGTGATTACAGTACAGCCCCATCTCTCACCTTACCCTCTCCTCTAAGTTCTCCCCGACGTCTTCACTGAAAGTCTTTTATTAGTTAAATCTTCCTCATGCCCTAAAGAGCAGCTTAACGAGAGTTTAGACTCTGACCAATCAGACACCTTTCTTCCTGTCATGGCTCCACTTGGCCCTGAGGTGAGATTAAAATGAGGGCACAGGCGAGAGGCAGTGTCCATCTAGATGTATGCTGAGTCTCAGTCTACCAGCCTACCCAGTTAACCGTAGCAAACGCTGCTTATCTATCCATCATACATTTAAGTGGACACTAAAAGCAGTGGTCAGATCCTATCTTATTTAAAGCTCACACTCACATGACGCTTAACTGATTAACTAACTCTATCTTAAACCGGCGCAGGTTTTAAGTTATTCTCAATTAAACCCATGTTTCCAGTAAGAGTTTCCCCCAATGAGTATAAGGATATTAATTAAAACCTGTCAATAAGTGTAATAGAACGGAACCCATTGTATTAATGGCAGTCTGATAGATCCCCCCCCCCCCCCCCCGTAGTTCTGATTGGTCATTGGGTAACGACCTGTATCGTTTGGCTGGTTCTTCCCCAGGGAAAGCTCCACAACCCCCAGCTGATGGGTATCATCCCACGCATCTCCAACGACATCTTCGACCACATCTACTCCATGGACGAGAACCTGGAGTTCCATATCAAGGTTAACAAAGCGCCGTCGATGGCTAACTGCACTGTCTGCAACCACAAACGCAAGCACAGTTCAGTTCAGAGGAGGTTTGGTTTACAGCAGTGGTAAAGACTACAACACATTAAAAAACAACCTGATCAAATGCAACCAACAAAATGAAATACCACTATTCGTTAATAAAAGTCTATTCCATTTAAATTCTTAATTTAAATAAAGTGCTTTAGTGCTATTTGAAAGTTCCGTCAACACAGGTATACATAGGAAAATGTATACCTATTGCACCTTACCCTGGGCAGCCTGTACCTTCAACCTTGATTTAGCAGCCAAAATTATCACCCACCACAGCTACACAATGTAGCTGTCCTACAAGGACAACATTACAACACAGACATCCATGTCACCCGTTGTTGTTTTTTTTGGATGTGAACCATGTCCGACACTGTATGCCAATCCAGAACCACAACGATTACCTGAATATGGTCGCGATAATCCAAAGGTTAGGATCAAAAACATTGTACCACAACAAGACAATTGTCAAGCTTTGATTTTGCATGGTTTGGTTCTTTCTGTTGAGCTTTCTTTCCGACCTTCCCTCTTAGATTGTGTATAAGAAACAGGATATAAATTAAATCGTGGTAGAATTATGCAAATAGATACAGGAATAACTAGTATTAATTGTTTTCACCGTAAAAAAATTGATTTGCTGCACAGGTGTCCTATTTTGAGATCTACATGGACAAGATCAGGGACCTGCTGGATGGTAAAGAGAACTTCTACTGGCCTCAATAGAACCCAGAGAAACCTATTTCGGAATGTTGGAATGTTGGAATGTCTTCATAGCCATGAATATTAATTCAGATTTCATTGAAGATACTTCTGCACTGTATATGCTTACATTATTATATGCCTGAGTTTAGATTTAATATAACAAGTAAAATAAGATTGGATTATACATCCACGATATACTATAAACTGTCATTTCAGTTCAGTTTAATGATGAATTTATGATGAATGCATTATTAGAGGAGATTTTCATATATTTTCGTTCTCCTTTTTCAAGTGTCCAAGACCAACCTTGCTGTGCATGAGGACAAAAACAGAGTTCCCTATGTCAAGGTAGGTGGGGTATGACGGCAAGACAGGGTGGTATATGTATCAGTTTGATCAAAGTATGGAACAAAGAGTCAATTCATTTATCAGTTCGCAGACATCACAGACAATAATCCGGCCCCACGTACGGCCGTACGTGGGGTAAGGCCTGTGCAATCCACGAATCATGCATCCCAGCGACTCTAAATAGTGCTGGGATGCGTGATTCTTGGAGGGGATAGAGGTGGTTGTGGCGACTGGGGTCCGGGAGGGTTGTGTGTTCACTGAAACATGAGTTCTGTCTGTTTTGTCCTCCAGGGTTGCACGGAGCGCTTTGTTTCCAGTCCTGAGGAGGTGATGGACGTCATCGATGAGGGAAAGGCCAATCGGCACGTCGCAGTGACCAGTAGGTGTCCACAGGGGTGGAGTTCGAAACCTTTGATCGTGCGCTCTGATTGGCCTTTGGAACAAGCCCTGTCTCGCTATTTATACAAGCAGGACGTTTAAATGAACACTGCTGTTTCTATTGATACACAGACTATTATAGCTTACTGTATTAGGAAAATAGTGGCGATTACTTCAGGCCAGTTGAAACAGTTTATGTTTTTTTATATTCTATTGGTTCATAAATATCTTGCAATACATGCATGCTTTGGTAAATAAAATGTATATTTGTTAATCCTATTATCGTTTTTGGCAGCCCTTTAGGATAACTAACATATAAACACTTAATAATGCTAGGGTTCATGATGAGTTCAGGTAGTTAGGAAGCATTATGTGAGTCTTTTGTGTGAGCTCATCTAAAGTGAGGAATATCTTTGCCTTACAAGCATTTATAAAAGACAAGTAAAGGCTGGATTGATCAATTAGGGTAGTGAGCGAGCGTTATTTATAGAATCATGTAACCATGTGTGTGTGTTTGTGTGCCTGTGTATGTGCATGTGTGTGTGTGTGTGTGTGTGTGTGTGTGTGTGTGCGTGCGTGCGTGCGTGCATGTGTCTGTGTGTTCGTGTGTGTGTGTGCATGCGTGTGTGTGTGCGTGCGTGCGTGCGTGTGTTTGTATGTGTGTGTGTGTGCTTGTGTATGTGTCTTTATGTGTGCCTTTGTGTGTCGGTATTTGTGTGCGTGTGTGTATTTATCTGCCTGTGTGTGCGTGCCTGTGTGTGTGTGTGTGTGTGTGTGTGTGTGTGTGTGTGTGTGTGTGTGTGTGTATGTGTGTGTGTGTGTGTGTGTGTGTGTGTGTGTGTGTGTGTGTGTGTGTGTGTGTGTGTGTGTGTGTGTGTGTGCTGCAGACATGAACGAGCACAGCTCCAGAAGTCACAGTATCTTCCTGATCAACATCAAGCAGGAGAACGTGGAGACGGAGAAGAAGCTGAGTGGGAAGCTGTACCTGGTTGACTTGGCCGGCAGCGAGAAGGTTCCCCTGACCCCCCTATAACACACCTAGGACCTCTCTTTCTTCTCCTTCCTCTTCTTCTTCTTCTTCTTGATTTTCCAAACACTTCTCGCATGTATCTCTCTTCCTCCTTTGTCATCTTTCTTGGAAACCTATTCGATTTTGCCACTTGTCTTACACCGCTCTCTCTCTCTCTCTCTCTCTCTCTCTCTCTCTCTCTCTCTCTCTCTCTCTCTCTCTCTCTCTCTCTCTCCCTCTCTCTCTCTCTCCCTCTCTCTCTCTCTCTCTCCCTCTCTCTCTCTCTCCCTCTCTCTCTCTCTCTCTCTCTCTCTCTCTCTCTCTCTCTCTCTCACTCTCTCTCTCTCTCTCTCTCTCTCTCTCTCTCTCTCTCTCTCCCTCTCTCTCTCTCTCTCTCTCTCTCTCTCTCTCTCTCTCTCTCTCCCTCTCTCTCTCTCTCTCTCTCCCTCCCCCCCTCTCTCTCTCTCTCTCTCTCTCTCTCTCTCTCTCTCTCTCTCTCTCTCTCTCTCTCTCTCTCTCTCTCTCTCTCTCTCTCTCTCTCTCTCTCTCCCTCTCTCTCCCTCTCTCTCTCTCTCTCTTGCTCTCTCTCTGCCCTGGGTCGCCCCTCAAGGTCAGTAAGACGGGTGCAGAAGGGGCGGTGCTGGACGAGGCTAAGAACATCAATAAGTCTCTGTCGGCGCTGGGCAACGTCATCTCTGCACTGGCCGAGGGAACCGTGAGTTACCCACAATGCATCCCCAGCTGCTGTGACACAGCCCAGAGAGAGTCGGACACAGATACAAGCTTGGACTGGCACCAGCCAGATCGTCTTTCAATGCTAACGTTGACATAATGTAAAAGGGGCTCTATGAGTGTGAACAAATGAACAAATTGATCAATTCAAACAGGATGACTCAGGATGTAACCAATCAAAGGGCCTTTGATGAAGCAACTCAATATCTGTTCAGGGAGGATGAAACCAACTCTACAATTTGAGAACCACGAGGAATGAATGACATAACAAAAACAACAAACCGACAAGGGAACGAAGGAAGAGAGCTAGTATGTATGGGGAGAGACTGATGAGGGAATAGAGATTGATGAGAACGCTCAGGTGAAGGGGGGGGGGATGGCTGGGTGAGCGAACACTACACAACACAAAGGAAAAGTCTGATCATAACCATGAGGTCCATGTTGGGTTACCTATCGTTGAATTGCTTCAATGCTACGATTTACAGCAAAATAAATAATACAATTATTAAATATAGATAATTTTGGGCATATATTTGTGGATCCAAAATGTAATTGTGGTCTACTGAGTAACCCTGTTATGACCCATCGAGTTACAGAGTATTAGTGGACTCCCACTGGATCAGTCATGATTGCAGCAATGGGATATGATAATATAACTTGCCGTCAAAGGAATATTTCTCTCAAATTTGACATTACAGCCAGTAAAAGAAATAAATAAATCATTGTATGTGTTGCCCTGTTTAGAAAAGCCACGTCCCATACCGGGACAGCAAGATGACTCGCATCCTGCAGGACTCCCTGGGGGGCAACTGCCGGACCACCATCATCATCTGCTGCTCGCCCTCCGTGTACAACGAGGCCGAGACCAAGTCCACCCTCATGTTTGGACAGAGGTAACCCCCCCCCCCCCCCTCCCTGTTTGTTCGCTCATTGGTTATGTCTGTCTAACCCCTGTGTCCACTAGGGCTGTCAAAATTGCTAAAAAATGACATTCGAATGTTCGTTTGGAAAAAAATCACGAATTCGAACTATTCGAATATCTGGTTGCCTATTTTACGCAGTGCCGTCAATATGTCAATAATGCGACAAAACCATGGTTCAAATTAGTGGGATATATATATATCCTATAAACAGCCCAGTAACGTGGAGGCCTAATCATGAAAAGCCACTACTTTGTATCGCTTGCATTTCACCACCACACCTGCAAGCGCGCAAACTATAGTAATCTGAAGAAGACGCCCGCTTCTGAATGTTACAAAGTATGCTAGTGGTAACGTTCCTTGCTTTGCTTACCATTTATCGAGAAGGCCTATTAAAATCGATAAAGAAAAAAATGCATGTCGCCTACGTCTTCCACCATGCCAGCGAAAGGGCCAGCACTACGCACCGTTCGGATTCATGAAAAAAAAGCTGTCTCGGACTTTGCCGAGAACATTGCGTTATAGCAGCTTTCACCAGCCAGACTACTAGCTCCCTGAGCTCTACTTCGGATGCTTATTGAATGGCATAGCCGAGCTGGAATACCTATATCCAAGTACGGAAACCCCGAGGGGATAAAATACATTCGCTCTTCACAATACTAGTCTGTTACACTACCGCGGGAGTGTTTTTTCACATTCGAATATTATGAGGGACATCGCGAACAGACAGAGGCTCATTCACAAAGCAGATAGAGGCGCTTGTACCGCGGGAGTGTTTTTTCACATTCGAATATTAACTTTCACGTTCGAATTCGCGTTTTTGGATACATTTCGAACGAATATTCGAACTTCGAATATTCGTTGACAGCCCTAGTGTCCACTCATGAAAGGGGTTCGATCCAAGCACCTCAATCCATTGATTCATCCATCCATTCATTCATCCATCCATTCATTCGTTCATTCATTCATTCCTCACCCTTTTCAAATACTCATGCATCCATCCATACACAACTCACCCATCTGTCCATCCACCCATGCATAAATTTAGCCTCCAACATAACTTCATCCATCCATTTATAAATGAGTTCATCTGTCCATCCATTGTCCATCCAACCATCCACTCACCATTTACATTTAGGGCATTTAGCAGACGCTTTTATCCAAAAAGACTTACAATAAGTATTTTGTCATAAGAAGTGAAACAATATATCACTGTCAGTACAGTAAAGATGTTCATAGAGCCAAGTGCAAGTACTAACAATCGCTAGGCTAACCCATTTCCCGTTTACAGCAATGATAGCAGCTACTGCAGATGTGACACAATTAAGTACTATGAATAAGTGCAATGTAGATTAAGTGCGTACAATTAAGTGCCAGGACGTACAACATACAATGGTGGCCGGAAGGGGCTGGGTAGCTATGCAGAGTCGAGGTGAACAGGCGAGTTTTGAGTCTTTTGCGGAAGCTGGTGAGCGACTCTGCAACCCTGACATCAGCAGGGAGCTCGTTCTACCACTGAGGTCCCAAAACAGAGAAAAGTTGTGACTTTGTTGATCGACCTTTGCTTGCTCTTAGCGATGGCGGTACCAGACGTCCAGTTGAGGTAGTTGAGCGGAAGGATCGAGCTGGGGTGTGTAGCTTTACCAATGCTTGGAGGTAGGCAGGGGCAGTTCCATCGACTGCCTTGTATGCCAGTACCATCATCTTGAATCTGATGCGAGCTACTACAGGGAGCCAGTGGAGGTCCAGGCAGAGGGGGGTCACATGGGAGAACTTTGGTAGGTTGTACACGAGGCGCGCTGCCGGATTCTGGATTGTCTGCAAAGGTTTAATCGCAGAGGCAGGAGCGAGTTGCAGTAGTCGAGGCGGGAGATGATCAGTGATTGGACAAGAAGCTGAGCTGCTTCCCTGGTGAGGAAAGGCCGGATCCTGCCGATGTTGTAAATTGCAAATCTGCAGGATCAGGCCACTGCAGTGATGTTTGCGGTGCAGCATAACTGATTGTCCAGTACCTCACCGAGGTTTCTGGCAGTTGGAGAAGGAGATACAGTGATGTTCTCAACAGTGACCAGTAAGTCCATGTGTGGGCAATCTTTCCCTGGCATTAGGAGGAGCTCAGTCTTGTTGAGGTTAAGCCTCAGGTGATGGGCAGTTGTCCAAGTGCTCACCATCCCTCCAGCATCCACATCATCCTTTACTCTTATTTCGGATTTCAGCAATCACTTCATCTTCCTCATCTTATCATGTGTGCGTGTGTGTGTGCATGTGTGTGTGTGTGTGTGTGTGTCTGTGTGTGCATGTGCGTATGTGAGTGCGTGCGTGTGTCTGTGTGTGTGTGCTCGCGTGTACGCATGCGTGTGCGTGTGTGCGTTTGCGCGTGTGTGTGTGCGCGTGCGTGTGCGTGTTTGATTCACGCAGGGCCAAGACCATCAAGAACACGGTGTGTTTGAACCTGGAGCTTACGGCGGAGGAGTGGAAGAAGAAATACGAGAAGGAGAAGGAGAAGAGCAAGGGCCGCAAGAAGATCATCCAGAGGCTAGAGGCCGAGCTCAACCGCTGGAGGAACGGTGAGGGGGAGGAGGAGAGGCGGAGGGGAGGAGGAGGGGGTGTGGAGGAGGGGTGAAGAAGGTTGAGTGGTGGGAGGTGGAGGAGGAGGTAGGGGGAGATTGGTGGAGGAGGTGCGGGGAGCAAGGTGGAGAAGGGAGGAGTGGGGAGGGGGGGTGATGGCGGGAGGTGGAGGAGAGGAGGGGGTTGGAGAGAGGCCGGGCTCAACTGCTGGAGGAACGGTGAGGGGTTGGAGGAGGGGTGGAGGGAGGAGGAGCAGAGGAGTTGAGGAGGAGAGGTGGAGGGGGTAGGAGGAGGAGGGGGGGGAGAGGCCGAGCTCAATCGCTGGAGGAACAGTGAGGGGGGAGGAGGAGAGAGGTGGAGGGGGTGAGGAGAGGGGTGGAGGAGAGAGGAGGAGAGAGGAGGAGGTGGGAGGAGGATGAGAGGGGAAAGGGCTGGAGGAGGAGGAGGAGGAGGAGGAGGAGGAGGAGGAGAAGAGGGGAGAGGGCTGGAGGAGGGAGGTGGAGGAGTTGGGAGAGAGGTGGATGAGTGGGGAGAAACGTGGAGGATTTAGAGTAGAGGTGGAGGAGAGAAGAGAGAAGTGGAGGCTCATGACATCCCCCTCCTTATCCCCCTGTCCTTAGACATAAGTCATGTGGCCTCTATCTACTCACCATGTCTGGGAGGAGCACAGTACATGTCAGGTTCACACGGTGTCTCCTCTGGTCCGGTGGGCAGGTGAGGCCGTGCCAGAGGCGGAACAGCAGCCCGCCCGCAGCGTTGAGCAATGCGACAACACCCCTGTCATCGACAACCTCCCCGAGTCCACCGAGGGAGGGGGGGAGAAGACGGACGTCTCCTGCCAGGAGAGGAGCAAGTACGAGGAGGAGATCGTCTCCCTGTACAAGCAGCTGGACGACAAGGTCGGCTGGGTCCTTTAATATACCCGCATTCATCTGTAGAGATGTTTATGAAACCAATGATGTCATGTGTTCCTGTGGAAGATTAGAAACCAGCGAGAGACCATTCTGGAAACTTCACCATTGGAATTCTTTAAATTTCACTTTCGCTGTTGCTTTCAAATGCAGAAAATAAGCAGCACAAGAAACAGCACAAGCAAAATCACTGTTTCCTTGCTGCAATTTCTTGTCACACTGGTGTGAATTGACCTGCGTCTCACTGTTTATGGCTTGGGTTACAGTCATAACCACTTGGACAGAAAGAAAGCGAACAGGAAAGAGGGAGATAGAAAAGAGAGGGATAGTTGAGTTGGCTTGTTGTTCATCCGGTGTGTTGGGTCGGTGGTCCTCTCATGCTCACTGCTTGTGTTTCTGTATCATCGTCAGGACGACGAGATCAACCAGAGCAGCCAACTGGCGGAGAAGCTGAAGGAGCAGATGTTGGACCACGAGGAGGTGTGACTTTTCCTTCTTCTCCATACCTTTATTGTGAAATTAATCATTCAAAATAAACATTGTAGGAACATTTTAAACATACACAGTTTGTTGGAAATTGTCTTTCCCCAAGTGAATCAATGATTTTCAAAATAAAACACAAGGAGGTGGCTTTTCCTCCCTCTCCTCCATACCTTTATTGTGAAATGGAAGTTGGGCGCACTTACCTTTCCCAAAGACTGTCCACGTAAACATTTCAAGAATAGACACATCTTTTGAACATTGTCTTCCCCCCTCAGGTCAACCATGCTTAAAGATCTCCTATTATACTACTTTTCTGGTCTTAATTTCTTATTAATGACTCATATAGATCAACCGGACACGAATCACAGCACAAAAAACCATGTCGATTTTCGGGAGACTCTTCCTCTCATCCGGGCGCTTTCAGCATTCTCTGTCAACACTCGGCTTCGTCCTTCTCCGCCCCCTCCTGCCAACCCCACTCCGTTGTGATTGGTTACCTTCCGGAAGAGCATGTTGCACCATTACCAAACATTGAAAATCCGGATTGTTCTACGTAGATAAACCTCGGAAATTTGAACAAGTGAATCGTGACCGGCGTCCCTAGTGTTCAGCGCTCTGCACAGCCACCCCAGACGGTCAGCAGGGAATACGTCTAAATGCATGTGCGTCATTATTTGACACTTTGGTATGGTTAAGCATGACTATAAATCATTATAACAACGTTTATAGGTCATAAAAGTCGAAAAAGCATAAAAGGTGCTCTAAAACACAAGGAGGTGTGGTTTGACCTCCTTCTCCTCCATACTCCTCCATACATACTTATTGTGACATTGAAGTTAGGTGCACTAGCCTCTTCAAAAGAGTCTCCCTAAACATTTTAAGAACATATTAAACCTTCAGACAGAAGGTTTAAGAGTTATTTTGAGCAGAGTACATTGTCCTCCCCCTTCAATGAAACCATGTTTGAAACAAATACATTTAAACGTATCAGCCCTCACAATAATGCACAGCGAGCCCTAGAACTGCGACTTACAGGGGTTGTTTGTGTTTGTGTGCGTGTCTGTGTTTCTTGACGTTCCGGCCCAAGCTGTTGGCGTCGACGCGCCGCGACTATGACAAAATCCAGGAGGAGCTTGACCGCCTGCAGACGGAGAACCAGCTGGCCAAGGAGGAGGTGAAGGAGGTGCTGCAGGCGCTGGAGGAGCTGGCCGTCAACTACGACCAGAAGGGCCAGCTGGTGGAGGAGCGGCAGGAGGCCAACACCCACCTGGCCCGCGAGCTGCAGGAGAAGACGGTGGGTGGGGGTGGGGCGTGAAGTGGTGGGGGAGGACGGTGTGTCTGTGTGTGTTGGGGGGGAGAAGTATCAAATCCAAAGTTCACATTCATGAATATATGAATTCATTCATTCAATGGATAGTCAAATCGGTGTGTGTGTGTGTGTGTGTGTGTGTGTGTGTGTGTGTGTGTGTGTGTGTGTGTGTGTGTGTGTGTGTGTGTGTGTGTGTGGTGTGTGTGTGTGTGTGTGTGGTGTGTGTGTGTGTGTGTGTGTGTGTGTGTGTGTGTGTGTGTCTGTTTGTCTGTGTGGTGCGCCTCTGTACGCGTGTGGGTGTAAGTGTGGGTGTCTCTATATGGCAAGCCGAATTGTCATTTATTAACTAAGTTTGACTATCCGGAATTTACATTGCAGATATCTGCAATTCAATTTCGCCTAGTCAAAAATAACATTTTGGATATCCGCAACTACATTCCTCCTATCCACAATTGTCATTACAGATATCCACAAAGACATTCCTCCTCGGCGAAATTACGTCATTTTTGCCATTCATGTCTATGGGGTTTCTCATTACAGATATCTACAATTCAGTTGCGGGTATCCACTATGTGAATTACGGATAACTGCAACTGAATTGTAGATATCTGTAATTCCAGTTTGAGATATCTACAATTTGATTCTGACTAGTCATAACTCCAGTTCAAGATATCTTTAATTCACCTCAATTCAAGATATCTACATGTACCTTTTCAGATATCTTAAATTAAGTTTTGACTAGGCGAAATGAAGTTGTAGATATCTCTAACTGGACTTACGACTAGTCAAAAGGACGTTGTAGATATCGTTAACTGGAGTTAGGGATAGTCGTAATTGAATTGTAGATATCTATTTTCAAGTTGTAGATATCTTGAAATTAATTTTGATTAGAGATATCTACAATTGTAGATATCTTTAACTTTCATTCTGCCTAGGCGAAACTGAATTAAAGATATCTTGAGTTCGAGTTTTGACCAGGCGAAATGACGTTTCAGATATCTGTAATGACGTTTCAGATATCTGTAATGACGTTTCAGATATTTGTAATGACGTTTCAGATATCTGTAATGACGTTTCAGATATCTGTAATTCAAAGATTCAAGATTCAAAAAGCTTTTATTGTCTAGTATGTTGCCATACTAGAAAATTGTCTTTTGACTGAAGGCTTGGAGGTGTGTGTGTGTGTGTGTGTGTGTGTGTGTGTGTGTGTGTGTGTGTGTGTGTGTGTGTGTGTGTGTGTGTGTGTGTGTGTGTGTGTGTGTGTGTGTGTGTGTGTGTGTGTGTGTGTTATTTGTGTGAGTTCTTTGAGGAATGAGTGTTCTGTGTGTGTATAGCTATGGGGATGAATGATTTTTTGTAGATAGCTTTCCTGGCCAAAGGCATTCTGAATCTTCTGCCAGAAGGAAGTAGATCAAAACAAGGATGGAGTGGGTGGGAGGGATCTAAGAGGATGGAGTTGGTCTTCCTTCCCACTGCCTGGATATACAGATCCTCCAGCGCTTTCTGGTGTATTCCTATTA